>NW_005368860.1:965222-1020946 GCF_000412655.1 Myotis brandtii
AACTGCCTCCTGGTGGTCAGTGCGCTCCCACAGTGGGGGCTCTGCTCAGCCACAAGCCAGGCTGATGGCTGCCAGTACAGTGGTGGTGGTGGGAGCCTCTCCCACCTTCTCAGCAGCACTGAGGATGTCCGACTGCAGCTTAGGCCTGCTCCTCACTGGCAAGTGGACATCCCCTGAGGGCTCCCGGGCTGCCAGAGGGATGTCTGACTGCCAGCTTAGGCCCAATCCCCTGGGGAGCAGGCCTAAGCCAGCAGGTGGGCATTCCCTGAGGGGTCCCAGACTGTGAGAGGGCACAGACAGGGCTGAGGGACCCCCCAACCCCCCTGAGTGCACAAATTTTTGTGCACCGGGCCTCTAGTAAATACATAAGCCAATAACATAGTTTATTATCATTATCAACTATTGCATACTATACAGAATTTTATGTGCTATACTCTTATCCAACTGGCAGCTCATTAGGTTTGTTGACAGCAGCATCACCACAAACACGTGAGTAATGCATTGCACTAGACATTATGACAACTACAATGTCACCAGGTGATAGGAAATTTTCAGCTCCACTAGCATCCTATGGGACTACCATCATATATACCGTCCATCATTGACCAAAATGATGTTAAACAGCACATGACTATAATTGTATCTATCTGTTCAGTTACTTATTTTTTATTTATTCATGTATTTATATTTTATGTTCCTGTGCATTATCTGTCTCTCCACACTAGAATGTAAACTGCACAAGAACAGGAACTTTCTGTTCATTTGAAGCACCTCAAACAACTACAATAGAGCAGAGAATAAATATTTTTCTAAATAACAATTTATCCTTATACCTGTTTGTAGGTTTGTTTTATTTGTTGATTTGCTTTTAAATAAGATTTGTAAATAAGCTTGAGTGGTATTGTCTGTCCTTTCTCTTGGGTCCCTGGGGTTGGATTGTCTAAATATTATATTGAATGAAGAAAAGAAGCCAGAACACATATTAACTGTGTCTATTTTTTATCTGAGGTTTTACACAATAATTTTAAACTGATTTTCATATCATGGTCTCACACTACACTAGGAAGACTATGTTGGTATTGTTGTTCCCTTTTGAAAGATAGGGAAGCTCTAGTTTAGAGAAGTTAAAGGGCTTGCCCAAAGTCACACAGCAAGTTAGCCATTGGAGAAACAGGTGGCTGATGTTACAATACAGAAATCTTGATTCCAATCTACTGAGTTTTTTGTTAGGCACAAGACAGGAAAATGATTGCACCACCTGCCACAGCGCCTCCATGACCACGAAAGACATTAATCATCCACTAGAACCAAAGCTATACCTTCCTCTGGACCAGGGCATCGCTCTTCTTCAACACAGCATTCCCACCAGCCTCCATCAAGCCATGATGTTGGAGATAAGCATGCCTACTTGCTACCTATCCTATTGACTCTTTTTTTTTCTTTTTTATTGACTTTATTGAGGTGACAATTATTAATAAAATTATGTAGGCTTCAAGTATACAATTCTATAATACATCACCTGTATATTGTATTATGTGTTCACCACCCGAAGTCAAGTCTCCTTCCATCACCATTTTGCCCCCACCCCCATACCCTCTTCTACCTCACCCCACCTCCCTTTCTCTCTGGTAATCACCATACTGTTGTCTGTGTCCATGCGTTTTTTTTCTTTCTTTTTTTTCTTTTGCCCTTTCCCAATCCCGTTTACATAATAAAGATGATGTATGGCTTAGGATCTAGGAGGGTCTTTTAGGGATTACAACTAGAAAGCTTTACTAGCTGCTCAGCACCATTTCACAATACGGCGAGTATATTACTGTTATTTTGATACACTGCACTGGAATGAACTTTTATACACACACACACACACACACATTCACATTCACACAGAATCATAAAATAGTATTACAAATTATGTGTGAGAACAGGAGTAGAGGCTTTAAAATATTTATTTTGTTGCCATCACAGGTATATCTCAGATTAATGCTGTACAGAAACTAGAAAAAATGAATGTAATCCTTTGGTACTAGATGTTTACATTTCAGATGGTTCTAAATCTTACATGCCTACAGTATCAGACCGAGCAAACTGGTCTTGCTAAGGCATTTATTTATTTGTTTTGCACAGGCGAAGACTGAAGAGCCGTCTTCTGGTTAAGGAGTATTCCCAAAGAATCTGGTTTATACCCATCACTAATTGTGATGCATAATTATTTTGCAAATAGGCAGTAAGTGTAAAATTTCATTATACCTGATTTCTCAGTAGCCACCTGGGGTTCTAATTAAAATTCACTCTTGATATATGTAATAGCATCAGATAATGTTATCCTTACCTCATTATGTAATAATTACATCTGTGGCTTTTGGTTTTGTTTTTAATTAGTATCCACAGTCCTCTACAAATGACATGGGGTAACCAACAGAATTCATTTTCTTATGGTAGGAGAAAAAGCTTAAAGGACAAAGAAAGCACCCACCGGTAATTTGGACACCATAAATACATAAATGAAAGGTCAGTGATTTGAGCTAGATTGGATTGTATTTCATCCTTCCTTTTCTCTTACTCCCCAGTCCCTATGACAAGGCTGTGGAAGGGCCCTGGTGGATATCTTGTAAAGGGAGAAGCCTGTGATAAGTGGTGGCTCTCTCCATTTATGCAATTCCATGATGGTTTCATGGTGATTCATGTAGCTTCATTCATTCTTCCTCAGAGCTTTGCACCATACTTGCTGTAGAACTCTGGGAAACCGGAAGGGATGGTGCTTGGTGATGGGTAGTATCAGCAGAGGAACCAGAGGAACCAGAGGAATCAGCAGTGTGGCTTCACCCAAGACCTGGTGACAGGTTTAAGGGCAGAAGGCAGAAGGCAGAAGGAACAAGGGAGATGGAAGGTTGCCATGATGTCTAATCTCATCTCACCCCTTGAACCGGGTTTGTGCAAGACAAAGGCTTAGAGTTGCTTTACTTTGGGTTGAAATAAAATGCAAAGTCATTTTGGAATTAAAAATCTGGGGAGGCCAGAGGACATCTTGGCTACAGTAATTTTATATTTAAAATGAAAATTTAGCAGGCATATGTTGAAAACTTGAGGCTCTGTCCCAAAGGATTGCTCTTGAGAGAACATAAAAATGCTTTAGTTGTAAATAACTATCTTATTTCCTAACTAATTTGTTAATTCAGTTTTACCTCCTATGCTTGAGACCTGTCATGACCCTGTTTAAGAACCTTTAATGGTTCTCCACTACCCATGAGATTGGTTCTAAATGGCTTCTAGTCAAACCCCAAACCCTATGTTCTGCGTTAGCTTCTAATATTTCCCTTAAACAATATTTCAACCCAGTCTTTCTGGTCCTAAAATCATGCCTTACACAGTTCTACTTCTGTTTCTTTCTCTCTCTCTCTCTCTCTCTCTCTCTCTCTCTCTCTCTCTCTCTCCTCTCTCCATAAAATAAAGCCTAAACAAGGTTTTCCTGCTCTCTCATTGGCCCTACATATTCCTGTGTTCCCACCTCAAGCCCCATGTGTTACTACAGAGTACACAATGGACTTTGTCACTTAATATAAGAATGATCTACGTAAGAGCAATGGGAAGCTGAGTGCTACACTAGCCATAAAATCACTGCTCTAGCCCTAACAGGTTTAGCTCAGTGGATAGAGCATCGGCCTGCGGTTTAAAGGGTCTCAGGTTCCATTCCGGTCAAGGGCATGTACCTTGGTTGTGGGCACATCCCCAGTAGGAGGTGTGCAGGAGGCAGCTGGTCGATGTTTCTCTCTCATTGATGTTTCTAACTCTCTATCCCTCTCCCTTCCTCTCTGTAAAAAATCAATAAAATATATTTTTTAAAAATCACTGCTCTACTCTCCAGGTCCATAGTAGGCAGCCTGCCTTCAGCCTAAGAAACATACAGGCCCAGATGCTGCAATCTAACCCACCAAGATGCTCCAGTTGGGCCATCCAAGAGGTTAACTTGGCAAACATTTCTGAGCACTGGCCCAGTGAGACACCTTGCTGGGCTCTTCATATGGATTACCTCACAGTGACCCTCACAGCACCCTGTGAGGTTTTGGGTTTATCCTCAAAAACAGACATAACGCAGGCTCAGTGAGTTTGAATGACTTGTCTGAGGTTGTATAGCTAATATGTCATCAGAAAGAACCTGGCACAATTAACACCCAGAAATCTATGGCTTTTTTATACACCAACAATGAACTCACAGAAAGAGAAACTAAAAACACAATCCCATTTACCATTGCACCAAAAAAATTAAGATACCTAGGAATAAACTTACCTAAGGGGGTAAAAGACCTGTACTCGGAAAATTACAGACATTGAAGAAAGAGATAAAGGAAGACATAAACAAATGGAAGAATATACCATGCTCATGGATTGGTAGAATCAACATCATTAAAATGTCCATACTACCCAAAATAATCTATAGATTCAATGCACTCCCCATTAAAATACCAATGGCATACTTCACAGATCTAGAACAAACTCTCCGAAAATTCATCTGGAATTAAAAAAGATCCCAAATAGCTGCAGCAAAGTTGAGAAAGAACAACAAAGTTTGAGGGATCACAATACTAGATATCAAGCTATATTCAAAGCCACTGCCTGGTACTGGCACAAGAACAGACATATAGACCAATGGAATAGAACAGAGACCCCAGAAATCAAACCAAGCCATTATGCTCAATTAATATTTGACAAATTAGGCAAAAGCATACAATGGAATCAAGACAGTCTCTTCAATAAATGGTGTTGGGAAAATTGGATGGATACATGCAAAAAAATGAAACTAGACCACAAACTTACACCAGACACAAAACAAACTTAAAATGGATTAAAGACTGAAATGTAAGTCGTGAAACCATAAAAATCCTAGAAGAAACCATAGGCAGCAAAAGCTCAGACGTCCTATGTAAAAGAATTGTCACTGATAAAATGCCTAGGGCAAGAGAAACAAAGGAACAAATAAACAAATGGGACTACATTAAAATAAAAAGTTTCTGCACAGCAAAAGAAATCAACAGCTGCCCTAACCGGTTTGGCTCAGTGGATAGAGCGTCGGCCTTCGGACTGAAAGGTCCCAGGTTCGATTCCGGTCAAGGGCATGTACCTTGGTTGTGGGCACATCCCCAGTAGGAGGTGTGCAGGAGGCAGCTGGTAAGCCAAGAGACATATGAAAACATGCTCAAAGTCACTAATCATCCGAGAGATGCAAATCAAAACAACAATGAGGTACCATCTCACACCTGTCAGAATGGCTATCATCAACACATCAACAAATGACAAGTGCTGGAGAGGATGTGAAGAAAAGGGAACACTCGTGCACTGCTGGTGGGAATGCAGACTGGTGCAGCCACTGTGGAAGACAGTATGGAATTTCCTCAAAAAGTTAAAAATGGAACTCCCAGTGATTTGACCCAGTGATCCCACTTCTAGGAATATATCCCAAGAAATCAGAAACACCAATCAGAAAGGATATATGCATCCCTATGTTCATAGCAGCACAATTTACCATAGCTAAGATTTGCAAACAGCCTAAGTGCCCATCAGTAGATAAGTGGATTAAAAAAATGTGGTACTGCCCTGACCGGTTTGGCTCAGAGGATAGAGCGTCGGCCTTCGGATTGAGGGGTCCCGGGTTCGATTCCAGTCAAGTACCTTGGTTGAGGGCACATCCCCAGTGGGAGGTGTGCAGGAGGCAGCTGATCGATGTTTCTCTCTCATCGATGTTTCAAACTCTCTATCCCTCTCCCTTCCTCTCTGTAAAAAATCAATAAAATATATATTTTTAAAAAGTGATACTTTTACACAATGGAATACTATGCTGCTGTAAAAAAGAAGGAACTCTTACCATTTGCAACAACATGGAGGGACCTGGAGAGCATTATAAAAGTGAAATAAGGCAGTCAGAGAAAGATAAATATCACATGATCTCACTCATATGTGAACTATAATGAACATAAATTGATGAACTAAAATAGATCCAGAGACACAGAATCATCGAACAGACCATCCAACCTCAGGAGGAAGGCGGGGGGTTGGGGTGGGGGAGTGAGAGATCAACCAAAGGACTTGTATGCATAACCCATGGACACAGTCAGTAGCAGGGGTGTGAGGGCATGTGCTGTGGGGGTGGGAACGAGCGGGGAGAGGTCAATTGGGGGGAAAAGATTCCTATGTAATACTTTAAACAAAAAAAATAAAGAAAGAAAGAACCTGGCAGGGCAAGTATATTGCTTCTCAACCCTCATCATTGTAGACCATTCCAGCAAGGGGACAGCGCTGAGAAAGTCTCCCAGCAGCGAGCATGGCTCCACCCCCACAGTGACGAGCCAGAACTCACAGATCCAGAGAAACGAGGAAGCTCATTTATTATCAGGGCAGGTTGGACTGGGTGGCTCTATGTCAAAATTCCTGGAAGGATGTTGACCAATAGTTGATTCCATTCAGAGTGCCACTGTTTTCCCTACATCCTGTCTTCCCAAGGCTGTGAAGGCCACAGAGATGACCTCAAGCAAGATGACCTTGAAGTCTCAAACATCAGTCAAGGTGAGTGGTCACCATCTCCCCCACATTCACAGAGAGCTCTCTGTCACAAGCATCAGAGTAACATTAACTCATGTAATCCTCACAAGCACATTGTGAGATAGGAGAGAGTTATTATTTTCAATGTCCCCAAGGTACAAGTGAGAAAACAGAGGATCTGAATGACTGGAACCATCCATCATCTTCTGAGTAAAAAAAAAAAAAAAAATAGAATATGGACAATGTTCTATTTATTAATCAGACTAGTAATTATAGGATGTTTATTTTATCTTAATTGATTGAACTGCATATTCTGTTCCACATACATTACACTGCTAATAAAAATGGTAAGCATGACTATAGAGGACACGATTTAATTCCAAGTACTAAGAATATGTATCACACATCAGTATTTGTCATTCTTTGTCATAGCTGTGTACTATTCCATTTTATAGATGGACAGTTGTTTATTTAACATTCTCTCCCTAATTGAATTTCTTCCTAGAGTATGGCATTACATGCTGCAAAAATAATCTATGTACATATATCTTTGCTCGTATGTGCATGTGCATCAGTAAGATAAAATATTTAAAATGCATTTAAAATATTAGTCCTCAACCAAGCATTTTTTATGAAAGCTTTGATAGTTATTGCCAATTTTCCCTCTAAAAATTTGTACCAATCCTTGATGAGATCGCATTTCTTCACATCCGGCCAATAGGACGATCATCAAACTGACATCTGTCCATCCAACCTGGACAAACTTCTTACTGGTGCTCTCATGTTTATTTCTTTCATGATAAGTGATGCCAGGCATTCTTTCATATGCTAATAAGCCCATTTTACTTCTTTTTCATCAACCTACCTATTAATGTTTTTGCCTATTCATGTTTCGATTAACGAAATAGTCTTTTATTGATTTCTAGTAGCTCTTTATCTATTGAGAAAGTCCGTCCTTCATTTGTCATTCTTTATGCTTTTTTGCCTAACAAGAAATGCTCCATTTTCATTGGCCAAATTTGTCTGTCTTTTCTCTCATACCTTTTGGGTTTTATGTCTTGTTTAGAAGAGCCTTCTGCATTCCGACTTACTTAAAAAAATATTTTCTCTAATGCAGCATTCTTGAGGGGATTTATCTAATAAGATTTTGCTGTCTCTGGGCAACAGGGTGTTGACAGTAATATCCAGGTAGAGCCCAAGCATGTTGAGTTTAATACCAAAAGGATTCCTTAATGTGAAACTCTACAAACATGATCCAAAGAAATGCTTGAACAAGATGAAAGCCATTATGTAGTATGGCAAATAGACAGATTTTACTGGACAGTTAACGAAAGTTTATATTGTACAACAGACTGTAGATACTATTTGATGGGCTTTTGCTACTCACCCACAATTCTCATCATGAAGGGAGTGATAAATATATTTAGCCAGATATAATCTAACCTCTAGCATTCATAATGCCAGTCACTGTTGTTGGGTCCTCGGCACAAACTACTTCCTCACTTGTTACTGCTTAAATTACCTAGAGAAGAAGAAAGAGAGGATCCCAAAGGTGGAGTAATTTGCCCACCAGGGCACCAGCCAGATAGAGGTACCGAAAGGATTAAAATCTGGGTCAAACTGCAAAGACTAAGCTCTTAAGTGTCAGACAATATACCCATGTGAGATATTCAAAGGTACGACAGGACTGCAATGGCGAGGCTAAAAAAAAACGTTGCCTGAAGAAGTCCGCACAAATCAGACTCTTGGAAGGGGTCTCAGTGGTGCCAGGTGCCCCGAGTTTTAGCACAATAGCCCTTCAGAGAGAGTATCCTACACCCACTACCCGCAACAATCAGTGCACCAGGGGGTTCCCTCTCCCCTGCCGGCTTGTTCTCTGAGGGTTGCAGATGGCAGTGTGGCTGGCTGACTTTTTGTCTAGACAGAACCTACTCCCCACAGCTCATGTAATTTCTCAGATGCCGCCGGGCCACCTCCACCTGCTCAGTTCCCCCCGCCTCGCTATTCTGTATTCTCCACACTGCTCCCATCCTGCGGAACAAACACATCAAAGCCATATGGAGTCATTCTTTCTGGGCGCCCGTGTCCTTTCTCTCTTCTCCTTTTCCTGGCACATTAATATTAATAGCTTGTTTCTTCGCAGTTGCTTTCTTCTGCAACCTCAAGGGACCGGAACCTTTTCTTGGTCTTTGTGCCAGACTGAGGTGGTGTTTGAAGGCGTGGGGAGGCACGCTGGAAGCATAGGCGCGGTGATGTCTGATGTCATCCAGGCCACAGTACAAGCTTGTGATGCCACTCCCTGCAGCCCGGTCCAGCCAATGTCCTTTGTGATATGTCCTTTTGGAGGAGGAGGAGGAGGAGGGGGAGGAGAGATATGCAAATAACCTAGCAATAGCCCAGTGAAATCATTCCTAATTAACACTGGTTTGGAGACAGGCTCTGCACTAATTTTGCATGCCTCATCGCATTTTATTACCACAATTAAACCAAGTTAATATCAGTATCCCCGTTTTATAGGTATAGACACCCAGGCTCAGAGAGAGTCAACCACTTGCCTAATGTCACACAGCTTGTAAGTTTGAAAATGGAAATTCAAATCTCTTTCTCACTAGCTCCAAAGCCCGTATTTTAAAACTTTGACATCAACTATTGCCTGGTCTGGAGCCTCTATTCAGGCTGGATTCCCAGAAAGCAGAGACAGGAAGAAAGCCTTCTTTTGTGCTCCCTGGGTCCTGGCGTCAGAGCCTGAGACCTGGCACGGCAGGCCCCGGCCTCTGTGGGTCTGTGTTCTCCTCGCTCACGCCCACTCCTGCCAGGCTTGGCACCGTCTCCGAGGCTCCGGAAGCTCTGGCATGGGAGGGCTGTGAAGCCAGAGGCCTGCGGCCAGACCTGTGCTTGCCAGGCCACAGAGAAAGCCGAGTCCTGCACTGTGCGCACCCATAATGGGCCAGAGAGCAGCTGCAAGTCAGGAATAACAAGGGGGCATGTGCCAGGGGGACTGGGTGAGTCCCAGTGTCAGCGAGCGGTCACACTGGAGTGGGGAGTGGTGACAGAGCTTCAAGTTCATGGAGATAACACGAGGTGGGGTGGCAAGGACACCACCCTGGCTGGCTTCGTGGGTTTCTTTTCTAATTTTTAAAGCATTCTCTGGATATGAAAGTCTAACATGACCAAAATACCTAGAAGCGTTCTCATGGTTTGCAAGGCCTGTGATACAGCTTTGGCGGGCTTTTCCAGCCTGAGCAGGAATACCTCCTTCTGACTTTCTCCGCTCTGCACTCTGATTCTCCCGAGGGAGGGCTTTCCGGCCTCAGGGCTGCTCCCTCTGCTGTTGACCTAGCTCATCCCCACATACCTCCCCAGCTTCGATGTTCCTGCCATGTTGGATTAGGTGAGTTCCCCGACCAGGTACCAATTATACAAGGCACCAGGATAGTGAGCTACGCAGTTTCCTTTAAAGGGCCAGATAGGCCCGGCCAGTGTGGCTCCGTGGTAGAGGGTTGAGAATCAAATCAGTGACCAAGAGGTCACTGATTTGATTCTAGGTCAGGGCACACGCTCATGCTCGGGTTGTGGGGCAGCTGATCGATGAGGTTTCTCTCTCATCAATGTTTCTATCTCTCTATTCCTTTCCCTTCCTCTCTCTCTCTAAAAAAATAAAAATAAATAATTCATTAATTAAAAATTGAAGGTCCAGATTGTAAATATTTTCAGCTCCGTGGTCCATCCGTTTTCCCAGCACATCTACTCAACCCTGCTGTTGCAGTGTGAACACAGTCACAGGAGATACATAAGCCAATGGGTGTGGCTGTGCTGCAATACCATCTGACTTACAAACCATGTGGCAGGCCCATGTGGCCTGTGGCCACAGTCTGCTGACCTTCGCTCTAGGACATCACTGAAACTCGGAACTGTGGACGCAGCTAACTCAGGTTTCCACAGTAAACTAAGAAAACTGACAACATGTAAATTGGTTTGGATTTCAGAAAAGTAGATCACACCCTTGAGTGTAAATTGAAGCAAATATTTCTTGCTGGGCCGAGCCTACTTGTGATGCAGTTTTTAAAGCAATGCATGTTATCGGCAGTCAGCTGGGACTCCGAATCCTGATAATCCATGGGGTGAAATGGGAGCGAATGATTTATTTTAATATCTATATTTTGGATCTTTTAACATGCTTCCCAAGATGCTGCCTGGCTTGGGAAATTGCAAAAGAAAACGTAAGTGAGAACAAGGAATGTAGAAAGCATGTTGCCAGCAATGTTCAGAATATTGATTCTGCTTCAGTCGGTGGAAGTGAATTAATGGGTGGAACTATTTGGGGATTTCATTTTGATGAATTCTAAATAAGCTTCTCATAAGCCTGTTACATGCAGGCCCTGGGCTCCGTGGCTGTGTCCTTGGTCTGTGCTTCCACCTTTCCCAGCCCAGCCAAATTATAGGCTCTACTACCGTTGGTGTGTGGTGTTTTGGATAAAAAGACTTCCCACGAGCTCCCAGTGTCTGGTGGAGGCCAGAAAGATCCAGCTAGAAGAAGTGTATTTATTTATACAGCAACCATTTATAGGACATGTACTGTGGGTCAGGGGAAAACTTATGGGTGAAACACAAACCCTACCTTCAAGGAGCATCCTGATCAGGTGAGTTAGTAGGAAATACTTACACATGGAATACAGTTCAAAGGAATCAAAATAACCCACAGCACCCACATCTGAGCACCACAGCCACCTGCACAGTGTGGCCCTCAGCCACAGGCCCTTGTGGTCAGCTTGCTGCCAGAGCATCAGGCTGTTGGAATATGAGCTGAGGTCAGGTTGGGGCATCAGAAGACATGAAAGGTACAGAGTCACGGTCCTGCTGGAGAACATGGGTGACCAGAGCAAAAAAGGAAGTGTTCTGACTTTGCATGAGTTTAGGGTTCCCATGACTCTTCCATAAATGTCCTTTACAGCAGCTGGTTAGTTGAGAGTTATGGATAGGGCGGCATTGCCAGTAACACAATGCATTTCTTTAATTCTTGCCTCCTCTCTCCTGCCCTCACTTTAGGATGATCTCCAATCACTCCCCAAAATCTTATTCAGTTATTGGAATGTCATATGGAGGCATATGGCCATACAGATTCAATGAGCACAGCAACAAATGGAAGGGGAAAACCTTAGGTTATGTGGGATGGTTGGGAGTATTATTCTATAGTATAGAATCTATACGCTTCCTAGCTAAGGCATAGGAAAACAATTGTTCCCCTAGGACAGTGGTCGGCAAACTCATTAGTCAGCAGAGCCAAATATCAACAGTACAACGATTGAAATTTCTTTTGAGAGCCAAATTTTTTAAACGTAAACTATATAGGTAGGTACATTGTTATTAACTTAATGAGGGTACTCCCAAGGCTTAGGAAGAGCCACACTCAGGGGCCAAAGAGCCGCATGTGGCTCGCGAGCCGCAGTTTGCCGACCACGGCCCTAGGACCCAGACTGAGTCACCGCCCTGAACAAAGATGAAAGGCAGGCAGCTGGAAGGTCTCTACTCCTCTGACCCAGTGGACCTGTCACTCTAGCCAGGATGCTGGACCCTTTCTCCCCAACAAAGCACATCTATACATCCACGCTTGCCCACATCGATGTGTAGTCTCATGCTTATGCACATCCTTCAAAGAGCTTGTTTGCTCTTTCATTAGTGAAATGGAGTGAATTATTTTTAATTTTTATTTTTTAAATACTTTTATTGATTTCAGAGAGAAAGGAGAGGGAAAGAGAGATTGAAACATCAATGATGAGAGAGAATCATTGACCGGCTGCTTCCTGCACACCCCACACTGAGGATCTCGAGCCTGCAACCTGGGCATGTGCCCTGACCAGGAATGAACCATGACCTCCTGGTTCGTAGGTCGACGCTCAACCACTGAGCCACGCGGGCCAAGTGAAGTGAATTCTTTTTAAATCAGTTTCTTCCTGCCTCCGTTAAATAACAGGTGAACAAGTATTTTTTTTTAATCTGTTTGAAAACATACCAAATTATTAGCCTGTGTAGGAAACCTCTATTTTTGAGTCCCTTCACTTCTTATACTTACTCTCATAGTACTATTCAAAATTGCAATTAATTAATGATTTGCTAATTATGTCTTCAATATCTCTCTCTTCTGATTGAATACTACATGAGGGCAGGGCCATGTCTGTTGTATCCTTCCAGGTTCCTTCAATACTCGTTTGTTGAATGACCAAAAGGATGCACTAACTCCCTCTGGCTTGTTTCATTGCTTCTCTCCTGGGAATGCCTACATTAGGGCTGAGTATCACTGACTTCAACAATAAGTCTCTCAGTATCAGATGCTTTTTCTAGAAAGCCTCTCCCCGCACGGGTGATGGAAGCATCCCCAGTGATCCTTGTGGTGGGAAAACCAAATAAGGGGAAAAGAAAAGACTGGTCCAGAGGGAAGGCACTTTCCCACTAGCAAGTCAGATTGTTAATATTCGGGGGGAAATAAGAAATCTATTTAATGTTTTATGGCAAACAGGAAACACAACACTGTAATACATAACTTGCCACTGGACATTTCAAGTAATCCAGACCCCAACTCTGCCGTGTAAACACTGTGTGAGTCCTGCAGTCAGAGAGCCAAGGCTGAGTTACAGTGTGCAAGGCCAACATATTTCTGAGAGCGCTCCAGGAGCCCTAATGGGAAAATTCAAATGAGGCCACCTGCTTTATTACCCGGCGAACGCAGTACCCCCTCCCTGCCCTCCCCGAGTGCAATTTATCCTCCTAACCGTACAGCATGGGAAATAGAATTTTTCAATGGATTTTTCTTTTAAAAGTCATCGTCTTTATCAAAAGCCACCAAGCTTTTCATTGAAAATGGATTTAGATAATTTGGGGTTTAGTGTGTCAGGCTTTTATTTTTTTATTTTTTTATTTTCAATTTTCTTATTCTGTTCAGGAAGAGACTCATTCTGGTGTAGTCATGCCCCATTGAGCAGAGCCAAACCTGGATATAATTTATTTCCTCTGAGATGAAAGCAGCCTAATATGGAAGGAGCTATTGAAATTAAAATCTCAGAAAACCACCAACCCAAGGCAGGGGTATTTTTATCAATGATGCATTCTCCCAAGAAGCAGGTTATTAAAATTTCAATTTTATATATATGAGTATATAAATACACACATACATATGTTCACACATATATGCATGTGTATATATAAATACTTATAGAGTTTTATATATATATAAATACAGACTTTCGGAAGGAAGATATGTGGTAATTAATAGAGAAAGCAAAGTCACTAACATCTAATTAGAATGGAAGGAGAAGTCATTTTTAAAAACTGTCATATATTTAATTAAGAAAAATTAGAATTTAGATGCATGACTACCAGTTGGTAATGAGCTGAAGAGGAGCAGGTTTCAGGAAGCAGGGAGTGACTTCTAAACACACACTCTCCCCCAAGCCCAAATAACCACAACAGACCCTCCAACCGGAACAGCCAGGGCGTAAGTTGAAACTCTTGTTCTATCAGACTTTTATTCTTGCTCAAGAGCCATTGGAGCACATCTAGTCAAACACTTGGCTGGAAGAGGTTTCTGGTCTCTGGAAGTGTGCACAGGGACCGCAGGTAGGTGTGGCACTGCCCCCTGCTTCCTCTCCAGAGACCAAGAGAGGCCATTAGGTGGTCATGGTCTGAACATGAAGCTCAAGCAGAAGCCTGTAGCTCCACTTGACCCTCACCAGGCAGAATTCCCAAGGTGATAGATTGTTCCTTTGACCACGTACACTTGATTGGTTGTTGGTTGTTTCTGTTTTATTTCTTTCCATTTCTTTCCCTTCTTCCCCCTCCCCACCCCCCAGCCCCCGATTTTGGCTTTTACAAGAAATCCAAAGGGACAAACAATTATCTTAGTCCATTTCAGGCTGCTATGACAGAAGTCCATAGACTGGTGGCTTAGAAACAAGAGAAATTTATTCCTCACAGGTCTGTAGGCTGAGAAGTCTAAGACCATGGTGCCAGCAGATTCTTGGCTCGTACATGGCTATCTTATCACTGTAACCTCACATGGCAGAAGGGGTAAGGATCTCTCTGGGGTCCCTCTTACAAGGCCACTAACCCCATACATGAGGGCTCTGCCCTATCTTTAAATATCATCACATTGTGGATTAGGTTTCACCACATAAGTTTGAGAGGGACATAAATATGCAGTCTATACACTTAACCTCCCTCTGTTCCTCCTGCTCTTTGGATAGCCTACAGCATCCTTTTCCATCTTTTCAACTTCATTTTCTCTTAGACATCTTTCCAGAATAATTTTCAACTTCCTTCACCTTCTATACTCCTCTGGGCTGAAATACAAAGTCCTCCAATGTGCTCCCATAGAGCATTGTGCTTCTCCCGTTCACTGACCTCATTGGCATCCAATTGATCTGATTATGAATCTGGCCCCCCATGATCTCTAAGCTCTTGGCTGGCAGAGCACACGTCTCTCTAGCCTTTCAATCCATACCACCTAACAGAGTGGACAAATTTTAAGTGATTATTAGACTTAATATAAAAATTGTGTTTCCTATTTTGTACTTGTCACAATGGGGTAGGTTTTGCTGCTTTAACTAACAACTCCCATATCTCAATGAAGGACAAACCTTACCTTACAACAACACAAAAATTATTTCTCACTCATATTACATGTCAATCATGTGCTAGTTGCGGCCTTGTTCCATACCGGCCTCACTCTGAGCCCCAGGATGAAGGCACAGGCACTGTACGGAATACAGCTGGGCTGCCTTAGGACCTTACACTGGCAGGTAAGTGACCTAAAAGTGACACACATGACTTCCATTCATAGCTCACTGGCAGGAAATATCAGATGGCCCATCTAACCACAAGTGAACCAGGAATTTTACTCCTGACCCTAGAAAGCAGAGTGCCAACTATTGGAAAACTAACACTAATGATCTTAATAGCTGTTGAATAGCTTTACTTTAAAATCCAGGTAGGGGTTGTGGGAGGTGGCCTGTTGCAAAGAAACAGGAATCGTGTCGGGTTTGTCTGAAGAGCCTAAACCCAGCACTACCTGACTGTCTATTGGCTCAGTAGCCTCCAATTTATTATGCTTTGACTGCTGTGTTTTTTATATAAACTACTCCTTGTACCTTGAGGTCTCATTGTATTCTGCCTGCCTTCACCTGATGATGCCCTATTCATCTTTCAGATACAGTGGGGCCTTGACTTATGAGTTTAATTCGTTCTGAGACCGAGCTCGTTAACTCAAATTACTCTATTAACTCAATGCAAAAAATCGAACGAGAGACAGCTGGTATCTCAAAAAACTTGTTAGTCGGGACACTCGTAAGTCAAGGCCCCACTGTATCTGATTATATGTGACTTCCTCCAGAAGCCTTCACTGGAAACTCCTTACACCCCACATAGAGTGGTTAAATACCTTTGTCTCTCTTTCTCACAGAGCCCTCCATCTTGGAATTTAACACTTTATTTCAATCCTCTATCATCTCATGAATGTTTCATGAGAGTACAAATCCTGTTTTGTCCAGTACAGTAACCACTGTATCTCCAATGCTAAACACGTACTAGTTGCTCAAGAAATATCTTTGAAGGAATGAATCAATTAATGACTTTATGAATGAATATATGAAATCTCAACTGTTTTTATATTGTTACAAGGCAGTTTACTCCAGTGGTCTAATTCCTTGGCAGCCTTCCAAGAGGAAGGAATCCATTTCCTTTATTCATCTTCCTGTTTAATCCAGAATCACTACCATTCAGTTCATCTTCAGATTGATTTCTCTCTGGCTAAAATTTGAACTCGCCTTTTTTGTTTTATTTGAAGGTTGGGAAAGCCCCCTTTGGTTAGTAGAAGACCTTTTCGGAGCTGTATACTCTAAATTGTATCAACTCATTTCATACACATGCACACACACTCGGGGACTTGATTTCCTATGTTTAAAATAGAAGATATGGCCATGACTGCTTTTAGAGCTCATATTGGTCCTGACACTCTGATTTTATGATCTCATATAGTTGCTGCATTCCAATCAACTCACCAGTGATTTCCTGTACAACTTAAAATAAATCCCTGAACCTCTGACCAGCTTCGCTGTTCCTAAGCAATCTTAAGAAGTATTAGCATTATCTGGGAGAAGGTAATATGTTAGGTAATATGTTACTCCCTTAGAATGAGCAGAAAACTTTTTCTTGTCATTGACAATATTGCCAGAAATTCATCATTTGTCGATACAAATTTTTTGACATCCGTGTGCCAAATTCTATGCTATATGTTTGTCCAAAGGTCATAGATGCTATGTTAAACCTCTGCTCTTCTTCTCACACCCCACTTCTCAGGGATGCTATCTTTGAATAAGACATGATGTAATCTTCTCCCTGCCTATGGAGAGTTTTAATTTAATTCATTCTCCCTTTGGGAAGCTTTCCATGGTTCATAGACCAGGACATGCATCCCTGCACTCAGTCCCCACAGCACACCGGAGTCCTCCTGTGATCACCTATTTACCCTCTGCCTTCCCCCAAACAAAGCAAGCTTCATGGAGAAGGTGGCTCGTGACTCTTGCCCAACCTCTGCTTCCCAGTGCCTAGTGCATTATTCACATGCTTTATTAATGGGCATATATTAAATATTTGTCAATTTAATGGAAGAGAATGTTCTGGTCCGATTGAGACTGAACTTGAGTTAAATCTTACAATCAATACTAGATTTTCCAGTTCTCAGGCTAAGCATGTGCTTAGGGCATTAGGAAAATAAAAGGGACAGTTAAGAGATTAACCAAAAGAACCAAAGAACATATATGCACATATTTGCATAGCCCATGGACACAGGCAATTGTGCAGTAAAGGCCTGGGGTGGAGCAGGTGTCTGGGTGGAGGGGGACAAAAGGGAGGAAATGAGGGGCATCTGAAATACTGTCAACAATAAAAAATAAATTTAAATAAAAGGACAGTTAAAAGCATTATAAAAACTCCTTTGACAAAGTTATCCAGAACTTTGGAATCAAATCATCCCATAAGTAGCTATTATAATGTTATGATACATAACCACATTATGTCATTTCCAAAAAGTAAAATTCTCTTCTTGGAAATGTTTTTTCTGTGGTAAAAAAGCCACCATTACATTTAGTAAAATTAAATTAATGGTCTCTCAAGTACTGACCTAGCCTATACAGGAAACATCTTAGGATGTCCTTACCGGGTCTTCTATCTGTACTCTAGCTACCACTTCCCAACTAAACAACTTTCCAAATGATAAGCTAAATGTTTGAAGTGAAAACGAGAAACCAACAGCTGTGTGCCTGACCAATATATGGGAACGGAAGACATGGAGTCTGGACTCCCCTAGTCCTGGCTGCATAGGGAAGCTCTGGAGGGTATAAGGCCCTACTAAGAAAGCGTTCCATCTGCTATTTCATATGTGTAAACCTAAGTGTGTTTCTAACTTTCAAATGTGTTTAATTCCATTAGTGCATGTTAAGTAAAGAGGTGATGCTTTTAAGAATTCAAAGCCATTTCCCCATATTGTCAGTGGCTGTAAGTTTCCCAGGCTAGCTCACCTAATCCTATTTATTCCATACTTTAGCTGAAATACATTTTCAATTACAAAAGTAGAAAACAATGCTGTAAAGGGACCACTTTCCTTCAAATGCCATATAACATAGGTAAACACAGAGATTAGAGCAAAATACATTTAAAAGTCACAATAATTCTTTAGGCCTCAAGGTTTGTTAAGATTCAAAAATTAAAACAAGGAAAATGAACAAAAACTCCATTTTACATCTCCTGTAAGCAGCATGGGACACACAGCTAGCCATTTCTTAACATCCAGTCTCTCATCCCTTAAAAAAATAACTTATAGCTGGATACAAGGACAACTGGAATAAGGAGCATATGTCACAGCCCCCTGTGCAGCTAGGTGTGGGCATATGATTGATTCTGTCCACAGGTGCATGCAGAAATGACGCATGTAACTTCCAAGTTATACTCATGAAGTTCTGTCTATGCCCCTCCTCAACCAGCTGGGATATATAAATACTGGGGAGCCCCTCCAAGGTGGCACCCCGGGGGACAATGAAGCACGGGTTTGTTAGACAATCTTTTTTTCTTAATGTTTTTATTGATTTCAGAGAGGAAGGGAGAGGGAGAGAAAAATAGAAACATCAATAATGAGAGAGAATCATTGATTGGCTGCCTCCACCCTGGCATGTGCCCGGACCCGGAATTGAACCGTGACCTCCTGGTTCATAGGTCAACGCTCAATCACTGAGCCACACCGGCTGGGCAATGTCTTAGACAACCTTGAGAAGCAAAGTCTCCCAGCAGTTCTGTACCATCAACTTAGTAATTTCTAGAATGATCACTTCAATTTTCTTTCCAATTTTGAAACTAAGTATGCTAAAGAGCACATCCATTTTTGGGGGTCGCAACAATGTTATCATTGTCTATTTTTCATCAGAATCCCCAAACTCACCAAGTTTAATTCTGTCACTACAAAATTGACCGTTTATTAAAATTAGTCTCCACTCAAATA
This sequence comes from Myotis brandtii, assembly GCF_000412655.1. Taxonomy (NCBI): domain Eukaryota; kingdom Metazoa; phylum Chordata; class Mammalia; order Chiroptera; family Vespertilionidae; genus Myotis; species Myotis brandtii. The sequence goes on from NW_005368860.1 coordinate 984,298, forward strand.
TCACCTCTTTACTTAACACAAATATCTCCTAGTCCATCGAGACAAGGGAGGCAGCATTCACGGATTATCACGTGTGAACACCTATTAGTACCATGAAATACAACAGCAAATCTATTTCAGACCGAAACTGCGCATCTGCTAAAAGATGCAGGATTTCAGACCACCTTCATGTGTTTGCCATTTTCTCAGTCTCCTTCAGCTGAAAATAAAGATGTTCGGAAATACCCTAGGTCACAGAGGGGGTGAATGGTAATGCCAAACTGTATGCCTAAGACTGTCAGACTCCATTAAACATTATTGTTTTGTTTTGGGGTTTTTTTTGTATGCTTGTGTTCTGAGACTAACATAACTACCTCAAAGGTTACTGTGGGAATTAAAAAGGACCGTGCATGTGCTATAAATGCTAATATACGGTACTAAGTGTTGGGCTGAGTTCCCTGTGAGCACATTCTTATGTTGCCACCATGCCTCTCAGCTTTACACAAATAGTCTCCAGACTTTAATCACATATTTCTTTTGGTCTTTTATTGGTTTAAAAATGTAGTGATGTGTGTATGTTAAGTATATGTACTACTGGACTAATAAATCTTGATTCTGTCACTTATTAGCTAATTGGTCTTATGTTAGTTTCTTAACCTATATCTATTTCAGCTTATTGATCCTTTAAATAAGGATGCTAGTATATGTATATATATATATATATATATGTGTGTGTGTGTGTGTGTGTGTGTGTATATATATATACACACACACACACATATATATATATATATGGAGTTTTATAAAAGTTAAAATAATATATGTGAAGCATTAGAAACACTAGTTGGCACATGGTAAGGTGTATAACGTGCAAGATTTAATTATTATTATTGTGTCAAAACACCCAAAAATAAAACTTTAAGAAAATAAAAAATATGAGTTAAATAGATTTTCTTTTACTGATTAATGATACAAACTTTTTTGCCCTACCTAAAAATATTATTAATATCATTAACTTTAGCAACAAAATTATGATTGAATATGCTCCATTGCTTTTGAAAATCTGGATACAATATTTTGTGGTAGAGTGATTTGATGACCTGGTTGAAGATTTATGTTGATTTTTGATTTTAATGACTGCCTCACTGAAAAATATACTTCATAAAGAAACTCAGGCCCTGACTGGTTTGGTTCAGTGGATAGAGTGTCAGCCTGCGGACTGAAGGGCCCAGGGTTTGATTCTGGTCAAGGGCACAGGTTGTGGGCTCAACCCCCAGTAGGAGGCATGCAGGAGGCAGCTGATCAATGATTCTCTCTCATCATTGATGTTTCTATCTCTTTCTCTCCTCCCTTCTTCTCTGAAATCAATAAAGATATACTTTTAAAAAAATTATTTAAAAAAAAAAGAAACTCAGGTCCTTATAGAAAAAGCATATTCATGTACAAATAATCATATTAGCTTTAATTATAAGCCCTGGTTCCTATCTTGGGCCCATTCACTAATAATTTTTACGTTAATATTTATTTTATTTTTATAAATTTCCATCTTCCATAATATCAATCTCTTTTATGCGAATTAAAGGACAGTATTTAATATTTATAACTTTACAAATGGTCTAAACATCTACTAAAAGTTTTCATTTGAAAGATTTTTTTTTTTAAACAGAATAGAAAATTCAGTTTAAAAGCCTTTTTCATATTGAAATATGAGAGTTTGTAGGTAAATACATTAGTTTTAGTCTCAGGAACAAAAATTGCATAATGATGGAAATATTTATAAACATACTTTTTCAAAATTCTTTCTCTAAAGCATAAGTTTCCTTTAAAAGCTGGTATTTTCGGAGAATCAAGATGGCGGCACAGGTAAACACCGGAGACTGCTGCCGCAAACAACCACTTCAAAAATACAACTAAAAGACGGAACGGACATCACCCAGAACCACAGGAAGGCTGGCTGAGGAGAGACTCTTCAACTAGAAGGAAAGATAACAGCACACCGAGGCTCAGAGGAGGCGCAGTGTGGAAAAAACTCAGGTGCGGAGGTGCGCGCGCAAAGCGGGCTGGTGGCTGAGAGCGCGGTTGTCGTTTTCGGTCAGGGGGGAGTCTCAGACGACTCTGAGCAGATCTGGGCGAGTCTCTAGGGACTCAGACTCAAACAGGAGAAGCAGGATTGTCTGGCATCAGTTGGAACGTGAGGGCAGCAGCCTCTCCGAGGTTTACAGCCGTTGTTGGGGTTCTGAGAAGCAGAGCCTCTGGGAACGGGACTGAGAGCAGCCATAACTGCTCCCTCCCCCCGCCCTGTTGATCCCGCCCCGCCCAAGCCCTGCGCAGAGCCATTTGCCGGATCACCTCAGGCAAAGGCTAGATTTGCACCTCCCCAGAGGACAGAAGTTTTCCGCGGCAGACACAGCTGATTCACACAGCCAGTCGGCCTGGTGGTCAAATCCCTCTAGTATTAACTACAACAATCAAGGCTCAACTAGAACAAGACTGCGCACAAAGACCACTAGGGGGTGCACCAAGAAAGCATAAAAAATGCGGAGACAAAAAAACATGACAGAAATGGACGATATAGAGCTAAAAAACGCAATTTTGAGGGCTTGCAAAAATGTGCTAGAAGCTGTCAATAAACTTGAGGAGAGAGTCACGAAAACTAATGAGACCCTCGATGCTATGATAAAGAAACAACTAGAAATTAAGCATACACGGACTGAAATAAAGAATATTATACAGACACCCAATAGCAGACCAGAGGAGCGCAAGAATCAAGTCAAAGATTTGAAATGCGAAGAAGCAAAAAACACCCAACCGGAAAAGCAAAATGAAAAAAGAATCCGAAAATACGAAGATAGTGTAAGGAGCCTCTGGGACAGCTTCAAGCGTACAAACATCAGAATAATAGGGGTGCCAGAAGATGAGAGACAGCAAGATATTGAAAACCTATTTGAAGAAATAATGGCAGAAAACTTCCCCCACCTGGTGAAAGAAATGGACTTACAGGTCCAAGAAGCGCAGAGAACCCCAAACAAAAGGAATCCAAAGAGGACCACACCAAGACACATCATAATTAAAATGCCAAGAGCAAAAGACAAAGAGAGAATCTTAAAAGCAGCAAGAGAAAGAGACTCAATTACCTACAAGGGAATACCCATACGACTGTCAGCTGATTTCTCAACAGAAACTTGGCAGGCCAGAAGGGAATGGCAAGAAATATTCAAAGTGATGAATACCAAGAACCTACAACCAAGATTACTTTATCCAGCAAAGCTATCATTCAGAATTGAAGGTCAGATAAAGAGCTTCACAGATAAGGAAAAGCTAAAGGAGTTCATCACCACTAAACCAGTATTATACGAAATGCTGAAAGGTATCCTTTAAGAAGAGGAAGAAGAAAAAGGTAAAGATACAAATTGTGAACAACAAACATGCATCTATCAACAAGTGAATCTAAGAACCAAGTGAATAAATAATCTGATGTACAGAATGAACTGGTGATTATAATGAATCAGGGACATAGAAAGGGAATGGACTGACTATTCTTGGGGGGGAAAGGGAAATGGGAGATGCAGGAAGAGACTGGACAAAAATCGTGCACCTATGGATGAGGACAGTGGGTGGGGAGTGAGGGCGGAGGGTGGGGCAGGAACTGGGAGGAGGGGAGTTATGGGGGGGAAAAAAAAAGAGGAACAAATGTAATCTGAACAATAAAGATTTTATAAAAAAAAAATAATGTTGGCCTAACCATAAAAAATAAAAAATTAAAAAAAAATAAAAGCTGGTATTTTCTCATTTATTGTCAAAAACATTACTTTTACCTCAAAGGATCAATTAAGTGGGTACATTTTGTCAAAAAAATCACTGTTAGATAACATATCAACAATAACTATTATTTTTATCCCAGGATATGTCTGGAAAAGAGTCCAAACCAGGAGGAGAGGGCATGCTTCCATTTTTTTAATTATCTTCAGCTTGAATTATTAGTGTCATTTTTGATCTGCAGTTTCTTTACAGGAAATATTTTAAGTAACTTGTATGTTTTAAGAGGGTTAGCTTATTAAATCAGTAATATAGTGTATAAATCCATTTCACTAAGAACATGTAAACTGTAACATGTCACCATATGTTCAAAATAAGGCCAAGAGTCTCACAACATAACATACCAAATATTTAAGATACAATCCAAAATTACATATGTAGAACCAGGAAACCCTCAATCCACATGGAAAAAAGACAATCAACAGACAAAAACCAAAAGATACCACATTGTCAAGGGCTAAATTGTGTTCCCCCAAAATTCATATGTTGAAGCCCCAACCCCCAGTATCTCAAAATATGACTGTATTTGCAGACAGGGACTTTTAAAAGGTGATTAAGGCCGAAACCGGTTTGGCTCAGTGGATAGAGCATCGGCCTGCGGACTGAAAGGTCCCAGGTTCGATTCTGGTCAAGGGCATGTACCTGGGTTTCGGGCACATCCCCAGTAGGAGGTGTGCAGGAGGCAGCTGATCGATGTTTCTCTCCCATCGATGTTTCTAGCTCTCTATCTCTCTCCCTTCCTCTCTGTGAAAAATCAATAAAATATATTTAAATAAAAAATAAAAGGTGATTAAGTTAAAACGAGGACATCAAGGTCCGTTCTCATGCAACTGAGTGGTGTCCTTGTAAGAAAAGGAAACAGACACATAGAGAGACAAGAAATGCCTGCACACGGAGAAGGCCATGTAAGACATCCTGAGAGCAGCCATGTGCAAGGCCAGGAAAGAGGCCTTGAAGATTCCAAACCTGCTGCCACCTTGACCTCAAACATTCAGCCTCCAGAACTATGAGAAAATACATTTCTATTGTGTAAGTCACTTAGTCTGGGGTGTTCTTTTATGGCAGTCAAAGCAAACTCATCTACGCTGATGTTATAATTTTCTGACAATGACTTTAAAAGCAGCTATATTTAAAATACCACAACCAGTAATAGCAAATCTTCTAGAAACAACTGGAAAAATAAAAAGTCTCATAAAAGAAATAAAACTTTTAAAAAATCGAGTGGAAATTTTAGGGAAAAAAAAGTACAATAACCAAAAAGTATATAAACAAACTCACTGGAAGGGTTTTGAGATGACAGAAAAAATAGTGAGCCCAAAGACAGATCAATAGGAATCATCTAATCTGAACAACAAGGAGAAAAGAGATTGAACAAAAATTCAGAGAGTCACAGGGATGTGTGGGGCAATAGAAAGTTCTAAACTTCAGGTCCCTGGAGTTCCAAAAAGAGAGAAGAAAGAAAATGGTGCTAAAAATATTTTAGAAAGTAACCACTGAAAATTTCCCAAACCTGTCAAAAGACTTGAACCTACAGATTCAAGAAGCTAAGCAAAACCTATACAGGATAAACCCAAAGAATTCCACACGCGGATGTGTTAAAATCATAATCAAATTTCTGAAAAAGCTAATTAAAGCCCCCGGGCAGTGTGGCTCAGTGGTTGAGCAACAACCTATGAACCAGGAGGTCACGGTTCAATTCCCAGGAGGGCACACATGCGAATTGCAGGCTCAATCCCCAGTGTGGGGTGTGCAGAAAGCAGCCAATCAATGGTTCTCTCTCATCATTAATGTCTATCCTTCTCTTCCTCTTCTTTCCTCTCTGAAATCAATAAAAAAAATTTTTTTTAAACTAACCAAAAAAAAAAATCTTTAAAGAAGGCAGAGGGAAATGATGTAACCAAAAAAAAAATCTTTAAAGAAGGCAGAGGGAAATGATGTCTTATCTATAGCAGAGCAAATCAAATGTCAGATTTCTCATCAGAAACCATAAAAAAGAGGGGCATGATACCGAAGCATGACTCATCAAAATAATGATAAATTGAACTTTATTAAAACTAAAAACTTTTGCTCTACAAAAGACATTATTAAGTAATTAAAGAGACAAGCTACAGAGTAGAAGAAACCATTTTCAAATTAGATATCTGATAAGGGAGATATATATATATTCAGCAGTAGGAAAACAAAAATCCAATTTAAGAAATGGGCAAAAGAAGAGACATTTCTTAAAGTATTTATAGGTGTGGCCAATATGCATATAAAAAGATGTCCAATATAATTAGCTATTAGAGGAATGAAAATTAAAAGCATAAGATTAATTAAAAGCATTACATATTTATTAAAGTGGTTAAAATTAAAAATACTGGTAATACTAAGTGTTAGTGAGGAGTTGGAGCAGCTGAAACTCATATATTGCTGGTAAGAATGAAAAATGGTACAGACACTCGGGAAAACAGTTTAGTAGTTTCTTATGAAGTTACACATACATGTACATATAACTCAGCGATTCCACTCCTGAGCATTTCCCCTTGAAAAATGAAAACTTGTGTATGCACAAAAATCTGTACATGATTGTTTATACCAGCTCTATTCCAAATTGCCAATAACTGGAAAAAAATGTCCTTCAATATGTAAGTGGATCAATAAACTTTAGTATATTCAAATAATGGAATACTGTACAAAATCTAAAAAGAACAAACTATGGATACATTCAACAGTTTGGATAGGCTTTAATGGAATTATACTGAATGGAAAAAGCCTACCTCCAAATACTTCATTTATATAATATTTTTGAAGTGATAAAATCATAGTGATGAAGATCAAAACAGATTAAAGGGCCCTGACTGGTTTGGCTCAGTGGATAGAGCGTCGGCCTGCGGACTCAAGGGTCCCAGGTTCGATTCCGGTCAAGGGCATGTACCTTGGTTGCAGGCACATCCCCAGTGTGGGGTGTGCAGGAGGCAGCTGATCAATGTTTCTCTCTCATCGACGTTTCTCTCTATCCCTCTCCCTTTCTCTCTGTAAAAAATCAATAAAATATATTTTTTAAAAAAACAGATTAAAGGTTTCCAGAGTTAGGGATGGGAGATGTTATTTTAAAGGGGTGTCACAGGGTGATTTGGAGGAGGCATCATATAACTGTTCTGTATCTGGATTGTGAAGATGTGTTAAAATTCAAATAACTGTATACCCCCAAAACAGTCAAAACTTTATGATAATTTAGGAAATAAAATTAATAAATTAAAAATACAATCTTCTGTTTTATTTATTCATTCTGTAACATTATTACTTTTCCCCAAAAAAATGTTATTGCCAGATATCAGTCACATTATTGGAGAGATAAGCCTTTGGCAACAAGCCTAGAAATCTAAATACAACTTATCACAACATTTTCAAGGAAAAGGTATATTTTGAGTGTCCATCATTACTGGACCATGAAGAATGACTTTGATTCAGAAGTCTAAGTAGCAAGGTGGGGCCAACTAAGACTCACAGGAGGGTGTGGTAAAGTGAGCTGTAAGCAGAGAAACAGGTCCAGCCAAGGTGCGTGGGTGTGGGTCCTCCAGGGAGAGAGGGAAGCAGACTCCCTAGATCTGAAAACATCAGGCCTGAGGGAGTCTGAGCTTTGAACCAGTGCCTTGCTTCCCTGGAGGAGACTGGAGAGACCGTTTCGATAAGAAAGACACTGATCTTCTCAGTCACCACCTTTTAGTGGGACTGCCCTCCCCACCTGTCTTACTGTGGGCTGTGATAACAGAACAGCATAAACTGGGTGGCTTAGAAACCACAGAAAATGCCCAGCTGGCGTGGCTAAGTGGTTGAGCATCCACCTATGAACCTGGAGGCCACGGTTCAATTCCAGGTCAGGGCACATGCCGGGGTTTCGGGCTCGATCCCCAGAGTGGGGCATGCAGGAGGCAGTAACTTAATGATTCTCTTTCATCATTGATGTTTCTATCTCTCTCTCCCTTCCTCTTTGAAATCAATAAAAATATATATTTTTAAAAAAGAAACAACAGAAATTTATTTCTCATACTTCGAGAGCCAGCAGTCCTAGGTCGAGCCTCCAGTAGACTTCGTGTCGCTAAGACCCCGCTTCCTGATTTGTGATCCCTTGTGATCCCTTTCACTGCCTCCCCCCGAGGCAGAAGGCAAGGAGCGCTGGCTCTGGAACCCTTTTGTATAAGGACACTAACCCCATTCATTAGGGCTCCTCCTCGGACGTCACCTCCCCAAGGCCCCACCTTTTAATAACCATCACCTTGAGGGTTAGGATTTCAACATAGGATTTTTGGGCGACACAAACATTCAATACATCGCACCACCCCTCAGCATCAGTAGTTAAGAAGGTGCCTGAGCAAGATGAGGGAAATTCTAGAAATAACATATATTCTTTTACCATAGATAAATAAATAAAAATATATAACGTATTTTATATATGAAATATAAAATAGCCGTAACCGGTTTGGCTCAATGGATAGAGCGTCGGCCTGCGGACTGAAAGGTCCCAGGTTTGATTCCGGTCAAGGGCATATACCTTGGTTGCGGGCACAACCCCAGTGGGGGGTGTGCAGGAGGCAGCTGGTCGATGTTTCTCTCTCATCGATGTTTCTAACTCTCTATCCCTCTCCCTTCCTCTCTGTAAAAAATCAATAAAATATATTTTTTAAAAAAATAAATTAAATATAATACATATAAATATATTCTATATATTATCTATTTATAGTATATACATGTACACATATAAAATATGTGCCAGGTGGCTCATATACATGTTATATTTGTATTTTACATAACACATATATTTACATTTCATGTATCTATATTACATATATAATATGTGTTCCAGATGGTGAGGACCAGGAAGGAGGCCCTGGCAGCGGGCCTGGCATGAACAGCAGCCTATGACGGGCATGGATCCTACCTTTGCTGCCTGGCGGTGAGCAGGGCGGGAGCTGCCCGCTGCGGGGCCTGTTTCCAGGCGTTTTATGTCCACAGGTTCCGAGCCGCGTCTGCGGAGAAGCAGCTGACCTTTCTGCCAGAAGTTTCTCCCGTCCTGGTCCCCGGGGACCTGCATTCAGCTTCCCCGGCCCGGCGGGGCCTGCGGGGCCGGACTGGAGACTCCGCCAAAGGGCCGTCCATGGCGGGCCGTCCTAGTTGACCCGGGAGCAGCCTGCGGCCAGAGCCCAGAGGGCAGGGCGCGGACTGGGGCCCCAATGGAGCTGCTGCTGCAGACCTTGGCAACCCAGGCCACGTGGTTGGAGGAGGTCCCCTCGGCCCCTCCCCGTCCTGAGAAGGTCCGTTCAGCCCGGTGTTCATAGCCAGAGCCATTTAGAGGGCGCAGCCTTGAGAGAGCATCATGGACTGCACTGAGACCGGCCTGACAGTGCACGGGACTAAGGTGAGGTCTCTGTATAAACTCCAGAATCTCGCAGGTAGTTCCCTTGCTGATTGAGCTGCCCGTACGGATCCGGAGTGGCCTCCTCTTTCCGCCTCGCCTCTCCCGAGGACCTGGACCAACTCACACCCACATGGCTGCCTGGGAAGAGGCGTCCAGCCTCCATCTGTGCTGCGCTGCTTTGCCCGGGAGCCCGCAGGCGCTGGGGGGCCGCCGGCACAGGGGGAGGAGCAGCTGAGCCAGCCTGCACCCAGGACCCCGGAGACCAGCTGGGCCACCCACAGATGCCCAGACCAAGTCTCTGGCCATCCAGACGTTGGACTCAGTGATGGCCCAGGCGGCTGAGGAGGAGCTTCTGCAGATCCTGCACATCCCGCACGCGGCTCGGACCCTCTGCTACTCCGAGGGGCTGCACCAGCATCACCACGGAGCTCACGACCAGGCATGGAGCTTTGCTGCCTGAATCTGGGGAAGGGGCTTACTCACCTGGGACGTGGGCTTCTCAGACTAGTAGCATGGCGACATGGTGTTGGTGCAGCCCATGTGCCTACATGCTGAAGGAGGCCACCTTGAGCCTCCTGGCTGCCCTCCCCACTGTTTTCATGCTGGTTGTCAACACCAAGGTCCCTGAAAAGACCAGCAGGCCCAGTTCCCCTCCATGGTCAGTACCGTTTATGGGACGAAGGCTGGTCAAGGCCCCCAGAAAAGGCTGTTCTGATGGCTTTCTGGCCCGCACTGCCTACTCTGTATGTGTATCTTGGACCCACCCAACACTGCTAACAGCACCATGGCTTTCAGGGCTCAGGCCTCCTCGAATTTCTCCCAGATGCAGCCCTCAACCTCACTGGCTGAGGCCAGGATACCCACAGTGCCCTGTTGCTCTGTGGAGGTGGGTAGGGCCCTGGGCTGCTGCTGGGGAGGGCGGAGTCCAGGCCCTGTTCTGGCTCCACTCTGCCCGGGCAGCCCTGGGAGGGCTCTGCTGGTCATGAGCACCCGAGGGACGGCTCCCCCTGTGTCGCTTCCCCCAAGGCCTGGGTCTCCCAGGAGATCCAGGAATGTCTAGTGAGGACAGTGACAGAGGCAGAGATGGGTGGAGCTGAGCCTAGAACCAGCTCCTCTGGGTGAGGGTCCTGAGGACGTGCCCAGGACCCTCACCCAGAGGCATGGTCACCCTGCTGGAACCTGTGCCACCCATACCAGGGCAGGAAGGCAGGACAAGGAGGGGCAGGGGGCATGAGATCACCAGCTTGTATAAACAAAAACATTTTTAGTTAAAAAATTATATAACCAACATTAAAATAGAAGTTGACATTTAGTAGGAGCCTGTCCTACGTTTAAAATAGGGAAGTTTATGCCCTGACTGGTTTGGCTCAGTGGATGGAGCGTCGGCCTGTGGACTGAGGGGTCCCGGGTTCAATTCCGGTCAAGGGCATGTACCTTGGTTGCGGGCACATCCCCAGTGGGGGGTGTGCAGGAGGCAGCTGATTGATGTTTCTCTCTCATCAATGTTTCTAACTCTCTGTCCCTCTCCCTTCCTCTCTGTAAAAAAATCAATAAAAATATATTTTTAAAAAAATAGGGAAGTTTATTGACACCCTTCTACTCAAATAATAAAGTCTAAGTTCCTTCATCTTGATCATCAGATGTACTTTAGTGACTCCTTTCAACCAACAGATGAGAGTAGGTCATAAAAATGATAAACCCTTGTCCCTCTCTCTCTCTCCCCCTCTCTTTCCCTCTCCCCATTGCTCTGACTGGGGGGGGGGGGGGGGGGAACCACGCCCTGAGGCTATTCAAGCAGCCCTGCAGAGAGGCCCACAGGAGGGGAACTGAGAATTCCCTTCAACAGCCCCACCAACATGAGGGAGTCATGTAAGAGGGCCTCCCGCAAAGTGGGTTCTCCAGCCACAGCCCAGCCTTCAGACAAATGTAGCTGCATCCAACATCTCACAGCAACTTCATGAGAAACCCCAAGCCAGAACAGCCCAGGCAAACTGCCCCTGAATTCCTGAGCCACAGAAACAGTGAGGGTGTGGATGATCATTTTGCTCCAAGCCGTGACCTGGGGCGGCAATAGATGACTCATACAAAGCCTATAAACATCAGGCTTCACATGCATGATCCTATTTCATTCTCATCCAGTAGAACATCTTATTTGCAGATGAGCAACCTGCTGCCTGGAATTACTGAAGAATTTATTGCATGGCCGTGGTGTTACTTCACAGCCGAGCTGGAGTTCACACTCAGGACACGCCACGGAGATCGCAGACTGGGTGTCAGGCACTGGCGATTCAGGTGAGAGGAGTGTTAATCAGAGAAGCGAGAGGCTATTAAACAGAAGCATCGTCAAGTTCAGCTGGAAGGAACAAGAGCTAAATTAGCAATTTAGTGGAAACTCTACGGGTCAGGTCGAACTTGAGGGTAAAGACCAAATCAGAAATAGGCCAAAGATGAAATGACCCAAAATGAAGAGCCCGAGTTGATTCACACTTGATATAGCGTGTCCCCCCCCCCAAAAAATAATGTATATACACAATTTGAATAATTATAAAGGCAGTGTTTATTAAAATACATTTCATTTTCAAAATTGAACTATTAGCTATTAAAGTGTGCATACATTTGGGAGAACACCTTGTCTGCACTCCTGTTACTGTCCTTCCTTTAGGTCCTTATGTTCCTTGCAGTTCCCACAATATCACAGTGGATCTAAGAGGTCAGGTGCCAGCCTATGAGTGTGAAGACTTGGCTTGGTGGGACGCTGCAGCTGACTGTGACTTTTCCAAGTTGTCCAGGTGAGGACCTGATCTGGGACCTTCAAATGAGTGTCCCCCAAGCAGCTCCTGAGTCAATTGAGCTTTGGTGAGGCAGTCATGCTGGGCAGGAGTTCATCAGCCCAAGAGACACCTACATCCCAGGTGTCTGGGCCGTGGGTGTATCTTCTGGCTCCCAATATCACATCTGCAACTCAACCTTCAGGAAAGAGGATAGGCAGAAGGAACCCTTGTCCACAAACACTGAGGGGACAGTATGGAAATGGTACGCATCACTCCTGGTCACATCCCCTTGTCCAGAACTCAGCTACAGGGTCACACTCAGAAGCCAGGGAGGCTGAGAAATGAGGTTTCTAACTGGGTGGCCATGTGTCCAGTTAAAAATCAGGAATTATATTATTAAAGTAAAAGGGGAGAGTGGATATTAGTGGGAAACAGCCTATAGGCACTAGATATGCCACAGTGACAGAATCTTTGAGTTGGAAAGGACTTTAGTTAGCTTCTTGTCTCCGCGTACATTCTTGGAATAATACGGTTAAACATTGCTTCTCAGTCCATTGCGCAGAGCAGTAGAATGAGAAACACACCCTCATCAGAGCTCCTGTTATTGCTGAATTGTTTCCAGGCTTAAACCTTCCTCCAGTTGAACACCAATCTATCTCCAGTAACCCCCACCTGTGGTTCAAGACTGCAGTCTGAAACCTCAAAGGTAAAATTTAATCTCTTCCCCACACAGGCCTCTTAGCCCATTATGTAGCAATTGTCCTCTTAACATGTTCTCTCAGCCCTCATCATCCCAGTGACCCTCCTTGGGGCATGCCCAATGGCTCTCTGTTTCTCTTAGAAAATGGCATTCAGAGCTAGACAGCATATTTCTCTGGGATGGAGAGATGCAACTCTTGGTAAGCCAGTTGTCAAAACCATGATGGCCGTGGTGAGGTTAGAAGTGCTGGGAATTATGGCTTCCACCGAAATGGAACTCAGCCACCAATCAAAACATTGGGGTGACATTTCTCAAAAGTGCGTGAATCTCTACACAGGCACTGGCATGGGGAAAGCCTGTCTTTTTTTTTTTTTACCTGTTTTTATCATTCATATCCAGGTCAAGTCCCCTGAAAATTCTACTTTTCCAGATTTCTAATATTTTTGGTAAAAATGTGGCAAGAGGTATGCTTCATTGGGAGTAGATTGTAAGCTTTGGAGTAAAACAAGCCTGGGTCAGACAGCCAGGTCCCCAATGCATTAGGTGTGTGCGTTAGGGAAGGGAGTTAACCTCCCAGGGTACGCATGTCCTCATCACCCTTCCTGGCTGGTAGGATCACGTGTGTAATTAGAGTTAACATTGATTTAGAACTTGTCATGTGTCAAGCTGAGCATGTGCACACACTGTATGCATTTCAATGCCTACTCACCTCTGTGAAGAAGGTTCTATAATTACACACATTTCCAAGAAGAGGAAATGGAGGCTCAGAATGTTAAAGGTATTTTCCAAATGTCACAGAGCTAATAAGTGGCAGTACTGGGACATTGACCCAAGTCTTTGTAGCTCCAGACTATGAGCACCCAGAGAACATTCTAGCAATCTTGGTTCCTGAAACCCCACATTGAAAGCCAGAGGAATGGGCGATTCCTGTCACTAAATGGTGACTGATGGGAACTGCCCTGGCTCAAATAAACTCAGGGCTCACACAGTCCCTGTGCTCAGCCCTCAATGGTTAAGGCCAAGGTAAAGATCTCGGCTCAGTACAATACTCCATCAATCTCTGGGGGTTTGGCAGTCGTGACCAATTTTGCTGCTGTATTGGCACACTTTCCCAGAGATATATTAGAAAGCACAAACATTTTTAAAAAGAAAAAAGAAGGGAAAAGAACACCTACCCTGAAGTGTTATTTTGCTAACAGCCTTAACTTTGTCATAAATAAAGACTGCAAATGGGAAGAAAATGCATAAAATGAAAATAAGCCGAGGGAATCATGGCATGCGGTATGTACAGTATATAAATATTCATGTTAAATTACCTTTCAGCGCCAACTCCATGGTTCTCCTGTGTGCACTTAGGGCTGAGTGGTTTCGGTAGGCCTTAGTTACCGGCACAAACGCGAGTGACTTTTGGGAAAGCATGAGGAGTAACTAAGGACTATTAACACAGCCTGAATAATGTGGAATCCCACTGTAACCCCAGAAGCTCAAGTACCCTCTCTCCACTTGGCAAAGGAATAGTCATCCATCCCTTGGTCTTTCCTAGTCCATGGAAACTGAGCTGAGGGAGAAAAGAGGGGAGAAAATCCTTAATCTTAGCAACAGCAGGATCTGGTATTTTAGCTGCAGAGCTCAAAGAAAGAAAGAAAAAGGCTTGTTGGAAAGTTCAAATCTAGGTAACCAGTTTCTGAAAGAGTCTTTTGTATGTGTGGGCAGGGAGGAAGGAGGGCCACGCAGGGAGGTGCCCGTGCTTTCCTGCCTGCCAGGGGCCGGGCGCCCTTCCTGTGAAGAGAAGCACGCGGGGTTGCTAAGTAAGGGCTGGTACAGACTGTCACAGCGCTAGGTCAGAAGGCCAATATAGGGTGGTGAGTTTGCCCAGAGGCTCAGCAGCCAACATTCCTTCCCTCCTTCCGCTCTGACCTCCCAGAAACCTTGGGGTTAAACTACAGTCAAGTCCAAAGGCCTTGATAACATTAATCTCACTCCTCTGTGCAGCCACTAGCTGCTTCCACCAAAGGCAACATTCTAAATGTGAGTGGTTGGAAGTTCCTCACAAGGACACAGAGAGCTGTGTTGGAATCTTACTCCCCGAGCTACCCCTGCTTGTCCCTACCTGGGAGAGGGAAGTGCATGGTGTCTGTAGTTTGGGTGTGATTGTGTGTTTTCATACCATGTTAGGACATTGCATGCAAAAAGGGTGCTACATACATTGTTTTATGTGTAAAAGCAGCATGATTTTAAAGTATTAATTAAGCTTGGCTTTCTCCTATGCCTCAGGGATGCAAGTTCATTACATCAGCATATCCTTCAAATAAGAATACATAGTCCATGAACTTAAAACTTTCTGAGTATGGCTTTGGGTATTTATGCCAGTTCATTCAATAAGTACTTCCTGCAGACAAACTATGGGGGAGGTATTCTATGTAGCGCTAGTAATGCCAACACAGCTGGTATAGAGGGGAAGAATGTAGACTTCTGAGTCATACTGGATTCCAATTCTGGCTCTGCCACTTGGACCTTTGAGACCTTAGGTAAAAATGCTGGAAAAAAATCTTTTTCATATATTTTTATTGATTTCAGAGATGAAGGGAGAGGGAGAGAGAAACATCCATGATGAAAGAGAACAATTGATGGGCTGCCTCCTGCATGCCCCCTACTGGGGATCGAGCCTGCAACAATTCCTGTGCCCTTGACTGGAATCAAACCTGGTACCCTTCAGTCTGCAGGTTGATGCTCTATCCACAAAAAAAATCTTTTTAATATATTTTTATTGATTTCAGAGATGAAGGGAGAGGGAGAGAGAAACATCCATGATGAAAGAGAACAATTGATGGGCTGCCTCCTGCATGCCCCCTACTGGGGATCGAGCCTGCAACAATTCCTGTGCCCTTGACTGGAATCAAACCTGGTACCCTTCAGTCTGCAGGTTGATGCTCTATCCACTGAGCCAAAGCTGCTAGGGAAAACATGTTGAAACTTTTGGTGCCTCAGTTGGTGCCATAGCTATCCATAAAGTGGGGTAGGTATGCCTCATAGGGCGGATGTGAGGATTTCATTGGTCAGCATGTAGGGAGCATAGTAACACAGTGTCTGGGACCAAAGAGCTTTATGAAAATGGTTGCTGGTATTAAACCTCAGATGCTACCTATGGAGAGAGCACAGCCTAACAGGGAGCTTATGGGCAAGTCAGAGCATCTCAGCATGTGAGGTCTTTAATGGTGGTGTGAACACAGCCCTGGGAAGGACAGTCACAGGGAAAGCAGAGGGAGGAGGTGATAGTGACTGGGGTGCGAGGACAGCCTTCCAGGTGGAAGGTCAGCAGGAGCCAGTGGAGGAGATGGGAGCCTGCGGGATATTGTCAGAGAAGTTGTGTCACTCCATGTGGGAGAGTTTGGAAATATTTCTATTTTCTGTTGGTGTTGGTTCAGTAAATTAGAGACTCTTTGGGAACTATCCCTGGTTCCCTATTATTGGTGCATTTATGGATATTTAAAAGAGAAAAGCCCTAGCCCATTTGGCTTAGTGGATAGAGCTCAGATTGTGGACTGAAGGGTCCCAGGTTTGATTCTGGTCAAGGGCACATGCCCGGGTTGTAGCTCAATCCCCAGTAGGGGGCATGCAGGAGGCAGCTGATCAATGATTCTCTTTCATCATTGATGTTTAGGAGAGTTGGGAAATATTTCTATTTTCTGTTGGTGTTGATTCAGTAAATTAGAGACTCTTTGGGAACTATCCCTGGTTACCTATTATTGGTGCATTTATGGATATTTAAAAGAGAATAGCCCTAGCCCATTTGGCTCAGTGAATAGAGCTCGGATTGTGGACTGAAGGGTCCCAGGTTTGATTCTCGTCAAGGGCACATGCCTGGGTTGTGGCTCAATCCCCAGTAGGGGGCATGCAGGAGGCAGCTGATCAATGATTCTCTTTCATCATTGATGTTTCTATCTCTCTCTCTCCCTCTCCTGTCCTCGCTGAAATCAATAAAAAATATTTTTTTAAAAAAAGAGTATAGATTTCAAGAGAGAATCATTTATTGAGCACCCATAGGTCTTTTGCATGTATGATTTCATTTACTTCAAATAACTCAAGAAAAATATTGCTATCCCACCTGAACAAGTGAGGAAACTGAGGCTCAGACAGGTGACGTGGTTCATCCAAGTTCACACCATCAGTAACAGGTAGAACTGAGGTGCAAACCCCATCTTGACTAATGAGTTCCAAGGCTGTGCTTGTCTCCCTGCCTTCACTGGAGTCTTTCACCTCTGTGGGCCACCTGCCTTCTCCCCTCCAGCCAACTTTCTCCATGTCCTTGACCTTGAGGATCATGGTTTATCTACCAGAAGGATCTCTCATTCTCCCATCCTGATCTTCCAAGCTCTTTCTCATTTCAAGCTAGCGAGCCACCCCACCCAGAAAATACAGGCCGGAGCAGGACAGGCTACCTTCTTCATGCAAAAAGATTCACACATCTCCTGTATTTTTGTTCATCTATAGTCCACTCCTTAGAGGTAAGACAGAGAATTTACAGAAATGTAGGTAATTGACTTGTTTATGCTCACACGGAAAGTTAAGGGGGAAAGATGACCATGTGGAAGGTCCATTAATAGCAAGACTAGGGCCTGACCTATTTCTGAAAGAGCCTCTTTGATGGTGAGAGCTCATATCATCGTCATACACTCTACATCCCATACGTACTGCATCTTGGTAATTTGAGTCCCTATTTCCTGCCCCTCCAATAACCCAAAGAACCCTTATTCTTTCTAGAAGCATTCCTTTAGTTATTAGTCACTTAAATCACATTTTCTTCATAATAGCATGTGAGCATGCTACCAGAAATGGCAAACAGAAGATGACAAGGATGCAGGAAGCAGGATGGGTTGGAAGAAGGATTTGAGCAGTCTTCGGAAAAGGAGAAACAAAATTTAATTTTCTCTTTATACCACAGGGAGCACAAACTCATTATTACCTGGGATGGGATGGGGACCACATGTATCAACCACCCTCAGCTCTTCCAGTTAGGCCCTACTTCATGCACTTGGCCCTAAAACACTAGCAACTCTTGGCATTTGTTCTAAAAAAGGTGAATACTAACAGTCATAGTTAACTTCCATGAAATGCTCGGTGCCAGGAACTGTGCTCAGCCCTTACTGGCATTTCATTAGTTAATCAGCTCAGCCTCACTGTGCATTGGTTTGTGCTGGATACATTTTATTCACCCTCCCAGCCCTCCCCAACCTCTTCCACTTTGCTCTCTGTCCTGGGAGGCTGGGCTGTACAGATTATATCACCTGCTCTTACACCCTCAGCTTCTCGTTGGATTTGGCCAACCAGCAGCCCTAGGAGAGCAGGATATGGGAGAAAGGTAGGAAAGTGAGGTCAAATTCTCTCCCTGTACTGTCATTTCTGGTAGAACAAGGTCATGGCTTTTCTCAAAGGCCTTTTCTCAGCACCTCTTCCCCCTTTTTTATTCCTGTCTCTTGCCTCTCCCCTCTTTCCTGCTGTTTTAGGAGTAGTCACAGCTCTGTGCTACTAACCTGGGTTACCTCATGATCTTGAGTGGTTTCCTAAAACTCTTCCACACATTTATAATTTCTCCTTTTTTAAAACAGCCTTGTTTGAAATGATTCTAACCTGAGTGTAACACCTATGTCCTATTGGGATCCTGATACATAGGCACTATTATTATTATACCCATTTTACAGACGAGTCTTAGAGAGGTAAGGCCACTTGTCTAAGGCCTCACAGCTAGATAGTGGCAAAACTGGATTTCAAAACCAGATGTGGCTAAACGCAGAGCCCATGTTCTGAACTGCTCTATTGTAACAGCAATACACCATTCCGGACAGTGCAGGCAAGCTGGGAGTCCTGGGCGATGCAGCAGTGAGCAACTCCTCATGGCAACATGCAGAGAGAAGAAATGCACAGGAAAGGGGATATGTACACCTGACAATCTCCTTATCAGGCAGAGAATTTATGCAAATGGAAGTGGGGTGAAAGATGGACATCCTCATTGAGCGTGCTGTCCCCTCATCCTGGAATCGCCCTATGATATTGAGGCAGGAACATCTGATAGTGCAGACAGGCTGTGAGGGGCTGTCAGATCTCACCCACGTTCAAACCCTGCTTGGGAATCACATCCCAGGGCCCCTTCAGCCTTTTTCTAATCTCCTGGCTTAACCGAGAGAGGCTCCCAATGGGACAGAGCCTTATTTAAAGCAACTGAAGAGACCAGGACAGACAATGATTGATTCTTTACTCCAAAAGGAAAATCAGGGCTATTTTTACCCCAGACACCTAATTCATTCACTAGACCCCAGGAGGATTAATAGTGGGAACTAACTGAGACACTGCTTGCATCCGAGCAGGGCTGATCTCTGCCTGCTGCTGTCTGTCTTGCACCTCCCTCCGAAGCCGAGTGATCTTTATTTAATGCCGCAACACTGAGCTTCCCTCTGCAGAGTGAAGAATTTATTATCTCAGGCCTCAGATTAATTGAAGATAATTCTTTAACTCAAATATATTCCATAAATGATTTTCTATAAATTAGAAGTCTGCTTTCTCAGCCTAAAGCAAAAAGGATTTGAGGCAAGGGCGCTCCACAGTGCCTTCTTCCAAGCAGTTCTGTTAACCTCTTGTCTCCACTACACTGAACTGCGTTTTCTGGTCATGCCCTGTACTAGGAAGTGAGGTCCTTGCAGGCTGATGATGCCTCTTTGATCTCTGGGTCCCTGGCCCAGCACAATGCCTGGCACACAGCAGGCACTCAATACATATTATAGGATGAACAGACACACGGATGTCCCCAGAACGCCCTGCAGGGGCTGCCATCGAAATGTATTATGCGATTAGATTTGACTCATCAGCCTCATCCATGAAGGCAGACGCCATATTTCATTTAATTTATACCTCTCATGTTTGGAACACCATGACTACTAAAAATAAACATGCTTTGTCAGAAAATGGGGCAGGAGGATGTAGCAAGCAGGAAATAAAGCCTCATTATCCATTGCCCTCCTGCATGTCTGGGAGGTATGTGGCCAGCTCCTTAGGATGGAGTCACAGGATCACACCCACCATGTGGCCAATCATTCCAAAAAGAGCTGGGTGGCATGGCTCAGTGGTTGAGTACCAACCCATGAACCAGGAAGTCATGATTCACTTCTGGTCTGGGCCCATGCCCAGGTTGTGGGCTCAATCCCCAGTGTGGGGCGTGCAGGAGACAGCTGATCGTTGATTCTCTCTCATAATTGATATTTCTGTCTGTCTCTCTCCTCTCCCTTCCTCTCTGAAATCAATAAAAATATATTTTAAAAAAAGATAAAAGATGCCCTGACTGGTTTGGCTCAGTGGATAGAGCGTCGGCCTGCGGACTGAAAGGTCCCAGGTTCGATTCCTGTCAAGGGCATGTACCTTGGTTGCGGGCACATCCCCAGAAGGGAGTGTGCAGGAGGCAGCTGGTCGATGTTTCTCTCTCATCGATGTTTCTAACTCTCTATCCCTCTCCCTTCCTCTCTGTAAAAAATCAATAAAATATATTAGAAAAAAAAAAGAGAAAAAAGAGCTGTGCTTCCATCATGGGGATGCCTTATAAAGAGGATGAGAGGACAGAAGAGTCTGCTAGTTGAGCTGGTCACATCCAAGTCAATTCTAGTCATCCCATGAGCTCAGGTCAAGTGCTCCACCCTCATCCCCAGCACCACAAGTGCACGCTGAAGAGTTCAAACTGGCTCCTGGCTCTGTAGCCCCACCTTGAAACAGCTTTTGGGAGACATATAGTCTCCCTGTGGCTTCTCATGGACCTAAGCACACGTTGCTTATTCAAACATTATCCTTCTCGTTTTGGCTTTTCTATTACATTGACTGAGAAATCCCAGCTTGGGCCCCACCATCTCCCATAAATTCTCACCCGGGACCAATGGGTATGGGAACCCACTAAGGAGAGTGGGGAGGAAGGAGTATGAATTTGAACTAGATATATGGGGAGCCAGGCTGTTTTCATATTCCAAAGTCACAGTCAAGACTCCTCAGCAATCCTGCTGATAAACACACCCTAATTGCCAACAAAGAATCCAAGAAAGCACCAAACAATCCCTGGAAGGCAAACCAAAAGCTGTTAACTAAAAGTGTTGACACCAGAATTACTGGCAGATGATTTCTGGGCGGCAGGAGGGGTGCCCGTGAACCGCCTCAGGGCAGCAAGACAGTCAGGAGCCGGTTGCACCAATTAATGGAGTGCTTCTGAGTAGTGCTGTGTGCAGGAGAATCTCTCAAATAAGCTGCAGCTGCACCTGCTAAGGCTCCTGGGAAGTGGAAGCAAAGGCACTCTCTCCAGCAGCAGGGAGGCAGGACACATGGCATCGCCATGGCTACCCAGCAGCGCCAGCCTCACAGCCTTTCAGGAATCTCTGCTCTTTGTGCAAATGGGATCGCATTCCCCAAAGGCCTGCATTCCTACACTCTCAGGCTGCCTCTCTTCACTTTCTCCCACTCCAATTAAAAAGGCAAGAGGGGACCCTTCCACTCTACGCATGCTGGGGACCTTCAAGGACACTCAGCTGGAATGTCCCCATCAGAGGCCCCGCACAGCAGAGGGATCCCAACAATGTCCATTCGCCAGAAAGCCCATGTATTCACAGATCACAACGTGGAACAGCATTATTAGCATGCTCTTCAATTCTCAACAGGATTGGAGGAAAAACTAGACCCTCAGTGATGTGACCGATATGCCGATTAGGATTCAGGTCTCCTTTTTCGTTTTTCTGTTTTCCCAGCGTGATCTCCGGGGGAAGTGAGTGACAAGATAATTTAATCGCTATTGTGTGTTCTCAAGTGGTATCCCCTGAACAGAAGCTACAGCACCCCCTGAGAACTTGTTAGAAATGCAAATTCCCAGGCTCCAGCCCAAACCTACTGAGTCAGAAACTCTGGGGGTGTGGCTAGCAATAGGTGTTTTAACAAGCCCTGCAGCTGGTTCTGAAGTAGCCAGTGTTTGAGAGCCTCTGCTTTAGGTTGCTTGCCAGTTTCTGGGGATCAATTCAGCCCTAGCGCCTTGGCTTCCAGGCAGCCTTGGGTAGGGCCTAGGACTTGGAATTAAAGAGAACGTGGTATTATATTGTGAATCCCCATATCAGCTCTGACCTCTTGGGCCAATTGACTAACCCCTAACTCTCTGGGGTCTAATTTCTTCACAGGTAAATTGGGACACTACCTGTGAGAATTGTTTAAGGGTTAACTGAGACAAGATCCACAAAATGCCTCCCCGCTGCCTGACCCAGTGCAGATACGAAGTCAAGTCAGCGAGTTCTCCTGTCAAAGTCTGCATCTCCGCTCCGTGGCCACACGGCCGTCCAGCAACGAATGTTTGGCACATGCCACCATCTTATTTTCAAAAATAAAAAAATAGGCTCCCTGAGTCCCATTCAAATCTCCCAATCCTCCTAGATACTCCCACTTCAGCCAGGTGTCAGGATGAAGAGTCTGGCTTATTTCTTACCTGAGGCACTGGAATTACTGACGGCCATCACTCTCCAGTGTTTGATCCCGCTTTCCTGTCTGGATGGAAGGGTTGCCCCCTCCTAGGGAATTCCCATCTTCCCTACCTCAAGGGTCTTCCTTAGTCAACTTCTTCCTACTGAATCATAAATAACCTTTAACCATATTGTGAGTCCTCTAAGAATTTATCACAGTGAGAAATGACCATTCACTCAGAGGAACCAATTCAGAAACCAGGTACAAGACAGATACTTGACCATAGTTGTTGTTTTTTTCTCTTTAGTTTACTGTTTCAAATAAGGAACCCATATCTGTGATTAAAAGAGGCAAACAATGTAAAAGTGGATGTTATGCAAAGTTCCACTCTGCTCTTTCCTACCCCTGGCACTTAGATCTCTATTCAGAGGCAACCATGCTTACCGGCTTTTGGGTAAACTTCCAGAAATAGTCTATACATGGAAAAATTGAGGGGGAAAAAGCAAGGATGGATATATAGATAAACAGATATAGATATATAGGTATATGTATTATATATATAAAATCTTTGTTTTCCACAAAATGTCATATATTATACACCTTGTTGGCACCAGGAATATGAAGCACAGGACAGAAGAAAATGAACTAATAAAAGACCTTAATAATCTGTAATGTTCTAGGTAAAGCAAAGTGAAGGGTTCTGAGGCTATTAGCTGCAATATAAAAGAATCTTATCTTGTGTCTCTGGCTACACACAGACACTCTCTTGATGACTGTATCCATGTGTGCACACACGTGCATGTATGTCTGCCTTACTCTGCAACCAACACCACCATGCACATCTTTAGAGATCAATGTTCTTTATCATATGAGCCCTGCTCCTCAGTTCTAGGTTGGACTTCCAGGCCCTGAGTTGAACTGCCTCTGGAAGGCCTGGTGCTAGAGACTAGTTCCCTGTTCACTCTTCTCATGCCCACGTCTGTGTAGCAGCATCCAATTTTTTGGAGACTCACACTTGGCATTGCTCAAACCTTAAAAGTCTAGTTTCCTAGCTGCACGCCTCCCCCGCTCCTGCACTTCTGACCCCACTGACAGGCAGCCTGTGGGATCTTAGTCTACTCTCCCCTGTTGTACAGATGGGAAAAATGGGGCCCAGACTCAGGCTCAGGAAGTCCCCAGAAAAACATGGATACAATATAGCCTGGACCCTGTTCTCTAGCATTCACTTGGGCAAAGCGGAGTTGGCTAGTCTAATACAGTCATTGGTGTGAACCCTGGCTTCTGTCCATAAGGGTTGTGTTTTCTTGGCTCTAAAGCCTTAGTTTTAATATCTGGAAAGTGGGGTGATAATAACTACATATAGAATAACTGTAATTATAAATGATACTAGAGGCCTGGTGCATGAAATCTGTGCACAAGTAGGGTCCCTAGGCCTGGCCGGTGATCAGGGCCAATCAGGTTCCCTGTCTCCTTGCCTCCTCCTTCCCTTGCTCCCTCAGTGCCCATCCCCCACTACTGGTCTCCCACCATGTTCTTGCCACCTCCTGATGGTCAGCACACGTCATAGCGAGTGATCGAACTCCCATTCTCCTGGTTGAACTCCCAAGGGGGAGGGGACACTTTGCATATTAGCATTTATATAAAGGCCTTTATAGATATGCAGAACAGAAAATAGTGTATAAATTACAGAATAATAATTTTCCAAAATTTAAGTTGCTTTTCTGTATTTCTTAAGGAGGTTCACCCTCAGCTCTCTGGCTTGCTTTCCTATTTCTATAAACAATATTAGCCCATATAGCTATGCACATGGGACACAAAGATGATCAACTACTGCCTTTGTCCTCTAGCAGAGGAAGGTGTGACGGACAGACAGCCCCCAGTGCCCGGTGGGGGCTCCCTTCCGTGGAGCGATGACAACAACCTCTGGGAACACAGAACACTTACTCACTTGCTGTTGACAATAGTAATGGCAGAGCCAGGTCCAGGGTAGGTGAGATGTCTGGACCAAGGCCAATCACAGGCTGAAATGGAAACACACATTTCCTGGCATATTTCCTCCATCGTGCCCAGGGGTCACAGTTACTCAACACCATCCCAGGTTCTTTCCAGAATTTTCCAAATACTAGAGCCAGTGCCATGGCCACTTTCAGTTCCAAGCTTCCAGACCCACAGGGACACACCAGTTCCCTCCTCTGCACGTAGGCATGTCCTTGTCCTTCCATCTTTAACACTGGGTGGCCACGTGACCTCTAGATAAAGTCTCCAAGAAATAAGCCTCAGAGGCTAATTTGTCAAGCACGCAATTCAGCAACAGGACAGGGAATCTTTCCTGACTTGTGCAGATAGGGGCTTACATCACAGCATGAAATTTGTTTACCCTTATCTTAGCACACAAGAACAAATTATCCCACCCTTGTTATAAATCCAGCAGCCAGCATCTATGGGTGAATTTCCACATACTTGACTTTGCTAGCTGTTCACTTTCGTTTGTAGCCTTTGCCTGGAATCAAGCTCACGGAATCGTCAGTTTCAATAAAGGACTCACTGGCTTTCATCTGTGGAGATAATAGAAGAAAAGAAAGAGAAGCCGGAGTCACTGCTACCACAGAAACCTCACCTTTCAGGGTATGTGTCCTGCTTGTCCTCTCTCCCAGCTGAATCACAGTGGCTCCATCGGACAGAAAGATCCACCAGGCCCCAGTGACACCTGTCCTGGGCAGCCTGGGAAACCAGCACTCAGCTTTCAGGGCCTCTCTTAGACTCACCAAGTTCAGGATGGTCAGTGCAAACAGATAATCCTGAGTGGGGTAAGGAACAGCACCAAATGGGATTTAAATGGCCTCAGTCGCCATTTAAGTAACTGAGATCAGGCAGAGCAGCAGTTCTCCACCTGTGGGTCGCGACCCCTTTGGGGGTCGAAAGATCCTTTCACAGGAGTCGCCTAAGACCATCAGAAAACACATACGTATATAATTACATATTGTTTTTGTGATTAATCACTATGCTTTAATTATGTTCAATTTGTAACAATGAAAATACATCCTGCATATCAGATATTTACATTAGGATTCATAACAGTAGCAAAATTACAGTTATGAAGTAGCAACGAACATAATTTAATGGTTGGGGGTCACCACAACATGAGGAACTGTATTAAAGGGTTGGGGCATTAGGAAGGTTGAGAACCACTGAGGTAGAGGAAGGGGAAACCCTGCATACAACTAACACAATTTAACCATCAAAGTAAATATTCTTGGCCTAGATGCCTAGGCTTCAAAAACAAGGATGGGATAAGAAATGAAACAAACAAACAGACAAATCATTAACAGTAACAACAATGGCTACGGGGCCCTTACCTTTTAATGCTAGGCTCCCTTGCAGCTATGCTCCATTGACTGCTCTCATGTGGCCTCACCCCACCAGCTGTATTACCACCTTGAAGTTCTCACAATATCCCAGAGAGGAGTGTACTGTTAAGACTAGGGAACTGAAGCACTGAGAGGTTAAGTGATTTGCCCAGTGTGGCACAGATATGAGACAGTACTTAATTAGAAGAGGTGGTCATCACCACCAAATCAGTATGACATGAAATGTTGAAGAGTATTTTAGAAGGAGAAGAAGAAGAAAGAGGAGAAGGAGTAGGAGGAGGAGGAGGAGGAGGAGAAGAAGGAGAAAAAGAAGAAGAAATATGAACAATAAAATGGCAATAAATATACATCTATCAACAATTGAATCTAAAAATCAAAATAAATGAACAAGGAATCTAATGAACAAAATAAACTGATGAATAAAATAGAACCAGAGGCATGGAAACATGGAACAGACTGACAAATCTTAGAGGGAAGGGGGGTGGGAAGAGATTAACCAAAGTATTTATATGCAAATATGCATTACCATGGACACAGACCATAGGGTGGTAAAGGCCTGGGATGGGGCGGAACTGGATGGAGGTGGGAAATTGGGGGGACAGGAGGAGGAAAGCGGGACATCTGTAATATTCTCAACAAAAAAGATTTAAAATAAAAAAAAGAAAAGCAAAAAAATCCTATATAATAAAAAGCTAATATGCAAATCAACCGAATGGTGGAACGACCCATCACTATGATGCGCACTGACCATCAGGGGGCAGACGCTCAGTGCAGGAGCTGCCCCCCGGGGGTCAGTGTGCTCCCACAGAGGGAGCACCACTCAGCCAGAAGCCAGGCTCACACTGGCGAGTGCAGCAGCAGTGGTGTTGGGAGCCTCTCCCACCATCAGTTGGACATCCCTGAGGGCTTCCAGACTGCGAGAGGGCAGGCTGGGCTGAGGGGCACCCCCCCCCACCCTGAGTGCACAAATTTTGTGCACCAGGCCTCTAGTAAATAAATAAAAGAGGTGGTCAGACTTCAGAACCTATATTCTAAATCAGTGTTTACTAAGCACTAACACACATAGGAATCCCCCGGTGACCTGGTGAGAATGCAGATTCCAATTCCACAGGTGGGAGGTGGACCTGAGATTTCCTGAGTCAAGCCCAGCTCCCAGGGGAGGCCCACTCTGGCAGTTCCAAGGCTGCACTTGTAGAAGCAAGGGTCAGTCTGACCCAGCCCCACAAAAAGCAATGCAAGCACCTCTGAGGGTTTGTTACCCATCCACAGGGAAAGGAGAACAAACTGGGAGGGAGCCACTAGAAAGTGTATAACTGTTTGATAATTAGTTTGTGTCTGCCAAATCCAATCACAATAGTAAAAACTGGGGCTTATCCATCATTTTATTATTTTGTGGATGAAAGGGGCCACATGCTAACCTGACAAGCTCAGGGAAGGCCTGCATGGCAGTCTTGCAAACTCTAAGACCTTAAAGTAACCACAAGGATGGTCTGAAATTAAAACTTTAACTAAAAGCAGTTATGATGGGTAGTCATGTCCTAGGCCAGTATCTTCCCTGACAAGGTCAATCTTTACCTTAACTGAGCCTATTGTTTTTTTGCATCTATGATAACATACCCTTGAAATGTCAGGGTAACTTGTAACTTCCCTTTTTTCCAGATCCTTCAGGGCACAACCAAATGCCCTGGGTGCCAGGACAGATACCACAAATTCTTTTATTGTTATTGTTATCATATTAATTGTTGACTGTTAACTATCCTGTACCCATCTAAGTAAAAGAAGTACGCGTCTATCATTTTACTTTTTATCCAGTCCCAGAAGTTCCCTCCCCCAACCCCACCCTACCCACTTTGCTTTCTCCCGCCTCTCCAGTCTAGCACCAAGGGATTTCATGTAACCCACCCACATCTCCTCCTTTGATTGCAATGTATAGAAATAGGTGAAACACTGCCATTCTCTGGAGCATTATCTCAATCCATTGAGATTCTGCTTCTCGGCAATTGTCGACAGTTGGGCTCAAATAAACTCACAAAAATTCTTTACAGGTTTGGATGTTTTTTTTTGGTGTTTTTTAAAATATATTTTTATTGATTTCAGAGAGGAAGGGAGAGGGAGAGAGAGATAGAAATATCAATGATAAGAGAGAATCATTGTTTGGCTGCCTCCTGCAAGCCCCCCACTGGGGATTGAGCCCGCAACCCAGGCATGTGCCCTTGACCGGAATCGAACCCGGGACCCTTCAGTCCACAGGCCGATGCTCTATCCACTGAGCCAAACCAGCCAGAGCGGGTTTGGATGTTTTTATGTTAACAATTTTTATTTCATTTTTCCAGTGATTTATACCTATGCTATTTACCAAGGTTGCAGTTCACCAAAAGTTGGAAATTATAAACAAAGCAAACAAAGCAAACTGCCTGGTCCTTCCCCAGAGATCATTTGAAAATCACTTCTCCAAACTTCTACACTGTACTGGCTCCCTAATAGATGGAGAGTCTGGGCCCTGGGGTGTGTGTGTGTGTGTGTGTGTGTTCCATTTCCTGGAGGTTCCATTTCCTATGGTTTTAGGGTGCTCCTGCATACCTAGCCCCGCATGCAGATGGAGACTGCCATCCCTGAAACCCCTCAAGTCATGTTCATTCTGCTCTGTCCTTCCTATTTTTAGAACCTCTTCCTAGTCACTCAACCTCGCTGAGGCTCCCTTTCCTCATTTTTTGTTGTTTTTGTTAATCCTCACCCAGGAATATTTTTTCCCATTGATTTAGAGAGTGCAAGGGAGGGAGGAATGGGCAAAGCGGGGGAGGGGGAGGAGGAGAGCACTCGATTGGTTGCCTCTTGCACATGCTGTGCCCCTGACCAGGGCCAGGGATCTAACCTGCAAACCAGGTATGTGCCCTTGATGGGGAATCGAACCTGACACCCTTTGGTGCAGGGAGCTGATGCGCTAACCACTGAGAACACCAGTCAGGGCTCACTTTCCTCTTTAGAATGAAGACCACCCACTGTGTGGCAAAGAGGGATGAAATGATTGATGTAAATCATGCAAAGGGCTTAGCACAGAGCCTGGAACAATCACTGATTGATCAATAAAGAGCAGATAGAATTATTATTAGGAAAAATAGCTGTAAAAACTAAATTCATGTCAGGCATTCATAGACTCTGTCTGTCAGCACTGGAGAGAAAATTTTCAAGGAAGTGTTCCTAACACTTTGCTAGGCACTGGGAAGGCAAAATACTGTGCATCTCTCAACAAAAGCAAATTAAATTATTTTCTTCTTCAACTTAGAACAGTTGGAGCCCAATTTCTTACAAAAGTCTACAACCACAGTGAAATTTTAATTTAAGCCGCTAAGCAGAACAGTGCCCCAAGGCACTTCGAGATGTCTGATCATCCAGCAAAAATGTAATTATTTTCATTCTGCTCCAGAAACTTAGGCAGGTGAGTGAACTAACAGTTTAGAGAGATTTTCAAAAGCAAGGGATGAAACAAGGCAGGTTTTACCCCACCTTCAGTTAAACAGAAATCCAGTTAACTGGCGACCTTGCATTCCTAGTGCATGGCTGTTAGTTTCTGCCCATCAGCCATTTAGATAATGACTCGGGAGGCAGGAGCCCCTGGGGCTGTGGACAATGGAAGGGGAAGGGCCAGGACAGTGTTAGTAAAAGTTTATCTGGTCTCTGACAATTTGGGCTGGAATTTGTACTCTGTGAGGGAAATTTGCCTGGTGGGAATGGCAATCTTTTTGACCTTGCCAAAAGGGCAGATGTCTTCGTGCGCAGGTTGGCGTTGTGTTTAAGAGCCTGCAGGGCTGTAGTGATTCTGTGCAACACACTGAAATCCAATGTATTTATCTTCAGCCCCTCCCGTGGTATGCCTTCATTCCTCAAATTAGTCAGGTCTGGGGCTGTTTGCTTTCTCTCTCCCTGGGCTATCCTTGCAGAGAGAGTTCAGGTTCCTTTTCCCTGTGGGCCTATCTTCATACCTGCCTGTTTCTGGAATCAGTATGGGTGTGCTAAATTCTAAGAAACCTGCCTGAAAGCTTTGGGCTAGCTGCTCTAGGTACAGTGCGTCCCCTTAGAGGAGGAAGAGGGAAAAGAAACAATTACGGCTGCTGTTTTGCCTACCAAGAAGCTCCTTCCTGTTGTCTGTGACATCAGTGTGACAAATAGTGGAGCCAAGGTGCCATGTCCAGTGGAGTTTAGATTCAGATCTGCTCAAGTCCATCATCAGTTGGTTGTTGACTTGCCTGTTGGGGACAAGTCACTCTTGACATTTCACTCTCCCCAGGTATGAAAATGGGTATTGGGATAATAGAACCTGCCTGAGAGGTTATGAGGAGGTCAACCAGGTAATAATTACAAGTAGCTAGCACAGTACCTAGCACAGAGTAAATCCTTCTATCTCAGAGACAAGACCGCACTTTTTGCTGGCTTATAGCAAAGAGTAGCATAATCTGCTAACCCAAAATATGCCCTTTGGCACAAGGATTATTTTGAGTTGAAGGCAATTAAGAAGCAGAGATAAGAAAGCTCTCCGCCCTCCCCTATCTACCTGAAAACAGACCGTGAACTCCCTTTGTTATGATTCTCCCTTCTCCACTTCTTAAACTAGGAAGGGGAAAACAACCTTATCATTAGAGGCAAGATGGTCCTCAGCAAACCTTACTAACTAGCCCTTATCTGCCCTTCCTTTCCCCTCATACGTGCCTTCTCATAATTTGCCACCACTAGAAGCTCAAAGTCCTTTTCTTTTGTCTTGTCACTTCTCTACAAAAGTATTGTACTTCACTAAAATGTCATATACTAGTAAACCCAAGATGCCAGATAAGCCCAAGTTTTAACCACTCCTTTGATCTACTCATCAGAGTGTTCCTGGGTCTATATGCAATGCACATGTTAATCAACTTCCATTTGTTTTTCTCTTGTTAATCTGTCTGTTGTCAGTTTAATTTGAGGCCCCCAGCCAATGAATTTCAAATAGGTAGAGCAAAAATACTTTTCCTCTCCTAGAATAGCTATGCACAGAGTAGTTATAGCCCCTCCAATTTGCAAGAGCTTGGTAAACACAGTTTAGATACTTACACTTTTGGCTCAGTCTTTAAATATCCCTTGTCTGCACCCTCAACTGATCTTAGGACTCTTAAGACAAAGGCCTAATTCTACACCAGTGATGGCAAACCTATGACACGCGTGTCAGAGGTGACACGCGAACTCATTTTTTTGGTTGATTTTTCTTTGTTAAATGGCATTTAAATATATAAAATAAATATCAAAAATATAAATCTTTGTTTTACTATGGTTGCAAATATCAAAAAATTTCTATATGTGACACGGCACCAGAGTTAAGTTAGGGTTTTTCAAAATGCTGACATGCCGAGCTCAATAAGTTCGCCATCACTGTTCTAGACACTCATTAATCCATGACTTCAAAAATGCTTACTGACCATGTACTTAGTTGCTCAGTAGATGCTAATTGGTGCGATGGGCTGTGAGCTTCCACAGGGCAAAGTCCCTTTGCATAGCAATTGAGAAGGATGGATGGTATAAAGTAGGTGCTCCATGTGCCTGGCAGTCCAGCTCTAGGAATCCTAATTACAGTCTGGGCAAGGAAGGTGCCCACTACCAGGCATGATCTTGTATCTGAGTTTTGGCTCTGCAATTACCAGCTGTGTGGCCATGGGTAAGATGTTTACATTTACTATTCCTCTGCTTTCTCATCTGCACAATGAGAATAATGATAATGCCTACGTTATTGGTGAGGATTAGATGAGTGAATACACAGAAAGTTCTTGGAATGGTGCTGGATACAGTAAGCACGCAACAAATGCTAGCTGCCACTCTTATTTATTTGTGTTTATTACCAACTTTATGGATTCTCTGTCATCTGAGGTGTGGTCCTTAAACTGTAAGTTTCAAAAAAATCCAATTCTGTCAATCTTTTGAAAGTGGACAGACCCAGTCCCCAGAAGTGCTCCAAGGGGAAAGCCTTGGCCTCAGGCCTATAAGTGGTTTGGGGAAAGCAGACAGAAACTGACCCACCAGACTTGTTGAACCTTATGCCCCAGATACTGAATGGGTGGTCCCGCTGATCTGTCCTGCTTTCCGCAAGCTGTCCTGAACAAACGCTGTCCTCCTCCCTCACGTGGAAGCACCAGGAACGCCCAAGGAAAGAAAGGGAGGCTGGGTTTGCTCTGCTGAAGCTTCTCTCATCATTAGCAGCCTTGTCTCCTCGCTGACTATCTTGCCACCCCTTCTTGCCCAAGACATACCAAATGAGATTCTTAGAATCTAGATTTTTTCCCCTTGAAATCCCTACATTTGGATTTGCAGATATGCCAATATTTGGATTTGTTGAGCTGTAAATGAAACCGGTCTCTCCCCTGGAACTGCCTGGTGAAATGCATCTTTCATGAGGCTTCCGCAGGAGCCCAGCTACACGCTCTGACTCCTGAGCACAAATCAAACTCTGGTTCAACATCAACCATAGGATGCAGGGGCCTCCTCAAGCAGCATGCCTCCGGGAGGACTGCCCGGTGTTTACCCACTGGTGAGCCCTCTTCCAGGAACAGATGAAAAGCTGCCTCACAATTTAGCCACAGGATTAATGCATGGGGGGGGGGGCGGGCAGGAGGGGGGTGACAGCCTCAGACCCCTTTTCCTGGCATCTCCTGGTCTCCCCTACCCACAGGGCAGTCTAGCCCAGCCTTCTTGAGACGGCCTGCTCTGGTGATCTGAGGGGGAAAGCAAGTGAAATACAGATGCCAAGGAAAAGGATGCCACTCAGCCGCCTCTGGGCTCCTTTCCTGAATCTGAAGTCCTAGGAGTAATCAGCCCTGGGACGAAATGCTATCGCTCAGAGGGAGATAGGCCCTGACCTCACCTCCTGTAAAGAGTACAATAAAAAGGAGGGAAAACATTCCAAAGCAGGTTCCAACAGTTATGGCCTCTTTATCGCCTGGCCCAGTTTATGCAGCAGCTGCTCTGTGTATATCCTCGCCTGGAAATGCCATCTTCTTCCCTCCTCCCGCCCCAATGTCCCCAGCTCCCTGTCCATGAAGCTCTTGGTTTAGGGAAGGCAATGACCGAGATAGGGAGGCACCAGGTGGGCAGCCAGCTGTTCCAATTGGCCTAGGACAGTGGTCGGCAAACTCATTAGTCAACAGAGCCAAATATCAACAGTACTTCTTCAAAATAGACTCGCCCAGGCCGAAAACCGACTTCTGCGCATGGGCCACGAAGTTTCAATCGCACTGTACGCGCGCCCGCACGTGGTATTTTGTGGAAGAGCCACACTCAAGGAGCCAAAGAGCCTCATGTGGCTCGTGAGCCGCAGTTTGCCGACCACGGGCCTAGGATATGGGGCTTTTAGTGCTAAAACTAGGATAGTCCCAAGCAAACCAGGACAAGTTGATCACTGTGCATCCAGAAGACACACCGGGCCGCTAGTCCGCAGACTGGCTGGTGTCTGGATGAACCCACAGGCCGGGGCCCTGGGGCCGCATGACCCGGGGGCCGGGGAGGGGGGGTGGCGATAGCAGCCCTGGAGTCAGGCGATTTGAATCCAGCAAGATTCATATCTCTGTGCTTTTGTATTCTTATCTGAGAACGTGAAAACCAGGATTGGTAGGATTTAGTAAGAGGCTGCCCCCATCACAAGGTTTTGCTCCCATATTAAAACCACCATCTGGCTCTTACACAGTATGTGAATAATTCGAGGCATCTACACTGCCTTTAGGATTTTCCAGGTGCTTCCACATACACCGTCTCATTTGAGAATTCACAGTGAGCCAAGAAGTAGCTTCAGCCCCAATTTAGAGATGGGGAAGGAGGCCGGAGCAGAGAAGAGACAGCTCCAAGGTCATGCGCCTGGCAAACAGGACTCCAACCTGGGCCATCACTTTCCATTCTGCTACCTCTCACCTCCTAAAGTCTGCACAAAACCCCAGCAGTGGGTAAAGTCTGGGAGTTTCCTGGCATAGGGAGGTGTAGAGAAACCGATTTCCCAGCAAACTCACTCAGCTATCTGCTGCTGCCATGAACCTGGGGCACAGCTTGGGGGGGGCGGGGGGGGGCGAGTGGCGCACAGGTAGAGTTCTAGATTGCATAATCACACAGTTCTGCCCTTGTTGCTCCTATTGTGTACATTCTTTTTTAAAAATATATTTTTATTGATTTCAGAGAGAAAGGGAGAGGGAGAGAGATAGAAACATTAATGATGAGAATCATTGATCTGCTGCCTCCTGCACACCCCCTACTGGGGATGGAGCCCACAACCTGAGCATGTGCCCTTGACCGGAATTGAACCCAGGACCCTTCAGTCTCCAGGCCGATGCTCTATCCACTGAGCCAAACCGGGTAGGGTGTGGACATTCTTAAAGCTACACATCTAGCACATCTGCAGGGTCCGCTCCCATGCCTCTAGGGTAGAAACTTCAATTCTGGATCACTCCCCACTGCCCTGGACAGAAATACAAATACGGTGAAAGTCACTAACTGCCATTTAACACGACTTGTTTTATTGGGTGCCTTCTCCGAGGAGGTGTGGGGTGTGACGCTGGGTCACTGGTCGGGGAGAAAGCTACAGCATGGCTGAGAACTCAAATCCAACTAACACTTCTTTCGAGGGAGGCTGCTCTTGGGAGAAGTGCCTTCAGGGCTTTGTCCTTTGCTTGCTAGGCTCCATCTGTGTGACCTTTCCTCCCCTTCTCTATGGCAATTGCCTCCTCTCATTCATTCTCCACAGTGCAGCCTGAATGCCACCTTAAAATCCCCAAGCTTCGCCACCCCTGAGCTGCAATTACATGAATACAAGGAAGGAATTATTCCAGGGGCAGATAAGTTCTAAAGAATGTCTTTAGCCTTCAGCTCTATAGTCATTTGCTATAACAGGGATGAACTTTGAAAACCTCTTACTTCAGAGAAGCCAGTCACAAAAGACTGCATATTGTATGATTCCATTTCTATGAAGTGTTAGAATAGTCAAAACTATGGAGACAGAAAGTAGATTAGGGGGTGTCTAGAGGCAGGTGGGAGAAATGAAGAGTGACTGCTAATGGGTATGGGGTTTCTTTGGGGGATAATGAAAATATTCTAAAATTCTACTGTGATGTTTGCACAATTTTGTGAATATACTAAAATTAATTGGATACAATTTAATGTAGGTGAATTGTATTTCAATAAAGTTTAAAAAGGAAAACATAAAAATAAAATATTTTAACTAAGTCATAAAGAAAAAGCAACAACAGTTGTTTGGAATGCAGTGCTGCTTTAGGCCAAGTCCAAGGTTATTTTACCCAGTTTTAACTTTCACAGATTTGAGGGATAAGACAGCAAGGCGGTTCCTCTGGGATGACAGCTCCGACTGACTCTATTTTGAAGTGGTTTTGTTTATATTATTTTTCACAGTGTTTTTCCTTATTAGATCCTTACCCCAGAGTGCTGGCTACAAACTGTCATATTCCTGTGTCCTAGGGATTCTCTCATCACCAGTCAACCTACCCAGTGGCCTCACACAGCTGACAGTAGCAAAGGCTTCACAGTCTAACAGACATGGGGTGACTGGCCATTGCCTTCCTAAGCCTCACTCCTCCCTTCATGAGCTCACATGATAGTGACCAATACCATTCAGGTAACAGCAGCTCCCAGAGCACTGTTATCAACAGGTGGGGGGGGGGGGGGGGGGGCGGGGTCTCATCTATCACACTTGCCTAAGGCTTGTCAGATCTTACATAAATTTAACCTGCACAAAAGTTTCTTTTTCCTTTTTTTTTAAATTTGTCATTTTACTGAGCATTTCTGCTTATTTTTAGGACTCTTGGGTTTTTTTTGTTTGTTTTTTAAAATATATTTTTATTGATTTCAGAGAAGAAGGAAGAGGGAGAGATAGAAACATCACTGATGAGAGAGAATCATTGATCAGCTGCCTCCTGCACGCCTCCCACTAGGGATCAAGCATACAACCTGGGCATGTACCCTAGACCAGAATCGAATCGGGGACCCTCCAGTCTCCAGGCCAATGCTCTATCCACTGAGCCACACCAGGTAGGGCCAGAAGTTTTCCTTGGGTCTATTTTATGCTGTGATCTTAGACTTGCTGAAGGACTCACTTCCATTCTAGCCCTGCTAATATTGATTATTCGGGCTCAACAGTACACAAGTAGATTGATTTCCCCCCCCTCAAACTGAAAAGGATCACAGCAGTGTTAGTATATTGCTGTTTCCACTGGTTGGTATACGCACTGAATAAATAATGGTGTTACCTGGAAAAACGTTGTCAAAAGGAACAGTGATGGAAAACTGGGTAGAGGAGGTCTTGAGTTGCATTCTTAATTACACCACCAATTAGTTAGGGTGGTCCAGTGAATACCTAAGCTTGTCTATGGGGGACTCTCCACCCCCACTCAGATCCATTATTTTTTTTCCATTAACCAAGAAAGAACATTTTAGTGGCCTGCATCTTGGGTACAAAACACAAACAGGCAGGAGAGGGGGAGGGAGGAAGTGTCCTCTTGCTGCAGAGGGAATAGGCAATACTCCTCACATTCTGCAAATCTCTCCGTCACTTCCTTCTGTAAATCAGCAGGAAGGAAATACATCCACTGGGGCCTCTGCTAATTTGTTCTTAATTTAAGGACAATTAGGCAATTCCTACATCCTTTCTCCCCTCACCAAAGCAAGAGCTGAATACTCTCTCTCACTACCAGACCAACTAGTAGCTGGAAACAGTGGAGGCTGTGGAATGAACTTTTTGCTAACTCCGAGGGACATCTAATAAACACAGCGCTGGTCTTGGAGGTAAGCCAGGAATGAAGTCTCCCTTTCGTTTTACACTGATTCCTTTCTATGAAATGTTTTCCTACCTGAAAGTTTCACAGCACTCATTCTGGAAATACCTCTAAACTGGCACGCTTCTTGAGCTGTTCCACTAAAAAAAAAAAAATCGTTGCTGTGAAAATTGGCAGAAATACGTCCTAGGGAAGAAAATACCCGTTTGCTTCCTAATGCCTGTCTCTCCTTCTCCAGGTGCTCTGGCAAAAAGGCCACGGGGAAAGAAAACAAACAGCAAACTCTTGTTCTCTCTCTCGTCTCTGCACTGGCAGGGGGCGTTCGCCTTTCACTGTTTTTCAAAGCCTGCAGCTCGGGAAAATGCGAACTG
>NW_005368860.1:1021591-1022506 GCF_000412655.1 Myotis brandtii
CGCCGCCGCCGCGCCCGGAGAGGAGGGACCGGGGAGCCCACACCTGCAAACTCGCCCTAGAAGTCTCCGGGTGCGGCGGCCCCCACCCCGATCCCCACGGACTCCACCTCTCGGCGGGTGAGTTTGCGCAGGTAACCCGAGCGAGAGGGCACGCGCGGGGGGAGAAGGGGGAGAGAGCGTCACCGGTGAGCCGGGGCGTGTGGCTCACCTGCCCCGACCCCGCTACCCCATCCTCGCTGCTTCCCCGGGGGAAGGAGGCGCGGGGAGTGAGGGTCGTCTCTGGGTTAGTTAGAGCCCCGGGCGCCAGCGGCTTGTGAAAGGGGGGCCTGGAGTAAAGTTTCTCTTCCTCGCCCCTCCTGCCTGGCCTTGGCAGGTCGGGCGCTGGCGGAAGCGGTAGGAGCGGCTGAGACGGTGGACTTTTGCCCGAGCGAGGAGACGGCTGGGGGCGGGGGTAGAGCTGGAGTTGCCTGGCTTCCTGAAGCCGCGGCCCGACAGGTGGAGGAATGAGGGGAGGCTCGCTGCCGCCGTAGAATGGCTCCCGGTTCGCGATCCGAACCTTCCTCCCGCCCCTTAGCCAACCGCCCTCTACCCCGAGGGGCTCCTACAGGGCTTCCTTGCCTTCCTCTCCCAACAGGTGGTCCCAGCCCCTGCCCGGGGACCTGTGCCAATGACCCCAGTGGTGGTTTCGCTTTCTCCCCTCTCGGCGGCGTGAACGTGTGTCCGCAGCGTGATGGGCAACCAGGTGGAGAAACTGACCCACCTAAGTTATAAGGAAGTTCCCACGGCCGACCCGACCGGCGTGGACCGCGACGACGGGCCTCGCATCGGGGTCTCCTACATCTTTTCCAACGATGACGAGGAAGCGGAGTCGCAGCCGCCGCCCCAGGGTCCGGATGGCGGGGGCTTGCCCCAAGG
>NW_005368860.1:1022667-1022934 GCF_000412655.1 Myotis brandtii
GAGGTGGAGTGCTCCGTGTTCTACCGCGACGAGTGCATCTACCAGAAGAGCTTCTCGCCCGGCTCCGCCGCGCTGAGCACCTACACGCCCGAGAACCTGCTCAACAAGTGCAAGCCCGGCGACCTGGTGGAGTTCGTGGCCCAGGCGCAGTACCCGCACTGGGCGGTGTACGTGGGGAACTTCCAGGTGGTGCATCTGCACCGGCTGGAGGTGAGCAACAGCTTCCTGACCGACGCGAGCCAGGGCCGGCGCGGCCGCGTGGTGAAC
>NW_005368860.1:1022950-1044543 GCF_000412655.1 Myotis brandtii
CGCAACTCGGAGAGCTTCGCCGCCTGGTGCCGCTACGGCAAGCGCGAGTTCAAGATCGGCGGCGAGCTGCGCATCGGCAAGCAGCCCTACCGGCTGCAGATCCAGCTCTCTGCCCAGCGCAGCCACACGCTCGAGTTCCAGAGCCTGGAGGACCTGATCATGGAGAAGCGGCGCAACGACCAGATCGGGCGGGCGGCGGTGCTGCAGGAGCTCGCCATGCACCTGCACCCGACCGAGCCAGAAGAGGGCGACAGCGACGCTGCACGGACTAAGCCGCCTCTCGAGCGCCCCCCTGAGCCCTGCTGGGAGGAGGAGGACCGAGAGGCCGTGGTGCACTGATGGGCCCCCTGAAGGCAGATCTGTGAGAGGAAGCTGTTGCCAGCAGCTGCTGTCCCCTCTCTCCATTCCTCTACCATCACCTTCTGGGCCGCATCTGGGCTCCTGGGCCATTTGGAAAATAGAGAGTTGGCGAAAGGCGCAGCCAGCTGTGGCTTGAGCTTGTTATCTTGACAGGAGGAAGAGGGTGCAGGTAGGAAGAAAACTTTGGTTGGGGGCACGGCCTGCCCACTCCTGCAATCTGTCTCCTTTCTGAGGTGGGGCAAATTGTGGACATGCCTGGCACTAAGTCCCTTCTGGACCTGGGTCCAAAATCGACCCTTTTTATGTACACAGGGGTGGAGAAAAATTCGGAGTACCAAGGCCTGCCATTGCCTCCTACCCGCTTACCCCTACTCTGTGCTAAGGCCAGAGTGGGGTTGGGGCCTGAAGACAGCCCCATATCCTCTATCCCTGTGGAGCTGTGTGTGGGATCCAGCAGGCTGAGTGATTTATTTTCTGGGCCTCCTGGGAGGCAAGCCTGGAGAAACCAGGACCAGGTCTGGGAGCAACAGACCCAAACCAAGCAGCTGCCTGTGAAGTGGAACAAAATGTCCAGTGAACTTGGGCTACAAAACAAAGAGTTTGCTACCTCCCTCCTCCGGGTCCCCAAGTAATTCATCTTCTGGAGCTGGCTGAGTCTCCTACCCCCTCCTGCTCCACCAGCCATTTCCCAGGTTATAAGTAAATCATTGTCGTGGGCCAGCTAGGGGAAGGATTCAATTATGGTTCTGTTTGGCCGCCTTTGTTTCTAGCCTGCTATTGTAGGCATGTACAGCTGTGTTATTTGTTATCAAAGGAGGGAATAGCCTTTTGTGTCTCTGATCTAATTAAACCTGCTCGGCTGTGTTCATCCGCAGGTCGCACATGGGGATTAGTTGGTGCCACCCCATAAAGTATCCACTACAGAAGCAGCCAAACAGGTTTGTCCTGGTAGGAATTAGTCAGTCACTCCCACTGAACCCCATTCCTGAACAATGAAGGTAACCTTTTTAAAACGTAAGGCTTTCATGGTGGTCCTGTGAATTTTAATTTTCCCTTCTCACTTTTGTTCTTCTGCTGTTAAAATCTTAGGCCTGAGGCCTACTTCAGTGATAAGGTATTTATTTTGGTAGCGACACTTGATGCACACTTAATTCAAAAGATGTGCAGAGTCTGGTTATATGGGAGCAGTCTCCTTGGTGCTTGGAGGACACCCTTCAGAATGCTTTCTCCAGAGAGCTGAGGGCAATCACAAATGCCAGGTGGTGTAGTCAGTGCCAAATCTGGCGACACTCCTAAAGCACTGGTTCCTGATTGTGGGATCTGTTGGCAGCAGGCTGGCTAATACCAGTTGGACCTCCTGCTGAGCTATAGTTTGCTTTATTATGAGGCTTTAAACATTTTTTACAACCTGTTCCTTGTATTCATGTGAGCTCTTTAATGATGTGTGCCCTGCACTTCAGAATGCAGCTCTGCCGCACAATGACATTGCTAACACTGTCTCAAAAGTTGAGTAAAGTTTTTCTTCCTGTTGGGAGTCATTAGAGATTACAGTGAACATGTCATTTTGCAACCTAATTCTCACGTTGGAGTAGAATCATATTTGAGTCTCTACAGTGTGATCATCCTTGGGCCTCCTGCCTGGAGATCTCTAAATCAAGGCAACAAGACTTGAAGGATATCCTTGTTTACTTTTTCAGACTTGGCATTTGAGGCCATAATTTTTAAGACTTCATAGCACTTCCACATGACGTCATTTCATTACAAGGGCATTAGCCATGTTCCCTGCTTTTGCAGGGATCTCCAGACAGGTCCTATCACATTGTTAAAGATGAGCCACACTCGACCCCAGTCTGCAACTTTGGAGACCCATATGCCTCCTGTTGGGAATGTCAGTCTAGTTTCTATGTTTAGTAAGTCTCACCACTTAGTGTTTATGTTGTCTTGCTCATGGAAAAGCGGAGCAAGAGAAACATGGGTACAGGCATTGAGGAGAGCTACTCTACCTAACAGATTTGGATTTTCTTTTATGTTTAGCACAGTAGTGATAGTTGGAAGGAATGACTAATGTGCAGGCAGCAGAAAGGAAGAACAGGCAACACTCTCTTTTCCACTCCCCCATCTCTGTCTCCCTCTTTTGCTCTCAAATGGAAAGTGAATGTCATTGGTCCCGTTGAGGTATAGCAGCGACTATCTGTTGTTGCAGACAAACTGCTTTTTGTGAGAAGTCTCAACGTGATGAAGAACTGTAAGACCTACACCAATGATCACATTCTGCCTCTAGCAAACAGGTTTTTGATAACAAGAGGAAATAGATCTACTCCACTTGCTGCTTTCCCATGTCAAGCAAGCATTGTGTACAGGGTACCAGAGATGTGAAATATGTAATACTTAGGAACTGTGATGCCATTGGAAGTGTTTGTGGGCTTGTACAGCTTCCAGTAGAGCAACAACCAACCAGCGAAGGTGCCAAGAAGGGAGAAAGGAACCAGCTCTCGGCTCTTCTTCAACATGGCAGTGTTGTGGGTGAGTTTTTAATCCTAGGCAGTGGCTACATCTGGCACTTAAACAAAACAAAATATATAAAAAAAATATATATATATATATGTATATATATATACAATAATTTTTGTTTCTCCTTAGGATTAAGACTTTAGAACTATTTTGTATTCCGAATTACAGATGCTGTTTGAAGGAAAGCAATACTGATTGTAAGGTTTTTCAGAGGCTCTGGCAGGGATGAGCAGGACATCCGAGGGGAGCGTATGCTAAGTGTAATCAGACAAATTCTATTTTCTTACCTGAGCAGCTATTTTATGGGACTGCTTATGTATGTCCGAGGAGCCCACAACTTCAGCCACACAACTTTTTGTACTGCAAGAACTCAACTTTTTGTAGCTTTTATTTCACATTTAATTTAAAGTAACTATAGCACTAAAATGCCTAGCGGAAGATTTTCCTCCAGACCCGTAAGGAAATTTTATGAAAAAAGATCCTTCAGTGGTTAAACTTCTCATGTCGTTGGTGCTTCTGACCCTAATAGCACCACTAGACAACACAACAACCACATGGAAACATATTTTTGGAAGCAAAACTTTAATTTTATACGACATATGCTATGGAGAGTGAAGAAAATTTAAGGATTACTTGTTTTCTATTTTTTTCTTAACAAAATGGAATCCACTGTGTTGAAGACTCTTGATATTATGTGATTGTCTAACCATTTTTTATACCAATAAATTGAAATAAAATCCAGTATGATCATGGTCATTGAATGGATTAGTCTGAAAAGTTATATTTTATTTATGATTTTTAAAAATCAGGGTAACTAAACTTCTCATTGTGTTGTTTTGTTCTTCAATATACTTGTAATCCATGAAGAATTCCATTAATGAACACGATAATTTCCAAATGTGTTTTATTTCTCAGTGAACTGTGTAAAGTTTAATTTTGTTGAAGGTTGTATGTTAACTCTATGTTATGTTCTCATACCACTTCTTGAGAAGGAAGTTCTAATTTGAAATTGTATCATTTCCTTCAAAATGAAGGGCAATGCTTAGTTAAATAAAAGATTGATAACATCTTTTAAACCATTTCCTCTTTATTATGTCTTATTAAAATAAAATCTGTCAGTTTCTTTTGAAAGATGCTTCGAGGGTTTCCAATAAACCATCTATTAGAGTTAACTGAATTTATATATATGTTTCCCACTTGTATACCTTTTTTCCTCACATTTTTGGTCCATATCCAGGTTCCTCAGCTTAACTGCAGTTTTTCTGAGAATATTAGTGTGTATCATTTTTTCAAGTGCTCAACAGACAATTGGATGGATTAATTTAGTGACTGAAAACCCTCATTGCATTTACAGTGTGAGAGTTAATGACTCATTGTTTCTAGGCTATTGGTGTTCATGAAAAATGTCTCATGAACATAAATTTCCAATACACATTGATTTTCAGAATTAATGCAAACATTACTGGAAACCACACACATTTTGGAATCTACACTGGGGAGTTGAGGGATTAAGGTCAGTAACCCATGTTGCAACATAGGTAATTTCAGAGTCCCAGACAGAGAATGGGCTCAGCGAGTAATTTCATTACAGAAGATGGGCAAGTGTGATCATGCGGCACTGTTGGCATGATAAGGAAGGGGTGCATTTGCCAGGAGTTGGTAAAGGAGCAGATGTGGCACCTGGGACTGGTGTGGGGGAGGCCACCAGCACTCTACACCAGCACCTGGAAATGCTCCCACAATCCTATGAGGTCCTAAAGTCTTGAGTTTTATCAAAAGACTCCCGTGAGACTTTTGAATAGGAAGAAAGTTGGTTGCTGAAGGCTGTAAAAAGCTCAGGTAGCAGTGAGACCCTTTTTCCCTAGAGTGGGAGTCCTTGGTTTGAAATGGTACTCATGGCACAAGGAAGTAGGGGGAGGGAAGCCTACTGGAATGTGTATTTATTCTTGGGTGATTTGGGTGCAATTTTAGTAGAAGCTGCTGTTCCCATTTCTGCTAAGTGGACTGAGCTTGGTTAATGTAGGAAATGACATGTTTGAAAGCATTTAAAAAGCTCAAAATGAACAGTCTCAAAAGATGTGCAGAAGGGCTTTTATTTCCTTTTACTG
Source organism: Myotis brandtii (assembly GCF_000412655.1). Lineage (NCBI taxonomy): Eukaryota > Metazoa > Chordata > Mammalia > Chiroptera > Vespertilionidae > Myotis > Myotis brandtii. The sequence continues at coordinate 1,027,930 of NW_005368860.1, forward strand.
AATTTAGCAAAACTGCTGATTGAACAAATACAGCAATTTTATCTGCAGAGTAGATGCAAGAATGATTAGTGTCCATTTGCAAACACAACAGGGTACTAAGTATTTATGAAGGGTTAAAGGATGTTGAGCCGTCGCCTGGGTATTAGAACATATAGAAGTTAAACAAATGGAAACCTCTAGAGATTGTCCGTACTCTGCTGAGCTTGTTTCAAAGGGGAAATCAATTTCACTCCTACATAGAGGACAGAGTATGATAAAAGGTGGCTCTGTAAATGCTTATAGTTGGTAGGATTCAAATGAAGTAGATGTGTATAGGTTTAGTTGGAGTACTGTTGGAGAACTTAGATAAAGAATCCTTGAAGGTGCAAATGGTGGAGGAGAATGGGGCATAACTAACATTGATGAGGCACTTAACTGGGAGGCTCCCAAATTCCTATTGTCTAACATACAAAGATAACCTGACCCGTGGTTTCTTTTCTTTCATTATTTTAATCTTTATTGAAATTATTATATATGGCTTCCCTTACCCCTCATTAATCCAATGCAGTCCACCCCCACCCTCCTGCCCCAGGCTTTCATCACCTAATTGTCCATATCCATGGGTTATACATATATATACATACAAGATCTTTGGTTGATTACCTCCCACCCACCCATGCTCCCGCACCTTCCCTCTGAGATTCTGCACTCTGTTCTATGCTTCCATGACTCTGGCTCCTATCTGTTCATCAGTTATTTTGTTAATTAGATTCTACATATGAGTGAGATCATGTGGTACTTGTCTTTCTCTGTCTGACTTATTTCACTTAGCATGACACTCTCCAGGTCCCTTCATGCTGTCTCAAAGGGTAAGATGTACTTTTTTACTGCTGCATAGTATTCCATGGTATAAATGTACCACAACTTTCTTATCCACTCATCTACTGATGGACACTTAGGCTGTTTCCAGATCTTCGCTATTGTAAATTGTGCTGCTATGAACATTGGGGTGCATACATTCTTTTTGATTGGTGTTTCTGGTTTCTTAGGATATATTCCTAGAAGTGGGATCACTGGGCCAAATGGCAGTTCCATATTTAAATTTTTAAGGAAACTCCATACTGTTTTCCATAATGGCTGCACCAGTCTGCAGTGTACTAGGGTCCCCTTTCACATCCTCACAAGCACTTGTCATTTGTTGATTTGTTGTTGGTAGCCATTCTGACAGGTGTGAAGTGACACCTCATTGTTGTTTTAATTTGCATTCCTCTGATGATCAATGACTTTGAGCACTTTTTCATTTGTCTGTTAGCTGTTTGTATATCCACTTTGGAGAAGTGTCTATTTAGGTCCTTTGCCCATTTTTTAATTGTATTGTTTGTCTTTTGTTAAGTTGTATGAGTTCCCTATAAATTTTGGAGATTAACCCCTTATTGGATATATCATTGGCAAATATGTTCTCCCATGTAGTGGGCTCTCTTGTTACTTTGTTGATGGTTTCTTTTTCTGTGCAGAAGCTTTTTATTTTGTGGAGTCCCATTTATTTATTTTCTCCTTAGTTTCCATTGAACAAGGAGATGTATTGATAAACATATTGCTAAGAGGGATGTCTAATATTTTGCTGCCCATGGATTCTTCTAATTTTTTTTATGGTTTCCCATCTTATATTTAAGTCCTTTATCCATTTTGAGTTTATTTTTGTGTATGGTGTAAGTTGGTGGTCTAGTTTCGTTTTTTTACATGACTCTGTCCAATTTCCCCAACACCATTTCTTGAAGAGACTGTCTTGACTCCATTGTATGCTCTTGCCTCCTTTGTCAAATATTAATTGAGCATAGTGGCTTGGGTCGATTTCTGGTGACCCATAGTTTCTATCCTCATGTAATTTATATCCTAATAGGTAAGGCAGGATTAGAGGATCCTAATTGTTGAGCCAAACTGAACGTAGAGTGTCTGACCTAGGCACACAGAATCAAATAGTGTTAAGGCTTGGCAGTCAAACTCCCTGGGTTTCTCTAATATGGGCTCTGCCTACAATTAACCTTGGGAGAAATTATGCACTTGTTTGAAAAAATGTATTTCCTCTTCTGTACTGTGTGGCTTGTGTCACTGGATTCATTTAACTCCCTCAATCTAAGTTGTATTTTAAAAGTAGTATCATTAATTAATATATAATATATCTTAATATAATTGAGCTATAATAATGGTATCTACTTCAAATGGATGTTGTGAGTACAAAAGGAAACAATGGCGATAAAGCCCAAATCAATACCTACTATGATTAACTAGAGAACATTTGGGCTATTGTATGTGTTCAGAAGCCTTATTCAAATTAAATAAAGTTACTGTCTGGGAGAGAGAGGTGTCCTTCCCTTTAGTCTTGGAGAATTTCTTAGCTAGATATAAGACATTGATAGGATAAGAAAGAGATAGTCTAGTTAACACTTTAGTTGTTTAGCCACTGCTGTTTCAAATGTGTCTTGAGCTTTGATCTTTGGTAGATGACCTGTTTAACTGTTTTTTATTATGTTTACTCATTAATTCAAATATTTCCTGAGAACTTTGAAGGTACTAGGTGGTGGAGAGCCAAGGGAGGGGCATGGATAGGGAGGAATATTGCAGTGATAATATTAACAATGATGAGGTCACCTTGCCCGCACTGCCCTATTTTAATCATCACACAGCCTTCTGGACAGATGTTAATCTTTGGTTTAGAGAAATGAGGTGATTTGTCCATGGTCATATAGCTAATAAATGGCAGCTTCTGGCCTGGAACAGGATTGCTGGTCTCCGAAGCCCCAGGCTGTGGAGGGCCACCTAGAGATCATCTGATACTCCCACTGTTTTGACCAACTCTCCCTTCTTACCTGTGGAGAATACTTCTTCACCAGCATCTCGTGTGCAGTATTATCTGAATAGCACAGATATTTGCAGCAACTCTCAAGGCAGTGACTCTGGGAGGCAGGAAGAGGCAGGAAGAGGAAGAGAGGCAACTCTGGGCCAAGGGGAATTTTACTTCGGTATCAAGAGTAACAATGACAAGCCTGGGGCGAATGTTCACCACCCTGTAATTGCTCCCACCCTCCCTGTGGCTGAGTACTGTGCCATTCCCTGCTCAGATTGTACTTCTGTCTGCCCGTTTGTGACTTCATTTCCCCCTTTAGGTCAAGGTCTGGTCACACAAGCCTGTTTGGAACCATGGCTCTAACCCCTGACCTGCTGTGTGACCTTGGGCAAGTTAGTAACTTCTTTAAGCCATTGTGACTTATTTATTTATTTATTTATTTATTTATTTATTTATTTTATTTTTTAATATATTTTATTGATTTTTTACAGAGAGGAAGGGAGAGAGATAGAGAGTTAGAAACATCGATGAGAGAGAAACATCGACCAGCTGCCTCCTGCACACCCCCTACTGGGGATGTGCCCGCAACCAAGGTACATGCCCTTGACCGGAATCGAACCTGGGACCTTTCAGTCCGCAGGCCGACGCTCTATCCATTGAGCCAAACCGGTTTCGGCGATTGTGACTTATTTAAAAAGTGGGGCTAGCCTGGCCGGTATGGCTCAGTGGTTGAGTGTTAACCTATGAACCATGAGGTTGTGGTTCGATTCCCGGTCACATGCCCAGGTAGTGGGCTCGATCCCAGTGTGGGATGTGCAGGAGGCAGCCAATCAATGATTCTCTCTCATCATTGATGTTTCTATCTCTCTCTTTCTCTCTCTCCCTTCATCTCTGAAATCAATAAAGATATATTAAAAATACATAAATAAGTAAGTAAATAAATAAATAAAAGTGGGGTTAGTAGGAGTGCCTACTCCACACGGCTGTTCATTGCCTCCCATCAGACAATGTAAATCCAGTGTATTGTGGGGCACTGAGATGTGGCGTGGTAGCCATATTGGCTCTGCTATAAATGGCTCTGCTACGAATATGATAGAGGACCTTGAGCAAGTCCCTGTGCCACTCTAGGACCCTGGCTCTACCATTCTGTGTGTGGAGTACCACCTCCAGCAGGAGGGGTCTATGACAAGATTCCAAGTGCAACTTTCGCCTTTGGGATGGTTATAGAAGTTGCTAGGTGCTCTACTTAATTATAATTAATTAACACTACTAAGTACTGATTCCTTGGCTATAGTAAATGTAAGCCAGTTAATAAAGATAATAATAATAAAGACTGAATTTTAGGGAGTGCTTTTATTGTGAAAAGTAGGGACTATACACAAATATGTTTTTGTACTGGCAAATTTTGTTACGATCTTATGTTAGGACCAAATCTGGGCCATCGATGGGAAAAAGAGGTGATGATAAGAGTAAATTAAATTTGTGTTTCCTTTTTTTTAGAAAAAGTATTTAGAATTTTTTTGTTTAAGTTTAAATTTTTGAACACTGATTTTTTCCCCCACGTATTAGAGTACATTTCTCTTTGTTACCTGATTCTACTCTTGGCCAATACAAGGAGTTCTCCTGTATCTCAATGGATATGCATGACTTATTCTACTTTATTTTAATGGAGTCTATTTAGTTTTTTTATTCAGAAAGAGCAAGGTTTTTCATAAACTCATCAAGCATCAAATGGTGGCAGTTCTTTGTGCCAACATCTATTGTAGTACTTAACAAAATAAAAGACTCTGTATTTTTAGAGCAGTGTTAGGTTCACAACAAAATTGAGTGGAAAACACAGCATTCCCACATACCCCTTCTCCAAACTCACTGCCTCCAACATGGGTCTTAGCGAGGTCAACTGGTTACAGTGGATGAACTAACGTTAACACATCATTGTCAGCCAGAGTTTATATTACATTTTCCTCTTTGTATTGTACAGTCTATGGTTTTGACAAATGTATCCATCACTACAGTATCATACAGAATAATTTCACTCATTTCTTCCCCCTTTCCCACATGGGGTAGGCAGGGGTCCAGAATAGACTTCCTGGGGCAAGTTGAGCAGGTAGGGGAGGTCTTATCTGAGCAAGATTCTGACAGAATCCTGCTCCCATCTCATCAACCCTTTATTTTAGGAGTACATCACACATCTGTCTTTGTATGACGGGAAAAGGTATCTGTGAGAACAAATATTATACATTGCTTAGTAATTCCTTTTTTCTTTTCACAGTTCTGGTAGAGATTTCAGCTAACTGGGGGACATTAGTGAAAACTCTGAAGAATATCGATTTTACTGCAGTCACAGTGTTCTCTTATCTTGAGCACCATCATCACCCAGCCCACTTGAGGCAATTCGAAACAGCAGCAGTCTGGTGAGGATTGGGGCTGCTCTGTGTTTTCAGGGAGCTGAGAGGCAGTGTGGAAAGCACTGGCCAGTGTCGGAGTCAGTCCCAGGACAGTCACCGCACCTCCCCTTTCTAGGCCACCTGGGAGATGACCTCACCTGGCTCAGGAGGCCGCGTGATTCAATTGTAAAGTGGCGGTAATACGTCACCTACCTTGTGGGGTTCTGGAATTAGTGGCGATATCCATACATCACTCAGAAGTAGTCCTGGTGCGAAGTTACATGCTCAGGGATTGCTTGGTGTCATTATCCATTTTCCCCTTTTTCAGTTTTGCCTGGTGTTTATGACTCAACACCAAAATCTCACAGGTGAATTTCAGATTGGAGCAGGTTAAACGCCAAACTTGACCAGAGTTTGGTCACAGATGGCAAAACATTTGGTTTTGTAATGGTTAATGCTATCTGGCCCCAGGTGTTTGGGGGAGAATCATAAGTATAACACACACACACACACACACACACACACACACACACACACACACACACATCCCAACAAGCCAAGTGCATCATTTCATCTGACTCTTTGGTTTGTACCCAACCTGACCACTTAAAAGGTGAACCTCAGGCACTGATATTATTACGAAGTTATAATTGTTTGATTACCTTCCTGGGTAATGCCTTTCTCTGCCTGCCCTTTAAACCCAGGAATATCTTTTATGGTAATAATGTCATTTATTACTTTTTTTACATTTTAAAAATAATATGTGCTTCATATAAAATAAGTTCAAATACCAAAGTGCATAACATAAAAGTGAAGGGCATCCTCCAGCACCTCCTGTCACCTTGCTCCACCTCTAACAGACTTATCGGTAGTAGGTGTGTCGTGTGTTCCTTCTAGACATGTTTTCTATGAATATTCAGATATGCTATTTGCATATATTTTCCCCAGTTTTTAAAAATTTTATTAGGCTACCCATACTATTCTGCCACTTTTTTTACTCATCAATAAGATGAGTAAATTAAGACTTTCTTTTATATTAGTACTTAATGTGTGTAAAACATCTCTTTATAAACAATTGATTAAGTATTTCACAGTAAGAAGCTTTTGTTTCTTATTTATACACTAGAGGCCCCGTGCAAGAAATTGGTGCACTGGTACAGTCCCTAGGCCTGGCCAGCAATCGAAGCGTGAGCATCTGGTGTGGAAGGGCAGGTCCCAGCTGACCTCTGGGCCCTGGGCAGCACCTGGGCCCCTGTGTACCCCCTTCTGCCTAAGTCACAGCTCCCGAGTCCCCATAGGAGATGCTGTGAGCATGGCTGGATGCTGCGGGCCAGGGCACAGCATGGGCCTCTAGGCCGCCCAGTGGCGCCACACAGAAGCCGGGCAGGTAGCGTGCTCTCTCCTAGCCGGCCTCACAGACTGGCTCCTGCTCGAAAGCCTGGCTCACCCAGAAGAGGCCATGCGGGTGTGGGTCAGGCTCCTCGTGGGTGCCAGTACCTGAGCGCCGGGGGGAGGGGAGGGTGTAGGGGGGCTTCCCCTGCACACAAGCTCTGGCATCCCAGGGGAGAGTAGCAGGGGGAGTGAGAGTGAGCTCAGCAGACATCCCACATTCTCACCACATCTCCACCCCGTCACCTCCACCCCCAGGTAGCCGGCAAGAGGTTGCAGCCCCCTGCCCGGGTGATGCCTGCCATGTTTTGCACCACCCCCTGGTGGTCAGCACATGTCATAGTAAGCGGTCGAACTCTCAGTCGAACGTCCACCTGAGGGGACAATTTGCATATTAGGCTTTTATTATATAGGATTTTCTAATCAATGTCTATTCAAACTATATCCAATGTTTCCTAATTGCACTATAAATGATACCACAAACATCTTGCTATACCTGTCCTTGGCATACGTGTGAGTATTTCTAAAGGATATAATTGTTGTAGTGAAATTTCCGGATTTAAGGTTATGCAAAATTTATATTTTAATAGGAATAACCATATGGCTCTCTATAAAAGATTGTGCCAATTTACAGTAATGCTAATAACATTCTCAAATGTTTGAAAATGTTTATTTACTCATCGGTAAAAAAAATAGTATATTATTGTTTGATTTTCTATGAGAGTTTTATTTTTTACCACTTGAGCTGTTCCCATTGGTATCACCAAGAATTCTAATCAGTGGTTTACCAGTTTTATTCTATTACAGACATTCTAATCTCTCAGCATTTGGCTATTGGATCAGCCTGGCAAATTATAGAGTCCAATCTATGAACTTAAATAAATGGTAGAAAGTAGTGGTGGAAGGTATACAAAATCATCCTTCTTTTAAAAATATAAATCAGAGTGTTTTACACCCTTTAGTGGTTGCCAATAGTACTTAGATCGAAATTGAAGTTTCTTCCTATGGCCTGTTGGCTTGCACAATCAGGCCTCTGCTTATGTTGCCCACTTACCACTCCCCCTTACAGGGTATACTCCACCTTCAGAGGCTTAAATTTATTTTTCTAAAACTCCTTCTTACTTTAGAGCTGTGTTTGTGTTTGTGTGTATGCGTGTGCACGCACACACATGAAAACATTATCAAACAATTCCTAAATGTGCTATGATGAGATGTAGTAAGACTATGTGGTAGGCAAACTAATGGTCCCCACCCCCAAAGATATCTATATCCTAATCCCCAGAACTGTGAATATGTTTTCTGGCCAGTCAAAATCCTAACATTAAGGATTCACTAGGAAGGAGAGCAAATACTCAGAGCCTCATATTTTCACCAATGTACCCCACATCTCTTTGGACAAAACTTGCCTTTGAATGCCTATCACATCCGCAACCTTTGCTTTGGAAATGCAATGTTTGCCAAGTGCTTGGTGCATCCACAGCCTTGGATTAGGTGCTCTGGGGAGATTGGAATTATGTTCAGAGGTATAACTAGTGATTCAATAGTTGTGTTCTTGTTGGAGAAATCAGAGTCAGAAGGAACTTGGAAATAGTAAAGACAGAATGAGACATTCAACTGTGACGCGTAGTTAGGGGCAAGAGGACATTTGGGTCACCTTGGTTATCGGCAGCAATGACAACACTCATTTTTAACCTGATGCATTTCTAAAGCACGTTTCACAGAGTATCACATTTGACCTTTGCATCTTTTCCTTAAGGTATTGTGACTATTTTCCTTGAAAGGTGTGGGAATTGAGCCTCAGAGAAGGGGAAATACAGTGTTAATTGAGCGCATGCTATATGCCAGCCACCGTGGTTGGAACCCTGACATGATATTTCATTTACTCTCCAGCATAATCTGGGAGGTTGTCACTGTAAATCTCATTTTACCTATGAAGTTATGACTCGTCCAAGATCACTGAGCTGTGAAATGGACCAAACAAGGTTGGGCCCCACAGTTACCTGACTCCTGGACCAGTGGTCTTCCTGCTGCATTGCCGTTACTCGTAGCAGTTACACTGGTCTGCAAGCATTTCCCAAATCGCATAATTTTGAGGGCCTCCCTCCAGGTTTCCACAGTGCTCCTCAAAGTTGAAGACTTTGCTCTTCTTCGGTGGTCCCTGTTACTCTGAAAAACGAGTATATGAAGGCAAGAAACTGAACACTGAGAGATGAGAGAGCTAAGGGAAGTCAGGAGTCCCATGTGCAAGGAGCTTTGATTTTTACTGTAACTTTTTGTTTGGGAATCATTTCAAAGTCACTTGAATAAGCACAGTGTAAAAGAACCTCTGTCTCCCTTTACGAAGATTCATCTTCTGTTAACACCTGATCCCATTGGAACAGTGCCAGTGGGATAAGTGTTTCTAACGCCATGCTTACCCAAGGACTCTGTGGCTAGCAGCTTCTTTATTCCTCGTTTGAACTGTTCTACAGCCCAGCTCTGGTATTCATCCTCCCTGACCCACATTCTCAACTTGAGTTTTATATTATTGCTCAGAATCCCCTTCTCTCTCACAGTGTGGGTATGAGTCTGGCTCAACAACTGATCAGCTTGAATTTGGACCACTGTTCCACCACTTAGGAGCCATTGTAGCGTTTAGAGAGGCAGTTTCCTCATCTGAAAAAAACGGGCCTGACGTAGTACCTTCTGGAGCGTTTGTGAAGATTCCATGGAATCATGTAAAAAGGAGTTTCATCCCAGCACCAAGCACAAGATAAATTCCCCTAGAAATGCAAACTCACTTGTTGAAGACCCATATTCACCCTATAGTTATTCATACAGCTGTACCAGTTGTCAAAATACTGAAACATGTTCATATCAGGAGATAAATAGCTGCTTCCCTGAACCCCACCCCTCACCTCCATAGCATCGCCATCTTCCTGGCCACTGTCCTGGGACCCCCATGATGTCCCCAGCATCCACCTAACAGGTAGAAGCCTGCAGAGCTGGGGCCTCCAGCAATCTGCTGCAGTTCTCAGTGGAGCATTTTGATTTGTTGATGACTGCTGAACATATCAATATCCCCACAGTATATTAGCTTAATTCCTATAATTACTATCACATCCACTTACAAAGTATGAAGGAAGCAGGGGAGGGAATGAGGAACTTTGCCCAAAGTCACACAGAAAATGATGACTTAATCTTGAGACTATTTCTTTTCCAAACCATGTCCATTCTCTGTGGAGTAGAGGCCCTGTCTCCAAGCCTAGTTCAACCCTGTGACCTTGGGCAGGGGACTGCATCTCTCAGAGGGGCAACAGTGAGAATGATTCTTCTAGCTTCTCTGCCTCTCCAGGCTTTGAAAAGTGCCAAGATAGGGAAACTTTCCTTGTCTTTTTGTTCAGGGCAAATCATCAAGTTCAGTGGTCAATTTTAGGCCAGAGATCAAACTCAATTCGTTAATTATTCACAAAGTTGGAAACTCTGCTCTTCTCTTGAAACTGCTTAAACCCATTGAGATAAGCCAGAACTACGAAGCTGATAAAAACAAACTTGTTGAAAATAACTAGTCAAAGCAGAGCATACAAATGTTTTCAGAGAGGGATTGTGAGCCAGAGAAAGCAAAGGCACAATGAAAGGAGCATGGCCTTGGGAGCCAGGAAGACTCCATTTATGAGCTGTGTCCTATTGGGCAAGTCATGTAATAAGTAACCTGTATTTCATCCTTTAAAAATGAGAATAAGCATCTTGAAGAGTTATTTAGAGCCAGACATAATGGGGGCACAGCCTGGAGCTCAGTGCCTGGCATCAGGAGGGAGAGTCCAAATATTTGTTAACCTGGACTCCAGGACCCTAAAGAAACCAGAGTCACTATGAATCAGCATCCACAAGTTCCCAGAGGCCCCCTGCAGGCCAGGAGTTAACCCTTCCCTTGCTAGATCACTGAGGACAGGGGAGTGGCTATTTGCCAATAGAATGGAAATCTTTAGTGGTTCTATTCTGATGCCTTGACTACCCAGCATCCCTGGCCAGTAGTAGAAGAAAGTGCTCAGACACCCTCAGGTCTATCCTTCATTATATGAGAACTAGTGGCCCAGTGCACAAATTTGTGCGCATTGAAAGGAAATTAATTAGAAGATATATTTTAATATCGCTTTTCACTCTTTCTCTATAATAGAAGTGTCAACCAAATTCACGATCGACAGTGACAGATTGAAACACATGCATGCGATTGGCACTAGTGAGAGCTTTATATAGAGAGATAAACTTGCTTAATTAGACCTGCTTTCTGATTTAGCTAAACTTTTTCCAGCCCAGTGAAGCACTCCAAATTCTCTTTCAGGTAATTGTCTGCAACACAGCAGTAAATATCAACACTAAGCAGACTACTATTGTAGATCACGCAGGGAGAACAAAGGGTAAAATATTTAACTGCATATAGTGTTTGACTATATTCTGCGCAGTGAGAAAACCTGAAGTCTTTCTTTTTAAAAAAAAACATATTTTTATTGATTTCAGAGAGGAAGGGAGAGGGAGAGAGAGAAACATCAATTATGAGAGAGGATCATTGATCGGCTGCCTCCTGCACGCCCCCTACTGGGGATCAAGCCTGCAACCCGGGCAGCTCTTGACTGGAATCGAACCTGGGACCCTTCAGTCCGCAGGCCGATGCCATATCCACTGAGCCAAACCAGCTAGGGCTGAAGTTATTTTCAAGGTCCACCATTTCTTACTTCTTTTCAGTCGGGTCAAGTTTCTAAGCTTTCTAAATCTCCGTTTTCCAGCTAATGAAAAGAAAATAGGATTCCACTGAGTCTCCTATCTACCTACTTCCAGGACTTCTGTGAGGATCAAATGAGATGAGGCACAGGAAAACGCTTCACAGACATTTGGTCAAAGTATAAAATATTTCCACCTGGCTATAAAGCAAGTCGTGTTCCTGGGCTGAAGAAACTCCAAGGAGGCTAGTGGCTAGGGAGAGGAAGCCATTGCTACATGACATCATTACCCGGTGCCCACTGCCACCATTTCCGGACTGGCCTGAGCTGTGGGCCACATTTTATGCCATGGGGTCTTGGCAGCATTGGCTGCAATTTGGTGGGCTATTGCTCCGGGATGGTGGCAGGGACTGTGTCCCACTCGGGGGAAGCCAAGTGTTGCTTTGTTGGCTCCAGGTCCATGGTGCCATTTCTCTGTAAATGGCCAGTGCGCATCACGGCAGCTCCTGCTTTGAGCGTCTGCACCCTGATGGTCAGTGTGCATTATAGCGGCCAGTCAGACAGCCAGACACTAGTATATTAGCCTTTTATATATATAGATTATTCTGTTTTATGCTTACACCAGAGGCTCGGTCCACAGATTAATGCACCAGTGGGATCCCTCGGCCTGGCCTACACCCTCTCGCAATCCGGGACCCCTCAGGGGATGTCAGAGGCCCCGTGCATGGATTTGGCCCGATCCCCACAGGCCAGGCTGAAGGACCTCACCAGTGCACAAATCCGTGCACCAGGCCTCTAGTATGCATATAAGATCTTTGGTTAATCTCTTCCCATCCTCCTACTTCCCCGCTTCCCTCTGAGATTCATGAGTCTGTTCCATGTTTCCATGCCTGTGCATTGAGCATCTGCCCCCTAGTTGTCAGTGTGCATCATAGCTACTGATCGAACCGTCGAATAGTCGGTCGAATGGTCCAAGGGTTGCTGAGGCTTTCATATATATAGATGTGATATTGATCTGTAATTTTCTCTTATTATGATATCTTTGTCTGGTTTGCTATCAGGATAAAGTAAACATCATAGAATGGTGTCTCACATGTCTCTGAGGTTCTGTTTATTTATTTATTTTTATTATTTTTAGTTCTTTATACTTAGTAATCTCAATTTACCTGCCTTTCAGTTTATTAATTCTTCTGCTTGCTCAAAACTGCAGTTGGGCCCCTCTAGTTAAATTTTCATTTCTCTTGTGCCTTGCAACTTCAGAGTTTATTGACTTAAAAAAATAATTTCTATCTTTTTATTTGTATTTTTTATTTGGTAACACATTTTTCTCATACTTCAATTCTTTAGACACAGTTTATTTTAGTTCTTTGAATATATTCATGATAATTGATTTAAGTCTTTGTCTATTTATTCCAATGTCTGGTCTTTCTCAGGGACAGTTTCTGTAAATTATATTTTTCTTTGTATGGGCCGTATTTTTCTATTTCTTTGAAATGTCTTATTTATTTATTTTTTTGCCATTGCTATTGGTAACTGGCCATTTAAAATAATACAGTGTTTCAACTATGTAAACCTGTTCTCTTTCTTTCTTCTCCAGGCTTTGTTGTTGTTGCTGCTGTTTGTTTGTTTAGCAACTTCTTGGAATAATCCAGGAAAATTTGCATTCTTGTCATGTGTCACCACTATAGTCTCTATTCAATTAGCTTAGTTAACTAATGACTAGATAGATAATTTAAAAAAATCTTGAACTAATAATCTCCCAGCATTTTCAGGGCTTCGTGTGTGTGTGTGTGTGTGTGTGTGTGTGTGTGTGTGTGTGTGTGTGTGGTGTTTTCAGTAATCTGCAGGCAGTCTCCAACTCCATCTTGTCCTTAACTTTCTGCCCATGCCGATGCTCAGGATACTCAGAGGAGAGAGCGGGGTTTTTCCTGGGCATTTGTACAGTCTTGAAATTGAGGATGGGCTCCTATATCCACAGGAATAGGTTGGAGCTTTCCAAAGGTTCCCATGGACATCTCATTACCCAGTTTTTCTTTTTAGAAATCTTTGGTTAGCTTCATGTGAGCTCCAACTGTTAACACCTCCTCAGGCAGCTGTAATTTTCAACAATTGCCACTGATTTTATTTGACAAATACTCTGTGGGTAGGGCTCTTTACAAAGTGTAAGCTCTAATTAGGTCAAATAAAGAAAACCCTTGAAGGTGGAGCTTCTTCAAAACTGCCAGATGTATCAAATAGTGCAAATTCTCTGGGAATGGGACTTCTGGGGAGCTCCAAGCCCATCTTGCTTCCTTTAGTAGCTACTAAGTTGATGGTTTCACAGCTACTATAGTTGTGAGACTGTTGGCTCTCAGTACTACTTACTGAATTGCTAGGGAGAGTGTGATGGGCATCAGGCAAGTTAAAATGCCACAAGACTCACTGTCCTTGCTGAGATGTAGCCATTGTTCATGAGTAAATGCTGCTTGGATTGTTGCAAGCCTTTGGTGATTTTTCAGAGTTCTGAAAAAGTTAATAGGATTTTGACAGTTTTCACTGGTGTTCTCATGGCTTTTTATGGAGAAGTGAGTATCAGAGGTCCTCAATCGATCATTTCAGAATAGTCAATTGCACATGCACTTTCTATAGTTATGTAACAAAATTACCACAAACTTACTGGCTAAAACAACACCTATGTATTATGTCACAGTTGTTGTAGGTCAAAAGTCCTGGCACAGAGTAACTGCGTTTTCTGCTCGGGGTCTTGCAAGGTTGAAATCAGTGTGTTGGTTGGACTGTGTTCTCTTCTGGGGCCCGAGGTCTTATTCAGGCTGTTGGCAGACGTTAGGTTGTGGTTGTAGGAGTGAGTCCCTGGTTTTATTTTCTGTTTGTTTTTTTGCTGGCTGGTGGCCATCTCAGCTCCTAGAGGCCTCCTTTTGGTCCTAACTGACAACCTGGAAGGTGACTTGTTCAAAGCCAGCAGGAAAAATCTCTCTACAGTCTGTTAAAAGGGAGTCTTATGTAATTGTGGGAGTCATAGGACCTGCTCATACTCAAAGAGTGGAGATTTTATAGGGTGCCTATACTGGGGGGTAAGGTTCTTGGGACATATCATAGAACTCTGCCTGCCATAGGCTTATTGTGGGTCTTCAAACATTTGTCTTCAAGGGGAATCATTGCCATCTATATTTCACTTGTGTGGCTCTATTTCATAGAGCACTTTCATTTAAATTAATCGGATGTAATCCTCACAATAGCCCTCTGAGAGAGGCAGGGAAGGCGTTCCTAAACCATTTTAGAGATTTGAACCAAAGGCTCAGAGACATTATATGACTACTCAGGAGCACACAGCAAATTTATTCCTCTGAGTCTAAGTAGGGAGCCCTCAGATCTAACACACCTGCATACATGTTAAGGGTCAGGCCTTTGCGAGTTTTGGTTTCTATACGGCAATGAGGCCTCTTTTAGGGACTTCATCTCTGGAACAGCTTCCTCCAGCCTCCTGCATTTCCTACATGCCTATTTGGGGAAAATACCTGAGCATGAAAAATAGTATTAACCGGGAGTTTTGATAAAATGGAGTCTGCAGGGGCAAATTGCAATTTAAATAGCTCAAAAATTCCATTTACTTCCAGCAATATATTCCAAATGTTCCCTCTGGCCCAGCTCAAAGGGAGCAGGCAGTCATCTCCTGCAGAAAGTAAATGGAATTTTTATTTTTGTCTCCGAAGTGCCTTGAAATCAGCAATCTCAAGGCTGCAATGGGGCCTCGGTGAAGACACCATCAGAAAAAACAGCAGAGGTTCAGAAGGTAGCCAGCCACCAACCAACCAAACTCACTCTCACTTTAATTTGATGGTTTTGCGGGTGGTAGAAAACACTGACCATTCCAGATCAGCCTTCTTACCTCCCTATACTTAACCTCCTGGTTCAATGTGTCCAATCACCTGAAAGGTAGTGGGTTTTCTTTAGCTCCAATTCAAACCTTTAAATTTGTCTGGGTCTTTCCATGGTGGTGCAAATGGCTGCTTATGGTCCTTATCGATCAATCCTTCAAATGGTTGAGAACATGGAGTTGGGACCTTGGCTCCCTTTGCAGATTCCTTTTCCCCAGTCCCTGCACAAACCCCCAGCTGCCTTGAGAAGGCAATCCTCATCTTCTACCAAGGCCATGCCCTTGCCTTACAGTGGAAATAACTCGGGGGGTGACTTTCATGCTCCCCAGCTCCAGGTGTACATCAGGCTGAGGCTGGATCCTGCCAAGACCACACCTTGCTTTGCCTCCTGCCTGCCCATCCTGCTTCCTGCATTTCCTCTCTCCCGAGAGCCCTCCCCATCAGTGAATCACATTCACCCCGTCACTGTCTCAGCCGCTGCGTCCATGGCAGAGAGTGAAGAAGCTCAGCTGTGCCTTTCCTCTGCCTACGTTAAAAAAATTGCATCCAGGAATTGAAGGCCTTGCTATAAAGACGCATCCATTTAAATAAGGCAGTCCTACTTTTTCTCACTAATATAGAAGTCATTTACCTCAACCTCAGTTATGTGGGACATAGGCATACATATAGAAAGGGCCTGTGAGTAACTGATCGAGATATTGTAAAATAACAGGCAATCTGTACCTTCATTGTTAAAAAATCCTACAGCCCGGCCATTGTGGAGGTCACAGTTCGATTCCCAGTCAGGGCACATGCCCTTAAAAAATCCTACAGTCTGGCCAGTGTGGTTCAGTGGTTGAGCATCAACCTAAGAACCTAGAGGTCACAGTTCGATTCCCAGTCCGGGCACATGCCTAGTTTACAGCCTCAATCCCCAATAGGGGGCGTAACAGGAGACAGCCAATCAATGATTCTCTCTCATCATGGATGTTTCTATCTCTCTCTCTCTCCTTCCCCCTTTCTCTCTGAAATCAATAAAAACATATATTTTTAAAATCGTGCAGATTTTGTCACTGGACAGATACAAATATATACAATATACCTGGGTAAGCTGATAATGTCTCCAGGTCTGTTTACTGTCTGCATTACAGGGCTCACCTCATGCACC
Organism: Myotis brandtii; assembly: GCF_000412655.1. NCBI lineage: Eukaryota > Metazoa > Chordata > Mammalia > Chiroptera > Vespertilionidae > Myotis > Myotis brandtii. The sequence continues at coordinate 1,044,249 of NW_005368860.1, forward strand.
TGGCAGTGTTGCTGGGAAGACAAATGCTACAATACATCAACTGGGTTAGTACACACAGGGCTTCAAACACCAGAGCTGTTGTTATGAAGGTCTTCCTGTGACAGGGAGCATGCTCTTTCAGTCTGGTTATAGAGCAAGTTCTGTTTCAAAGCTGAGCCTGAGCACAGATCCTTTTTCTTACCCCCAAAACCCAAAACTCATGAACTCCAAATGATGCCAAAATGAGTGTGGATGTTGTCTCTCACTGCACGGAGTCCCATTTGGAGAGAAAGGGGATGGACTGCTGAACCGGGGC
>NW_005368860.1:1044554-1047647 GCF_000412655.1 Myotis brandtii
GTTGTAGTTTTCCAGGCATGGTGAGATGGGTTGGACAAAAAGATGGGAGAAGCATTTTCCTGGGCTCCTGCAAGTCTGTGGAGCACACGGAGCCGGTCAGCCTCATCCCCACAGAGGAGGGGTGGCCAGTGTGCGAGGTGGCAGATGTCAGTACTGGTTGAATCTGGGAAGTGAGTGTTCATAGATGTTTGTCCTACTCTATAATTTTATGTAAGTTTGAAATATTTAAAAATAAGAGTAAGGGTAGCAAAGGGCTAAATGAGAATGATTCCGCATTGTGGAATGAAGTAGACATGGTATAATTTATACTACCCTTAACTCACTCAAATTAATGTGTAAACACTGTGTATATGTGTGCATGAGTTCATATGCATAAGTGTATATGTATGGATCTATAGATACATATTTTCACATCACATGTAATCCTCTGTATGTGTATGGTTCTGTTGATCATTGAGTGAGAGACCTTGGGGTGTTCATCAATTCTTACCTTTGCTGAGAAGTCATTCACATCTACACACCATACACACACTTAACACACATACACCAACACACTATATTTATGTACATATACTGCACATATATGTATACACACACTCAACACTTGTGCATTTGGATCTATAGATGCATATTTTCACATAACATGTAATCCTCTGTATGTGTGTGGTCCTGTTGATTATTGAGTGAGAGACCTTGGGGTGTTCAATTCCTACCTTTGCTGAGAAGTCATTCACATCTACACACCATACCCACACTTAACACACATACACCAACACACTATATTTATGTACATATACTGCACATATATGTATACACACACTCAACACTTGTGCATCTAACAAGGTAACCAGGATGATGTGATGACAGGACCCTGATAATTTTCTTGCCACCTCCATTATTGGAGTGAGTTTATCACCAGGCAGCTCCTTCTAAGCAGCACACAGGTCTTGAGCTTCCCACTTGAGAAAAGAATAGATGAGAAAGCTGCAAGGTGAACTCTGTTCAGCACGCCTGGGCAGCCTCACAGGCCCTGGTGACAACTGTTATAGGGGAAAGTGTAAAAGCCACTCACCCGTCCTCTCAGGGGAAGCTGTCCCTGGGGGTTTGCTGAGCCTTCCTAAGCCAGGGTGACCCTGGACCCTGAGCTGGATGAGAAAGCTGCACAGATAGCAAGGTGACCTCTGTTCAGCACGCCAGGGCAGCCTCACAGGCCCCAGTGACAACTGTTATAGGGGAAAGTGTAAAAGCCACCCACGCGTCCTCTCAGGGGAAGCTGTCCCTGGGGGTTTGCTGAGCCTTCCTAAGCCAGGGTGACCCTGGACCCTGAGCTGGGTGCGCCAACAGTTCATCTCTAGGTTAGTTGCGATTTTTTCCTTTTACTTACTTTTCATTGTTCTGTCAACTCTTCCCAGTCTGTAAAAGTTGGAATCTGTTTGTCTTTATTCTTCTCACCATCAGAGGTCCATACTTTTACCCTCATCTCCATACCTCCCACCCCTCATTCCATCAAAATCTGTCTGTTCAATGGTACCATCAGTTAAGATGGCATTTAATAGAAAGTGGCACCTATCATCTGACAAGGAGGCTGCAAGGCAGAGACTTCCCTTAACTTGTGTTTACTGTGTCCCCAACATGTGTTCATCATCCTCCCATGCAACCTGGATGGTGGAGAAGGAGAGAGGAGTTTGGAATCAGGGACCATGAAATATAAGGCATATTGCAGCTTTCCTTCAAGGAGTGAGCTAAACATTTACAAACTGTTTTTATAAAATTCATCAGCAGACAAGGTACTGGGTCCGTGTACATTCTGAGGATCCATAGTGACGTGACGTTCAGTCACGAATCCAAGTTGGACTTCAAGCAAACTTACCCAAAATGCTCAGCCCTGGGATTTCCCAGGAACTTGGGGATTTCCCAGGCAGTGCGTCAGTACCATTCACACAAGTGGCCCCACCCCCTCTCCCCCTGCACTCCTGGGAGAGGAACCACCTTGGTTGCATTGATCCTCTGGTTCTCACTGATGTTCTGAGGGTGCCCAAGGAGGAGGTACTCTTTCACTTCCACGAGTACAGGGATCCCAGCCTGGAGCTCATGCTGGGAGAGTGTCCACAAATCTTCTGATATTTCTCCCACGTTTGTATGTAGCTCTTCTGTGGGCTCTTTCTGAGAAAAGTTGAAGCATTTTGTAAACTATACACAGTGTATTTAGGCAAAATTCAGAGGGAAAATAAAACACTCCTTTTCTCCTGTTATAGGACTCCCACTCTTTACGCAGAGATCAATGAGAGAGCTGCGTGTGGAGGCGGATGGCACAACCAAGGAGTGATGGTAAGCGAGGCTGGTTGTAGCCAAGGTTCTGGTACCAGTTGGCTTTCTGACTCTGTGCAGTCTCCACATGCTGGCCATGAGATGGTTAAAGAAGAATCCTCCACTGTCACAGGCACAGCCAGGAAAGGACATGTTGATTACAGGAAGTTTGATGGCTTCCATGTGCTCCCACAGATATACTCTCCCAAGTACACCCACAAAACCAGAGAGCGAGTCTTCTTAGAGAATGATGCCTTAGAAAGGTTCTCTCTGTGTCTTGCATGTAAATTTTGAAAAGTCCCTTAATGCTCCAGCCTGTGTTTCTTTACCTGTTATATCCAGGTGAGCTGCCTCACCTAACTCACCTTGAAAGGATGTAACAGTTAAATGATAGAGCTGCTGGATCACTAAGGAAAAAATAAAGCCTAAAAGAAAGTGGGAGGGGATTGTGGTAAGAGACCAACCAAAGGACTTGTATGCATGCATATAAGCATAACCAACGGACACAGACAGTAGGTGGGTGAGGGCATGTGCTGGGGTGTGGGAGTGGCTGGGGAGAGGTCAATGGGGAAAAAGGAGACATATGTAATACTTTCAACAATAAAGAATTTAAATTTTTAAAAAAAGAATATAGAAACCTAGGTAGTCTAGTCTTAATGGAAAGACTCTGATTGTGCTGAACTGGCAACTATGACCAAAATAGCAGGTAGACTGCTTCCAGGAAGAAGACACTAACAGGTAAGGTGGGACCTGTTGAAGGTGGGCCTGGAAACCAGTCAGAATATT
>NW_005368860.1:1047853-1053104 GCF_000412655.1 Myotis brandtii
AGGGGGCCAATTAGTGGTATGGATTTGGACCAGAAGTCAGTTCAGCAATCATTGGGAAAAACCCTGTGGACCTTTTCTATTTTGCTCATAGCTTTCTGGACACCCACCTGGCCACTCGAGGGCCTGAGGTCCCCTGCAAACAAATCCCCAGGCTCCAGTCTTACTGGGAGTAAACATCCTTCTTTGTTAACCATGTCAGAATGTGATGACTGCATGTATTCCTTGCATGTGCAACATAAAACAGTAGAAACCATTAATAAGGATAACAAGGATGTACTGTGGTAGGTACTGCTTCATGTTATTTCTGTTATTCACAAATATTCTGCAAAGTCAATATAATAGGTTTGTTGGAAATATGTTGGATCTGGTTGATACAATTGGGAATGAGCTTTACTTTTCTCCTTTATATTTGTTTTCTCCTTTCCTGATGGTATATCAGGAATCTCTAGAGCTTCCTGGTCACTTCCAAGTATTAAAATGTTACCTTGCATGTACAACATAAAACAGTAGAAACCATTAATAAGGGTAACAAGGATGTACTGTGTTAGGTACTGCTTCATGTTATTTCTGTTATTCTTCACAAATATTCTGCCAAGTCAATATAATAGGTTTGTTGGAAATATGTTGGATCTGGTTGATACAATTGGGAATGAGCTTTATTTTCTCCCTATCACTTTGTTTTCTCCTTTCCTGATGGTATATCAGGAATCTCTAGAGCTTCCTGGTCACTTCCAAGTATTAAAATGTCTGGTCCAATCTAACTCAAAATTTAATCTCACATCCCGCATAAAGCACCTCCCCTCTGCTCAGCTCAGGCGTGTCCCGATGCGCAGGTAAAGGCATAGGGTGCTTGGTCTGTTCTCCAACACCTCTTACTCCACCTCCTACCTGACTCACCTTATTGCTGATGGATTTGCCAAGGTTGAGCGTTGAAACCAGGCCTGCCAACTCCAAACTCTGTGCCTCTGCCCTTGTTTCATTATGTGGCTATGACACTTTGCATTGTAAACACTCTTAGGCAGGGGCTTTTCTTACTGTCTTTACAAATACTGCCATCCCAAGTGCACATGGACATTCAGTAAAAGTATGTTGACTAAATGAATTAATGGGTACAGGTCCGGGCTACAGATAAGTTTGAAACACACAGGGCCGGTGTGAGCAAAGGGAGAGAAATGGTATGCAATGCAGTAACATACCATTGATGTCTACACAATTTTAATTTTATATTGCATATTTTGTACACATTATCTCATTTAAACCTCAAATCAGCACTTGAGTATCACTCCTCGGTGTGTCACCCAAGTTTACTGGTGTAGTGACAGTGGCTGAAATAGGATATGAGCTCAGGTCATGTGGCTCAAAGCCAGAGCCCTTTCAAGTATCTTTCAATTGGGTATAATAGGGTGAGATAATAGGATAGCCACAGTTTCCAAGTCAATATAATAGGTTTGTTGGAAATATGTTGGATCTGGTTGATACAATTGGGAATGAGCTTTATTTTCTCCCTATCACTGTCAAACTCAGTTGTATTTGTTTTCTCCTTTCCTGATGGCATATAAGGAATCTCTAGAGCTTCCTGGTCACTTCCAAGTATTAAAATGTCTGGTCCAATCTAACTCAAAATTTAATCTCACATCCCGCATAAAGCACCTCCCCTCTGCTCAGCTCAGGCGTGTCCCGATGCGCAGGTAAAGGCATAGGGTGCTTGGTCTGTTCTCCAACTCCTCTTACTCTACCTCCTACCTGACTCACCTAATTGCTGATGGATTTGCCATGGTTGAGCGTTGAAACCAGGCCTGCCAACCCCAAACTCTGTGCCTCTGCCCTTGTTTCGTTATGTGGCTATGACACTTTGCATTGTAAACACTCTTAGGCAGGGGTTTTTCCTTACTGTCTTTACAAATACTGCCATCCCAAGTGCACATGGACATTCAGTAAAAGTATGTTGACCAAATGAATTAACAGGTATAGGTACAGGTCCGGGCTACAGAGAAGCTTGAACACACAGGGCTGGTGTAAGCAAAGGGAGAGAAATGGTATGCAGTGTAGTAACATACCATTGATGTCTATACAATTTTAATTTTATATTGCATATTTTGTACACATTATCTCATTTAAACCTCAAATCAGCACTTGAGTATCACTCCTCGGTGTGTCACCCAAGTTTACTGGTGTAGTGACAGTGGCTGAAATAGGATATGAGCTCAGGTCATGTGGCACAAAGCCAGAGCCTTTTCAAGTATCTTTCAATTGGGTATAATAGGGTGAGATAATAGGATAACCACAGTTTGTTCTCAATCTCTCTCTCTGAGTTTAATTTAACTTGTTCCTCCATCACCTGCCCTATTTCCTATAAGTGAGCTCTTGAAGTTTGGTTCAATTCAGATTCAGATAATTTTTTTTATTTTTGGCAAGAACACTTCAAGAGTGGTGGCTGTGTGTTGCATATTATAGCTCATGAGGTTAGTTAGACACAAAGCCCTACTATCCCACCTTTCTTGTGGCTAAGATTGATTGATGGGTTCAGGTGACTCGCAACAAGTTTAATTATCATTATGAATAACTGGTATTATAAAGTTAAGCATCAGCAATGTCGCAGGCAGGGGTTTTTCCTTACTGTCTTTACAAATACTGCCATCCCAAGTGCACATGGACATTCAGTAAAAGTATGTTGACCAAATGAATTAACAGGTATAGGTACAGGTCCGGGCTACAGAGAAGCTTGAACACACAGGGCTGGTGTAAGCAAAGGGAGAGAAATGGTATGCAGTGTAGTAACATACCATTGATGTCTATACAATTTTAATTTTATATTGCATATTTTGTACACATTATCTCATTTAAACCTTAAATCAGCACTTGAGTTATCACTCCTCGGTGTGTCACCCAAGTTTACTGGTGTAGTGACAGTGGCTGAAATAGGATATGAGCTCAGGTCATGTGGCACAAAGCCAGAGCCTTTTCAAGTATCTTTCAATTGGGTATAATAGGGTGAGATAATAGGATAACCACAGTTTGTTCTCAATCTCTCTCTCTGAGTTTAATTTAACTTGTTCCTCCATCACCTGCCCTATTTCCTATAAGTGAGCTCTTGAGGATTGGTTCGATTCAGATTCAGATAATTTTTTTGTTTTGGGCAAGAACACTTCAAGAGTGGTGGCTGTGTGTTGCATATTATAGCTCATGAGGATAGACACAAAGCCCTACTATCCCACCTTTCGTGTGGCTAAGATTGATTGATGGGTTCAGGTGACTCACAACAAGTTTAATTATCATTATGAATAACTGGTATTATAAAGTTAAGCATCAGCAATGTCGCAGGCACTGTACTTGGCGTCACACTCATATTATCTCCACACAGACGCTGCACAAAAAGGTATTAGCATCGGCATGTGTTAAATGAGAAAACCGAGGCTCCACAAAGTTAGGCAGGTTGTCTGAATCGTACAGCTGGTAAGCGACAGAGGCAGGGTGTCAATTCAGATCCAATGGACTCTGAGGTCTCTATTCTGAACAATTTTGTGACATTATGCCTGGCTTCACGCCTTTTCAGAGCATTCTCACAGGCCCACTCCTAGAGCCTTTGGTTCTTCCTCCTTTAATAAATGGTCTGTTTCAGCAATTTATACATTTAACTTTAGAGCCAATGCTGGGAAAAGGGCCAAGGAGAGAGGCCACTGTGGTGCCACCCATGTCATAGGAGAAGAGAGGAAAGGATAAGAGATTGTGGAGCAAGATAAATAGAACAGGCCACAGCAGGCAGCAATGTCCAGAAAGGCAATCCATTGAGATCATTTAATTGTACTTTGTAAAATCACAAACCAAAGTCACCTCAAGAAAAAGGGTAATTGATTTGCTCACATCACCTAACTATGGGAAGGCCAGAGGTGGATTGACTTCAGGGACCGCTGGACCCATGCACTAGAATTCCATTCTCTCTCTCTCTCTCTCTCTCTCTCTCTTCTGCATCTTCGGGCGTGCTGGCTTCCTGCTCTCAGGCTAGCTGTCTCCACATGGCAGGGAGCATGACCACACGCAGCTCATCCTTACAACCGCATAAGCAGAGAGCAAAAAGGACTTTTTCTTCTTAACTCCAGTGAGAAAAATCCCGGGGGAGAACTCTGATTCTCTGGGCTTGGACCAATCACTATAGCCAGGAAGAGGGGCCTTATAATTGGTCCACTTGGGTCACGTGTCCATGAAAGCAGGGTCCCTAACTATAAGAAAGAAATGAATCACATAGATTAGGCTACTGGGTGGATTGAAAGCTGGGTAATCACCCCAATATATTTTCCATATATTCTTGTTATGAACAAGATGATATTCACAGTCAGGCTCTGGGTGGGGGTGGGGCCACTAAAAAGAACAAATGTAGGGAAAGAAAACTGATGCTCATTAATCACCCACATGTGCTGCATAATATTCTAAGTGCTGCATGCACAGCTCATTTCATCTTTAAAACATACCATGAACTCAGCATTTTATTCTCATTTTTTACAAAAGAATAAACTGAGGCTCATAGAAATTAAATGATCAAAGTTAGTATATATGAAGTCAAGATTTGGATCCAGTTTTTGTAGCTCTAATGCGTATGCTCTTTTCTCTGGACCAGACCCTCTTCATGCTGGAGGGACTAAGGAGGGGTAATACTGAGCTACAGAAATTCTGTATCTAAAGTAGGTGCTGCTTTACAACAACAAGGCTGGGCCCGATCAAAGTTATGGGTCTGGTCAGAGCAGAACCAGAATCCTGGCTGATGTATTGTGAAATGAAAACTGTGTTTTTCATCAGACAAAACCAAGCTGAGGAACAGCCTATGAAATATCTGACCCATGTTCCTCAAAGTTGTCAAGGTTATCAAAGCACCAGGAAAGGCTCACATATACTGTCACAGACCAGAGGACACTAAAGAGACATGACAACTAAATACCAGGTGGCATCCTAGATTGAAACAGGAAAGGGGCACTAATGGAAAAACTGGTAAAATCCAGATAAAGTCTGGAGAGTAGTTAAAAATTATGCACCAATGTTGGTTCCTTAGCTTTGATAACGATAACTTCCCCATAGTAACGGAAGATGTGAACAACAGTAGGTACTGGGTGAGGGCCATATGGGTACCTTCTGGACTATCTTTACATGGTTTTATAAATTTTAAATTATCCCAAAATTGGGATTTTATTATTATAAAATTGGGTTTATTTTACCATGCTGAGTAAAAAAAAAAAAAAAAAAAAAATTTTTCCCCCTAGAC
>NW_005368860.1:1053940-1061714 GCF_000412655.1 Myotis brandtii
CCTGCATATCAGATATTTACATTACGATTCATAACAGTAGCAACATTACAGTTATGAAGTAGTAACGAAAATAATTTTATGGTTGGGTCACAACATGAGGTACTGTATTTAAAGGGCCAGAAGGTTGAGAAGCACGGCCCTAGAGTCTGGGGCAAATGCAGGAAGTGGATTACTACTCAGTGTAGTGAGGAACTTCTGGAGGTCCTGACATCAGGCGCTATGGATGGACTGTTTGTGCCCCTCCCCCCATTCATTGTTGAAACCCTAATCCATAAAGTGATGGGATTTGGAAGTGGTGCCTTCTACACTAATAAAAGAGAAACATGGTAATTAGCGTACGACCGCTACCCTTCCCATTGGCTAATCAGCATATCCTTATGCAAATTAACTGTCAGCCAAGATGGCGGCCAGCAGCCAGGCAGCTGGAAGCGAACATGAGGCTTGCTTGCTCCAGTGACTGCAGACTACAACGTTCCCCACCTGACTTGCCGGCCTCTGAGTTGCAACTCTAAGCAACTATGTACTATGTTGCAAATGTAGGAGCTAAACTGGGATATAATAAGGTTTGGATGAGGTCATGGAGATGAGGCCCTCATGATGGAGTTAATATTCTTGTAAGAAGAGGAAGAGAGAACAGAGAATGCTTGCTCTTAAATATGCCAGGACAAGGTGAGAAGATGGCCCCCTGCAAGCCAGGAAGAGAGTTTGCACCAGAATTGAACCTACCAGCACTTTGACCTTAGACTTCACTGCTTCCAGAACCATGAGAAATAAATATCTATTGTTTAAGCCACCCAGTGTATGGTATGTTGTTGCAGCAGGTTGGATTAACTAAGACATAAGAGATCACATGCTTTGTTATGAGCAGTAAGCTAAAGGAATAATAGCCCTGTAAGATGAAATCGCAGGAATGTGAGAAAATTGGTAATGGTTAATTTTTGCTCAAATTTCCGATTCCACCTCTGCCGACTTTTTCTTCAATGGATGCCCTGCTCACATGCCCTCAGTTCACACTACGGTATCTCTAAACCTCACTTTGGTGCCACATTGGAGTCACCACTCTAGAGTGAAACCCCAAACAGTGTTGAAAGATGTGTAGCCATTAAAGAAGTTGTAACCAGCTACATAGCCCTGGTCATTGTAGCTTCTCATCTATAAATGGAGTTAATGACACTACTTTACTGAGGTTGGGTGGCTTAACTGAGAAAAGCAAATGCATCATTGACATACTCGTAGAGGTTATGGAGACTGCTTTCTCAATTCCTGAGTGATTCGGGACACACATTTTCTTGCTTCATATTTAAGTCCACTAGTAGAGTAGAGAGACAACAGAATTTATAGACTGGATCTTGATCTTGGATGTGCCATTACTAGTATCTTCACTTAGTGGCTTTTTCTTTAAAAAAAAAAAAAAAAGATTGTGATTCTCTTGAAAGGCTGGGAATTGGCTCTGGAGGTAGTTACTCAAAAGAAGTTGCAGTCATGTTTTAACAAAAGGAATCATCCTTGGAGGAAGCATATAACCTCTTTAATTATTCATTGTATAACCCACATTCTATAGCTCTGATTCAGCACCTGATTCTTGGCATACTTGGTGTTTAACTGATCAGTTCTAGTCCCTTTCCAAATATATTCACTCATGAACAATCATTACCAAACAATGTAGTACATTGAAGATTCTTTGTTTTAGGGACAGTGGAGTGGAGGCTCTATAACACTATTCACCATAAACTCCTACAAGTTCTTCTTTGTCGTTCCCTTCTTTCTTTTCCCTTTTTCCCTTTCTCCCTTCTCCCCTTCTGTATCGCCAGTGCTTTTCCTCATTTTTGACACTTCCCATCTCTTTGCCCTTACAGCAGACTGCAGTGTTCCTTGAAGGTAGTTTTCTGTTGTTCTTGGACACATAGTTAGACTACGTTTCCCAGGCTCCTTTGCTGTTAGGTGTAGTCATGTGACTGAGTTTATCCAATAGAATAAGGGTAGAAGTGATGTGTACCATTTTATGATGGTCTAGTAACCCATAAAAACCTCCCAGCATAGATAATCCTCTCTCTTTCTCCCGCTGCTGGCTCTATGTTGAAGTCCAGGGACTGTTGATGGTATTGAAGCCTCCATCAACCTGGCTCTGTGTGGGGGCAGAACTAATCCTAACATTAACCTACCCCTGCCATCAGGATCATCTTTTGGGGACTTACATGAGTGAGAAAATTTATATATGTGAGAATTAAACTTTATATTAGTGAGAAATAAACATATTTATTGTATTGAATCAAAGATATTTCAAGGTGTATCTGTTATAGCAGCTGGCTCTACATAAACTAATATAGCCATATTCCTGAGGACTCCTCTTCCACACTTTTTAATTTTGTGTTCTTCTAAATCTCTTTCCTCTTGATTGTGCTGAACAACATAGATCTCAGGCTGCTGTTTTCATTCCTGCACACTCACAAACAATGTAATGCTCGGCAAAAAAACCCCTTCAGTTATAAAGATCCACCCCCTTAAAAGAAGAGGTATGTTAAATAATATTTATTTTCTGTGCCATACCGTTCTATAATTCAACAGATAATCACAAAGCACCTACTATGTTCTGTGCCCTTTTGTAGAAACTAGTGGGATAGCAATGAAAGTCCACTGCTCTCTTTAATCCCTCCTGGTCTAGAGCTAAAAGAGAGAGACAACAAAAGTCTAGTTTGGAAGTTATAGGATTTCATGAAATTTAAAGGAGGGGTATATAATTCAACTTGGACCTGAATCAAGCAAGACTCCTAAGGAAGGAACTGACTTGAATCTGAAAGAATGAGTAAGAACCACGTAAAGGCTGGAGAAAGTGTGTTCTTGCAGGAGATTTGTGAAAGAGAAGACAGTGGGATGGCATGGCTTTGCTGGAAACTGCATTTTGGGTCAGGCCAGAGTGAAAGGTCTATCACTAGGGCATGGGGATGGTGGGAGATAAAGCTGGAGATTTCAGTTGGTATCAGATTCTGAAGGACACCATGTTGAAGGCTCATATCCATCTGACACCATTTGTTCTTATCTCCTTATTAACATACCATGTCCCAATTTCCCAGTCACCATATCATCAATAATTTCTACTTCCCTTGCATGGCTCTCCCTGTGTGCTAAGCACAGTCCCTGAGGTGGAGGTGACTTCAGTGTGATGACTGAACTCCTCTTTGACCACTCTGAAATGTCACTGTCCTGGGTGTTTCTAAAAACTACCAGCCTCACTACTAGTATATGTGAATTTTCTCAGTTGCTTCCATGAAGAAAAAATCATGGGCTTAGAAGAACTCAGTATAGTACACTAAAAATCTCCTTCTCTGAGTACAAGCCAAGAGCCTTTTTATCTCCAACCATATTGTCATCATCATTGCTGTTGCATTTTGTCCTTTTCACTTATATGGTCCTTTACTGTTGAGCACGGTTTTACTTAAATTGCTTTATTTGATCTTCCCTATTGTCCTCTACAGTTTGAGGAATGGATTCCATGATCTCATCTTATAGGTAAAGAGCCTGATGTTTAGAGACTTGAGATGATTTTCCTCTCCTCATTTATAAGTGGTTGAGCCAGGACCAGAATTGAAATTCAACAAATACATTCTAGGCCTTATCTCCTTGAGACCAAGCATCACATCTTTTAAAGATTGCTACCTTATCAGTGCTTTGTGTAGGCGCTCAGCCTGTATTTGTTAATTTAGCTTAAAGCAGTGATTTAAAATAAGGGCCTTGGAAACAAGGGCCCGGATTCAGAACCTGGTTCTTGGGAAAGTCATTTAACCTATTAGGAAACCAGATTTCTTATTGAGAAATGGAACTTTGAATATTTTCCTTAAAGGGCTGTTGTGAGAATCAAATGAGATGATGGAAATGAGGCATTAAGCATATTGCCTGGTATATAGAAATGCTTGATTTATGCTAAGATCTCATTGTTTCTTGGTCTCTCTTTTTAGTTATTATTTTTTATTATGCAAAATTTTACATGTATTCAGAAGTAGGCAGAACAGCATAGTAAACTAGTACATACCAAACACATATCTTCAACAATTATCAGCTCATGGCCAATTTTTTTTTCATCTCTATCTCTTTTTTCCTTTTGTATTATTTTGAAGGATTTTTCAAGCATTGTATCCTTTCAACTGTAAATTATGCAAAATGTATTTCTGAAAGATAAGTGTTTAAAACAATATTAATTACAAGTATTACTCCCCACCCACCAAAAGATTCCAGTTGTAGCAGGCAGAATAATATTAGTAATTCCCCAATGATGTCCAAGTCCTGATCCCCTGAACCTGTGGATGGGTTACATGGCAGAGGAAAATTTAATGATGCAGATGGAATTATGGTTGCTAATTGGCTGACCTTAAAATAGGATCATAATCTTAGATTATCCAGGTGGATCCATTGTCATCACAGGGTCCTTAAAGGGGGAAGAAGGAAAAGAGAGAACCTAGTAACCCATAAAAGGGATGGCAGTACAGAATGAATCAGCCCAATGCTGCTGTCCTTGAAGACAGAGGAAGGGTTCATGAGCCACGAGTTACCCAATTAGTTACCCCTTGTATATATAATCTCTTCCTCTTTAGTGTGGGCAGAACCTGTGACTTGTTCCTAGCCAACAGAATATAGCGAAGGTAAAGGGATGTCATTCCCTTGATTAGATCGTGATTTATGGCAAAGAGTGTCTCTTCTCTCCAAGGCCTAAGGATGGAAGCATTCTTTAGAACACGTCTAGGTTAGCTGAAAAGTCTTTGTTTGCTCTTAATCTCTCACAATGCTTTTCTGGCACTCCCTACCTCCTTAAGGAAGAACTTCCAGTATTTGTATAGTCTGCTGGGTTTGACAGGTGGACTGACCAAGAAGATAAGTCAGCTCTACCCAGTTTCATTCCAAGTTTTGTCAAAGAATTCCTCTTGGATGAATTTTCCCCTGGGTGGATGTGGCTGAGGATGTCAGTCCCAGCAGAGGAACTCTCAACCTGGAGTGCTGTAGAGAAGGTCCAAGTACTGAATAAAACGATACCAACCAGTACTCTCACCCATAGTAGGAATTAAGAGGCAGTCCTTAGAGTGAAGAAAAGGAATCGCTACTCACCCGATTTTCAAGGCTTAATTACCCCCAAAGGGAGACGAAGCGCCTGCTTGGGATACCAGGGCAACTGAGACACGTGCCATGTGACGCAGGTGCCCACACACAGAGTCAGGCCTACCCAACTACAGAAGCTTCAATAAACAATCCAAGAATTTGGAGTAAAAATATTTTATTCTTAACATGTAAGTTTTCTGTTTTATCGTTTACAAATGAGGATAGGAAAGGCAACATGGGCTTTTCTTTGTTTGGGGTCTCGGGTCTCTAAAGGTCTATAGAGACCTTGCTCAGGAACACACCTGTCAACACTTAGCGATGCTCACTTTCCATGGCTCTCCAACACCCCTCCCAGTGCTGATGACGGCATAGGTACAGCTAAAGACTCAATCCCCGTGGAGCCATCTGTTGCTGATCTCTAGGTGGCCCCTGTAGTCTCTAGAGATACACAGACTCATGGAGACTTTGAGCTGGAGGAACCTTAAAGACCACCAAGGTCATCTCCATCATTTGACAGAAGAGGAGGAGGGTGTGTTCAAGGTCACATGGCCATTCCGGTGCTGGGTGAGGACCAGCAACCATAGCCCAGTCCTCTTCCCTCCACTCCTCCGTGTGTGACCCGTCTCTATTGACATTCTGCATATGCTGGAGGAGAAGGGAGGTGGGTGGTTGTTCAGGGAATGCAAACTCATGCTAATGTTTGAATATTAAATTTTAATTTTGTAATTATAGCCTAAAACAAAAATAAATTTAAAAGGTACATCTGCTAGATCAATGATGACTCCCTAAAGAAAATAAAAAAGGTACATCCGCTGTAAAAATTTAAATAATGCATTTCTGGCTCCAATACAGATGATTGCCTTGTGGATTTATTCCTGGTGGCAGGGCTGGTGTGGGTTGTGTAGGTACGAAGCCAGAGGGACTTCATGGGCCCTCTCTCCTGCTGAGCATTTCTTCTGTCTCCCTATTTCCACTCCTCAAAGACTTCTGCTTCCATATAGTGGCCCCAAACAAACCTGCATTCTCCAGGGCACACTTTCTGCCATCCAGAGCGACGTTTCATGTGTTCACCAGGTGACCAGCTGTATTAGTTTGCTAGGGCTGCTGAAACAACATATTACAAACGAGGTGGTTTAAATAACAGACATTTATTATCTCATAGTTTTGGAGGCTGGATGTTCAAAATCAAGGTGTTGGCAGGATTAATGAAGGAACTGCTCCAGGCCTCTCTTTTTGGCTTGTAGCTGGCCATGTTCATGTTCATATCACATTCTCCCTGTGATATGACATGGTCATATATTCTCCCTGTGAAATAACATGGTCTTCCCTCTGTAATTATCTGTGTCCAAATCCGTCTTCTTATGAGGCACCAGTAGTATTGGATGAGCGCCCACTAGAACCATCTCATTTATCTTGAGTACCTCTATAAAGACCCTATCTCCAAATAAGATTACAGACAAGAGACTAATTCTGAGATGCCCTAAATTAAACTACAGCAGGCCAGGGAATGAAAGAGACAAGAGTACTTAACCAGTTAATGGCTGTGGGTCAACTAACAATAGCTTGCTCACATTCCTGAATGTACATTGGAGCCTTGAATCAGACTCTGTAGTGACTACCAGATGCCACCGCATCCTGCTTCTGCCTGACCTTTCAGAACTTTCCCACAACCAATCAAAAGTAGTAAATAGTTTTTCCTCATAGACTCTGGACCTATCCTAGAACTGCCCTCTCTTCACCTTTGCCCACCCCCCTCATCTGTAGCCAATGCAAATCCTTTCAAAACAACTTACACCTTTCTTCCCCCAAACATAATGTATAAAAGAGCTCGTCAGCTCCAGGAGGGGGACATGTTGCCTTCTCCATCCAGCCTGCTGCTGGTGGCTCAAACGTCATGCCAGGACTTGGTCCTTTGCTGGCTAGCATGTGGCTCAATAAACCCTTTTTTAAAGAAAAGCTTTCCACCATGAACGTTTTTTAACTGTTACATTATGAGGTACTGAGAGGTTAGGACTTCAACATATGAATTTGTCAGGGGACAAAATCAACTTATAACACCAGCCAGACAGGTAGACCGCATGCTGTGAGCTGGCTGGAAGGCAGGCTTGGTTTTTCAGGCTCTTAGCTCTTTTCTCAGTCCCTCCACGTCTGCTTGGGAAAATGTGGCCCTGTCACTGCCTCTACTCCTGTGTTTTACAATGAGCAGAAATCACAACTGCTTCTCAGATATGATGACAAACAAACAGGATAGCATTTGTAAAATGTCCCAGGACAAGATCTGATATGTCAAACCCTCTCAATAATTGTTTATGTGCCTACATTTGTCCACACCAAGAAAAATATTCTCAGATAAACACTTATTCTATTCATCACCAAATGACACTGAGCAAAACACATGTATGGATCTGCCTTTGGGAGCTTTTATTCAAATAGAACCTTATATATGAGAACAAACAAAACCAATATATATGTAAAATAGAGTGAAGGAAGCAAGGATGGAACCACCTAGGCCTTCCCCCCAAAATCACGTATTCATTGAGAACATCGGGTATATTTCTTGTATTATCTTTCTAATTGTGCAGGGGAACTGCTTGGCTAGTTGTACTTTATATTAAAAACATTGACATAAATAACAATAAAAATATATAAATTATTTATTTATAATATATTTATATAGTATATAGAAAAA
>NW_005368860.1:1061796-1125828 GCF_000412655.1 Myotis brandtii
ACACACATAAATATATCTTAGAAAGTTTGAAATATTATTGTATGCTTTTCTTTTCAGTAACAATCTGTTGTTTGTTTTTGTGGTAAAAAGTGGGATTGTATTATAAGTGTCATTTGATAGATGTTTACATTCCCCACTTTAACCTTGCACCTTGAACATCTTTCTATGTTAAAATATATTTCTCTCTATCCTTTATAATAAAAGGGTAATATGCAAATTGACCCTAACGGTGGAACGACCAGAACAACCACTCGACCAGTCACTATGAAGCGCACTGACCACCTCTTGGTCCCTTCCTCTGGCCGGCAGGCTCCGATCGCCTGATGGCGAATGGGGAACTGGAGGTGGATGGTGGTGGAGGGCAGGGCCGGCTGCGGACAGCCAGGGAAGATGGCCCTGATTGCAGGTCAGGCCTGGGGACCATACCCGTGCATGAATTTCATGCACCAGGCCTCTAGTATCATTATAAATGGCTAAATAGTTTTTTGCTGTATGAATGAGCCATCATTTATTTAACTATTCATTAGTGATGGGCCTTTAACTTAAAGTCAGCTTTTGAATTATTAAGTTATTATTAGAAACCAATGCTTTGATGAGATCCTTAATCTCTCTCTATCTCCCTGCTCTTTCCATGAATACGATTATTAATCTTTGGATATATAGATAGACCCAAGCCAAGTAGTGGGGGGTGGGGGGGGCGTGGTGTGAGGGGCAGGGAGAGGAAAGGAACAAGCTCTTCACAGAGCTCTATTCACAGTATTTTTAAAAGTCCTATGCAAGGCCCTGGATGATGTGGCTCAGTTGGTTGAACATCGTCCTGGGCACCAAAAGGTCACCGGTTCAATTCCCGGTGAGGGCACATGTCCAGGTCCTAAGTTTGATCCCGGGTTGGAATGCGTGAGGGAGGCAGCTGATGGAATGATGTTTCTCTCTCTTTCTCCCTCTCCCTTCCTCTTTCTCTAAAATCAATTAATCAGTTAACTGCCACAATATTTTGAATTTAATTAAAAAAGGTCCACTGCTTGAGTCAATAGATGCTTATGGCATATTTAATAAACATATTTAAAAAATCCTATGCAAGGATTTGCAAATATTTCTGGAGAAACCTACTATGCCTATGTCTCAAATGAATCAGTTACTAAATTTGCTGAAAAAATTCGTTGAGCAGGACATCCCAAAATAATGGGGAGCGAACAGATAGTCATTAGAACTCAGAATAAGGGGCACTAAGTTCTAGGGAATCTTGGGAGGGTTTTTGATTAGAAAGAGAAATGCCTAAGGAAGCAGGCAGAGAGTGGCAAATAAAAAGGAAAGCGGGTCTTTTCCATATGGGGGCTTCTACCCAGAAAGTGCCGCAAGTCAAAGGTTGTCTTAGGGAAGGAGCCACCCAGGACTGCTGGTGCCTCTGTCTCTATTGAGCTTTGTGGTCAAGTGCTGGGAGGCATGTGGCCAGGAATTGGGTCCTGTAGTTTCAGCTTATTTTGTTGGGCAAACTTTTTTTCTTTTTCTTTTTTTTTACTGAAGAAACATATATTTGTCTCATTTATTCTTTTTTTTAATCATGGACACTATTACAGATGTCCCCATTCCCCCAGCCCCCCAGCCCTATGCATTTTCCAGTCCCCGCCCCCTCCCTCTGGCCATCACCATAGTACTGTCTGTGTCCATGGGTTATGCATATATGTTCTTTGGCTACTCCTTTCACCATCTTTGGTCCAGTCTCCTTGTCCCCCTACCCTCTGTCCCATGTATCCATGCATCTGGTTCTATTTTATTTGTCAGGTTATTTTGTCCACTAGAGGCCACATACAAGGGAGATCACATAGTATTTGTCTTTCTCTGTCTGGCTTATTTCACTTAATATGAAAATCTCTAGGTCCATCCATGCTGTTGAAAAAGGTAAGAGTTGGGCAAACCTAAGCAAGTCAGTTACTGTCAGTGGACTGAACTTTTTAAATCTGTAAAATAAGGATGCTGAGTTAGAATATGAATTAGTTCTATTTTTTAAAAATCCTGGGTCCTCTGTGATTTCACAGATAGAAAACAAACAAGTTAATGAATCAAGCACCACACGGAGGCTGGGAGGTGAGGCGTACAGGAGTCCCGGCTTCACCGAAACATCATTAAGCCTCCGCTCTCACCTCTAATCCCATCTCTCCTGCTCGCCCTTCTGAGCCCCGTCAATTTACTATTCAGATCAAGTGGCTAATTATGTCTGAAAAGGGAATGGAAAAATCTCCGTGTCATTGGATACACTTTCGCTTTGATGGATGAGGCTTAAGTTCCAAAGAGGCAGGAAAATCCGGCTCTTTCAAACTAATTACTGCATATCTGATTTATTTCCCTCTTTAATGCTGTTTATTTTGTTTTTATTCAAAATATAAAATTGCTCCCTGAGTTGGGAGATTAATGGCTTTCTTCTCCTTTAGCCACAGATCATCCGTGGGCCCAGGTTATAAATAGGATGTTAGAATCCATGACTCATTGTGTTTTCCTTTTGCATACAGGATGTCCCCTGAGATTAACAGTGGTATTGAGCTGTGTTTTTTTTTTATTATTATTAAGTTAAAAACATTAATGTCTAATTATTTGCAGGCTGCTATGTTGGAGGTTTTTATTTTTAGAGAAATGTAATGTAATGTTCTTTTGCGCTGTGCTACTGGAAAATTTTATGTTTTGATTAACTAGAATTTTAGACATCATCGAGGCATGGCCTGATGGATCACATTTTGCTTGCTTGCTTGATTCGTTCATTTAATAAGTGTGCATGTGTCATATGCTGACTGTATAAGGAAGGTGAAAGTTCAGTGTCTTTCAGGATGCAGCGGGCTCTGATACTGAGGCTGGAAGGATTACAAAAGTAGAGGATTTTCCCAGGTCAATTTGTTGTGTTTATTCATTTGTTTGTTATGTATTCCCTCACTGATCCATCAAACATCCACTGCAGTCACAGATCCTGCTGGGGTTTTACGCAAGTGTGTAATCCATTCAGCAGCAAAACGACAAAACACAGTGTCCTCCCAGCTGTCATCCTCCAACTAGAAGGTGAGATGTGGATGGAGAGAGGACAACAATTATGAGAGGCTTTGTATGATGTGCTTACAGAGTTTGGATTTAATTTAGTATCTTTTCCCTTTATCTTTGCTTTCTGAGATACTCCTTATCTGTTTAACTTGAGGCAAGTTACTTAACGCCTCTGTGCCCCAGTTTCCTTAGTGTCAAATGGTGTATCCATCAGTATCCAGTCAAGAATATAGAATGCACTGCGGGTATTTCCAGCAGAGAGGGATTTAATGCAGGCGATTTGTTTGGGGCGAAGTAGAGAAGTAATGGGGAGAAGAGGGTGACTCAAAGGTGAGAATGAATTAGTTACCAAACTGTTGCTGAAAAAATTCTCTGAACAAGACATTTCAAAATAATGGGGAAACATAATAATTAGAACTCAGAATAAGATGCAAGAGCCCAGCCTGCATGGGCTGCTGATCTGCTGGAGCCACTATTGCCACTCCTGCTCTCGGGGGGGTCCCTGCAGCTGGGCAGAGAGAAACTGCATTCCCACTAACACTGCTGCCATTGGGGAAGGCACCGGCATAAGCAGGGGGGGAGCAAAACAATGAAAACATGCAAAAGCAAACTCTCCCAATGGCAGAGCCCAACCTGAAGGCAGCTGAGCAGGGAGCCTGGAAAGTGTAGTTTGCAGAATAGAGGAGAACACAGGAGGGCAGGAATGAAGCTGCCAGCTAACAGACAAGTAACCAGCAATCATGGAACCTGCCTTCTATGGTTGCTGTGAATTAATAAGTTAAAGGATGCAAAGCCTTTTAGAACCATGCTTGGTACATAGTAAGCAGTTGCTGTTAGCAATTATTACTAGTAGTTAGTGCTCAAGGGAATCAGATCAGAATCAGATTTCCATTTGAGAAAGCTCAGTTGGGGGCTGTGGAAGAGGACGAACACCAGTGGGTCATACAAGAGGCATGAACCACTTAGGAGGTGGTTGGAATAATTGCAATGACAAGAACGAAGAAGAGGGAATTGATTATACGGTTATTTAGGCAATAGAATTATCTAGACTTTGTGATTGACAGGAAGCAGGAGAAGGAGGGCAGTTCCAAGATGCTTCTAAAGCTTGAACACGGGAAATTATATGGAGAGTGGGTGGCCTCATCATTCATCATGTCATCAGGACAGGGGTGGAGTGCGTCTCACTGAATGTTGACTTCCTGCCACTGGAATAGTATGTGGCAGACTATGTGTATGTGCTTGAGTATTACTTATTGAAGGATTGAGCAAATAAATACATTGCCTAAACCCCTCACTTGATTAAAGATGAAATTGAAATATAGAGAGTGGACACTTTCCCAGGGTTCTATAACCAATAAGTAGCAACGTCGCACACCTGAGTTTTCTTATGTCCATTGCACTTGGTGGTGACCAAATAGACCCACCCAGGCAGCATCACACCACAAACAACCACACTCATTGGTCCCTGTTCCAGCTGTGATCTTGGAATCGCTAGTGACCAGAACACCAAATAGACCCACCAGGCAGCATCACACCACAAACAACCACACTCATTGTTCCAGCTGTGATCTTGGAATCGCTAGTGACCAGAATCCTATTTTTTTAGGGGAGAAATCATGAGAGGGCATCACCCAGGCAGATTATATTCCTACAAATAAGCATGATGGCTGCTAGCATTTGCACAGGACACTTTTCAGGAAAGAAAGGGAGATGAATTGCATTAACTACTCAAGCATGTGTGATCTACCTGGACAGTCAGTCTCTGTACCAAGAGCCGAGATACACCTTCAAATAAGATATGTCCCTTCCCTCCAAGAATTTGCTATAAGAAACAAAATCTTTGGATATATACGTTTCAGGAGCTTTTCTGGATTTGAGAAGGTGGAACACTGGAAGAAAATAAGCAAAGCTCTGTGTGGCACTGGGCACATCTCTCAGTGGCGGCTGCCACTTCTGGGATGTCTTTGAAAACAGAATAGGCCCAAGTCAGAGTGCATGGGAGGCCAGCCTGGGCACCAGGACCTCTGTCCATACCCCCAAAGTGAGGTGTCACCTGGGAGGCTTGCTAGAATTGTAGGTTCTTGGGCTCTAACCCAGACCTGCTGGATCGGGATCCTGTGGGGTAGGAGCTTTTTGCAAGGACATGTCTGAGAAATGCTTCCTCTGGCCTCAGCAAGCCAGGACCTTCACCTGTTATTCTGTCACTGACTTGATCCTTCCCTGAAAGACAAAACTAGTCTTGCCCCTTCTTTAATCCTTTTTACTTCACCTGGGTCCTTCTCAGGTAGTGTCCATGTCTGGACATTTGTGTGTCTTCCCCCTAGTCCTCTTCGCTTTAGGATGAGTCACTGTCTAGTTGCAGTTCCCCCACCGGCAAGATGCATGGAACTGTGTTCAAGTCCCTGAATGGACTTGGCTTTCTCTAGACTCAAAGCATCTGCACATCGAAGTCCTCGCTGACCAGTCTCTCCATGTCTTCGTTTACTCATCTCTTAATCATCATCCCAAGCAGCTCAAACATGTTCTCTCCCTGGAACCCTTTCTGCACCTCTCAGAACTGCCACAGGTCCTCTGTGTTGCTCTTATCTGAGTGATTCTCTTTGCTGCAGTGTAGCTTTCTCTTTGGTTATCAGCCTCTTTTGTCTCTCATGGTGGACTTTGCACCCCTGTGAAGTGAGGGATCTGGGTTGGGCTCTTGATACCTTCAGATTTTGGTCTGTAAAGTAAGTCTCTGAGTTAAAGGGCAGTAGAGTTGACCAGCTAACTATATGCCCTGTTCTCTGGCACATATCTTGTCTTCTGGGGAAACAGAGAGATAGACTTTTACCTCCAGACCATGGTGCCATCTGCCACTTCTGGGCAGTGTGTCCTAGGGTGGGGTGAGTCCTGTTGTAACTTGGTATCCTTGGCCATTATTCCTACTTGGGGAGGGTATTGGGGATGGAGGGTAAGTCCCCACCAGGGCTCAGTGCCCTCTCCAAATCCTGGTTAACTTGACCCTAGGAAGTGGTAATGCAGCTTTTCCACCCCTCCTCCCCCAGTCATTGTAGAGACCACATTCTCTACCTTCTATCAAAGAAACAGAGGCCTGTCTCCAACACACCCAGTCATGTTTTTCAGGATTTGGAGTGGAGTTAATTAGCTTGGAAGAGCATGGGGACAATGCTAAGTATTATTAATGACACAATTGACAGTTCCTTCCTGCAGAGGATGGGTGGTTCCTGGATCCCTTGGCAGCTCTTAAAGGTAGATCCTGTTCTTCCCATTTTCAGTCTAACAAGCTCTGCTCAGTGCCTGGGACTCTGATCCCAGCCACTTCCTGGCTGGGTTGTTGCCAGGGAATGGGGCTGGGTTCCAGGCCCCTGCCAGCTTTGTGACAGAGAAAGTGGGTGGACCCAGGCATATCTCCTCTGTAAGGAAGGGAAAACCAAATAGATGCAAAGGGGAAGCAGAAGTAATGTGGATTCAGCGCATGTCATGTCCCAGGAACTCTGTTTGGTGGCTTCCACACTTATTCTCACTTAATTGAATCCTCATCACAGCCCCACAAGGTAGACATTGCTTTCCGCATTGTACAGACACAGAAATAGAGCCTCACAGAGGATAAATGTGCTGTCCAAAGACACATTTCTACTATCCATCAGAGATAGGAACTTTACTCAGCTTGGTTGGAGTTTAAAATGACTAGTAGTCAACCAACAAATAGCGTTGGTATAAAGTCTCTATAAGGACTCAATGGCGGAGACCTGCTTTATTGCAGGTTCTGTACATCACGGTTTGTCCCCATCCCCACCCTGACCCCAGCCCCTTGGTAATCCTCTCTGGGTTTAGTAATTGGCTTCATTAGGGATCTACAGCCCATGCCTGTCCCATTCGGTTTCTTCCTCCTGTTTGTCAAGTCGCCACCGGGGACCCTCCTTGTCTGAATTTCTACAGCAAATGAGTGAGATTCTAGTTAATGATTAAGAGACCTGCCTTGGAGTGAGTATACTTTGAGATCAAATGATAAGCTCTGTTAATTGATAACTTTGTACCTTGGGAAATATATTTAACCATTCCATGCCTTAGTTTCTTCATCTCTAAATTGTCAAGTAGCCTGACATAGCCTATGACATTGAGTTAAGGGCTCCCCTCTGTGCTCTGATAATGCCCTGTATGCTTGCTTGAATGGTCACAACCACCACTTGTGTTATAAATGCCTATTGTACTTGACTTCATTATAAGTTTTGTAAGAACAGGTAGCATGTATTGTTCACCGTAGGGTTCCCCAATAACCAGTATGAGTCCTGTCATATGATGAGTCTTCAATTAAAGTTGGTTGCAAAAGTGAGTGAGTGGATGAATGAATGACATGATCCTTAAATTGAGTTTGGAAAGATGAATAGGTGCTTGCCAAACAGATAGGGAGGCAAGAGGGTGGAAGGAAGGGCAGTGCAAACAGAATGGGCTGCATGAGCAGAGGCTTGGAGGCATGAAGCATTTGGGGACATTTGGGGGGAACTGAGAGCAGCTAGAGACAACTGTGGGGTGCACGTCAGGGAGGCAGAGCAGCATGGAGCCCAGGGCCCTTCTGTTTCTAGGATCAATGCTTCATAAGCCTTCATCCTCAACCACTGAGGCTTGAAGGAAACAAAATATTGGTTTAGCTTGAAGAGGCTTTGGTTTGTTCCAGTTGAGTCACTTTGGACCACGCACTGATTTGGTCACACTTTGAAACCATCCAGTCAGCATATTTGTAGGAAAAAAACACACAAATAAAAAATACTTTTGATTCAAGAAAACAAAAACATGTTTCTTTAATTAAAAGAAGCACTTAAAACCATTTTGGTATTTCTGTCATTGTCATCCACCGTTCAAACTAATGTGTCTGTGTTGCCAGGAGCAGGATCTTATTATCTTTTTCTTCCCACATGTTTGGGGCTCCTAGAATGTGAATTTTATCCCCCTTTGAAATTTCAGGAAGGTGATGTTTGCTTTTCCTTCCCTAAGCAGGGAAGAATTATTTTTCTGATTGATGGGGTAGGAGTTTGTCTTGTGTTAGTTGTGGTACATTTACACAATGGAAAACTACTTGGCTGTAAAAAAAAGTAAATCTTACCCTTTGCAACATTATGGTTGGACCTGGAGAGTATTAGGCTAAGTGAAATAAGCCAGTCAAAGAAAGGTAAGTACCATATGGTTTCACTTATATGTGGAATCTAATGAACAAAATAGACTAACAAAATACTTCAGAATTTTTCAAACCGGGATCATTACTAATTAGAGGTCAAGAATGCAATAAAGATTGAGATTTTGCCCTAGCTGGTTTGGCTCAGTGGATAGAGCATCGGCCTGCAGACTCAAGGGTCCCAGGTTCGATTCTGGTCAAGGGCATGTACCTTGGTTGCAGGCACATCCCCAGTAGGGAGTGTGCAGGAGGCAGCTGATCGATGTTTCTCTCTCATAGATGTTTCTAACTCTCTATCCCTCTCTCTGTAAAAAATCAATAAAATATATTAAAAAAAAGATTGAGATTTATATTACATAAATATAAAAAACATTGTAAATATAGTTTCTGAAAACTTTTATTTCAGGGTATGTGTGTGCACATACTCCTGTATGTGTGTTGGGTCACAATAGAAAACATATTTCTTTTTTTTTCAAAATATATTTTATTGATTTTTTACAGAGAGGAAGAGAGAGGGATAGAGAGTTAGAAACATCGATGGGAGAGAAACATCAATCAGCTGCCTCCTGCACACCTCCCACTGAGGATGTGCCCGCAACCAAGGTACATGCCCTTGACCGGAATCGAACCTGGGACCCTTCAGTCCGCAGGCCGACGCTCTATCCACTGAGCCAAACCGGTCAGGGCGAAAACATATTTCTTGTTGTGGGTCCTGGTCAACTCTTCTTAAACCTCTGTGTTAGTTGGTGTCCCTCAACTGTGATGGACTGTTATAGGCCATCACTCCTGCACGGTCTGCCTGTCTTCACTTTCTCAGGCCATGTGGCCTGTTTAATCAGTGTGATGTTTACTCTTTATGCTTCATCTTCAACATAGTAGAAACAACTGGATCCAGGGCATCTTCTTGAGGCTGGTCAGAGGCCCATGGTTTCCCTGGCCATCCAGTAGGGTCAGTGGATTGGAGTCAGGCTGAGGTTCTCCATGCTGCAGATCTAGGAGTGAGTCTTTACCTGAGAGAACATGTGCCAGGAATTGAGTGGTTAATGCACTGACTAAAGCACCCAGCCAGCCATGTGGACCAGTGGGGGCTGGGCTGCAGCCCTCCCTGTATGTGCCAAACTGTGTACCCACAGGACTGCGCTCACCACAAAGGACACCTTTTTCTATTGCATACAAAGCTTCCTCTACGGGCCTTGCTACTCTGCGGAGTCCACCCAGGTTAGGGTGGTGGTCTAGACTCGGGGCACCACGTACAACAGTTCCTTTTGGACGCAGATCCAAGCTATAGTTCTTCAATCCAGCTTCCACGATGAAGGTGACATTTCATTTCCTAGCTGACACTGGTATTTACTCTCAATGGCTTCCAAACTCAGAAAATGAAGTCTTATAATTATAATCTCTGAGAAACCACATCTGTGTGCACACTTAATGAGGGGTTAGTCTCCAACTCCCCCACCTGCTTCCGGAAGTCTGTAATTAAAGCTATTGTCTCTTACAGTCAGAAAGGTAAGACATGCTATTTGGGCCTGGTTCGGTCCCATACATTTTCATGTATTTTTCCAGTTTGGACTTGCTTTTTCCTACTATTCTCAACTGGTGCCTCCACTCAGAGCTGGAGACTCTGATTTTGTGAGTTTATTCTTTCCTCTTTCTTTCCTTGAAACCTGTTCTTTCTTTCTTTCCTTTAGGTTCCTTCCTCAACTCCCTCAAGTTCCCCCACCCCTTTCCTTCCTTTAGTATTTATTGAGCACCAAAATTGGTTAATACCTGTCATTATTCCATTAGGGTCACACCATTCCCTAAACAAAAATTGAATGCCAAAAAGAACTTTAAGTGACCCTTTTGATTCTAGTCCATGCCTCTTCTATTTTACATGGAGAGTTTATTATTATTATGGAAAAGGGAAACACTTCAAATCAGATACACATGCATTAAAATTTATTTTGTACTATTATGCATTGGTTTATCTTTATGAGCCTCAGCACCTTCATATTTAAATTGGGAATAAGTAGGAAGAACTCACTAGAGATTGATTTTTTCCCCCTCTTTTTAATGAAGCTGCCAAAAGTACCTGATACTTTCAGAAGAGGTGGAGGTAAAATGTCGCCTTTCTGCTGAAGGATGGGCCAGTTTGCTCAAGGGGCACAGGTGATCTTTTGAGTAAGAAAGGATTGGTACCTCCTCCAATCTCTTCTCCAAAGATTTCCAAGGTTGACAGAACTACTCAAAGAGAACATGCCCTGCTCCAAGGCAGGCAAATGGGGTGTCTGATATAAAGTTAGTTTTTGTATTGGTTTCTTAGGAATGCTCTTAGAAATTACCACAAACTTGGTGGCTTAAGGTAACAGAAACTTATTCTCCCACAGCTCAGGAGCTGGACATTTGAAATTACGGTGTCAGCAGGCCCATGCTTTCCCTCAGTGCTCTAGGGAAAAATCCTTCCCTGCCTTTTCCCAGCTTCTGGTGGTTGTTGGAAATCCTTGGTGTTCCTTGGTTTGTAGACACATCACTTCAATTTCTGCCTGTGTCACCACATGGTGTTCTGCTGTGTATCTCTTTACAACTGAGCCCCATTCCCCTCTTCTTATAAAGACACAGCCACTGGATTAGGGTCTAACTAATCTACCTAATCCAGTATGAATTCATTTAACTTGACTATATCCTCAAAGATTCTGTTTCTAACTAGCATCAGATGAGAATGGGTATGTTGCCTGCAGATCTGTAGAGTGGGAGATGCTGGAACCAGCTCCTTCTGAGTCTGCCTTATATCTGAGAATAACTTTTTTGGGGGCCTGAGCTGAAAGAAGTGGTAGTGAAGCCATCATACTTAAGGTTCCAGCTTGTTTGGATGTGGGATTCTTGTCACGGGAGTGAACCAGCTCACCCTCAGAGAACTATTGTCCTTGGTCTAAGAGCTGTGGCTTCTCTGGGAGCCAAGGACTCTGACTCGGCTCCACATTTTGGACTTGGCCTGCTGCCCCCAAACTGTCTTCTATTTAGCAACCAGCATGCTCTTTACCATCACAGACAACATGCCCAGATAGACACCGAGGTGCTGACTCTGGGTTCTACTCCAACTCCACCCATTACATAATAATCTATATTATAAAAGGCCTATGGCCCTAACATAGTGGTTCTCAACCTTCCTAATGCGACCCACAGGTTGAGAACCGCTGCCCTAACGCCTTAACAATCAAAGACCGGCACGGGTGGGCGGGGCTGTGAGCATGGTGAGGCAGTGTGGGTGGGTGGGGCTGGGCGATTTTGCACGCTGGGCTTCTAGTACAATAATAATATCCTGACAACTACAATAGAAAACACATTAAGAAAACTTGCTATGTGCCCAGCATGGTTCAAAGGGCTTTCTGTGTATTAATCCATTTAATCCTCATGAAACACTTTTGAGGTAGATGCTAGTGACATCCTCACCTTTCAGTTCAGGGGATTTGAGATGAAAGGATGTGGGTCTGGGCTCTGATGGGCCCATCCTGCCATTCAGACGATGAAGAGAGGTACAACCAGCCCAGCCTTAGTACTGACCATCCCCTGCTCTGTGCTTCTGCTTTTCAGTGCAGGATGGCCTGTGGTGTGGCCAACAAGCACGGTGGATCCACAAATATTTAGCTTAGTATTTACACAGAGCTAAGTCAGCAGGGGGCACCCTGGTCGGCAATATCCCAGGTCTTCCTCTTGGGGACCTCTGTCCCAAACCCAGTTCGTTCACTACCAAATTTCCACCCAGGCCTTCTCGCCCCGCCCCGCCCCCCCCCCTCCGGGGATCATGCTGGGTCACATGTACACGTGTTTTTGTTTCTTCTTCTTATTATTATTATAACATTGTCACCTTGAAGAAGGGGTTACCAAGGTAACCAGGAATGGTGCACGCACAATCTTATGGAGACTTAAGCTCTACTTAATCGGATTATGTATTCTTGGCTTACTCCATTCTTGTGATGACAAGAACACATTTCCTTGTGTAGTTTTCTTTTCGCTACTTTGTATTTTTCTCACAATGTCTTATTGACCTTAAAACTTTTTCCAGATTTACTAATTTAGTTTTTTTGTTGAAAGCATCCCAACCTTCAAGGAAATGGATAACCCTTTAAAGCCAAGCTTCCCCTCAAAATTGAGCATCTGGGGCTTCCTGAATGTGTGAAAGGGGAAGAGTTAGTGTCTTAGAAGGGGATAGACTAGATATTTGGACTTCCTCCTATACCACTGTGTACTCTGAGAAGTGACTTGGGGACAGCAACTACAACTCAGACAGCAAAGAGGGACACTCTTGCTAAAAAAAGACAACTATTGCCCTGACCGGTTTGGTTCAGTGGATAGAGAGTCGGCCTGCGGACTCAAGGGTCCCAGGTTTGATTCCGGTCAAGGGCATGTACCTTGGCTGGGGGCACATACCCAGTAGGGAGTGTGAAGGAGGCAGCTGATCGATGTTTCTCTCTCATCGATGTTTCTAACTCTCTATCCCTCTCCCTTCCTCTCTGTAAAAAATCAATAAAATATATATTTAAAAAAAAGAAATAATCTTTAAAAAAAGACGACCATTGCCTTTCATTTTCCCAATGGTTAAGAGACCATGTTTTAATGTCCCTGACTTTTTCTGCCGTCTATTATGCCATGCTTCTCTTTTCTTTCTTTTTTTTTAAATATATATTTTTATTGATTTCAGAGAGGAAGGGAGAGGGAGAGAGAGAGATAGAAACATCAATGATGAGAGAGAATCATTGATTGGCTGTCTCCTGTACACTCCCTACTGGGGATGGAGCCTGCAACCTGGGCATGTGCCCTTGATTGGAATCGAACCTGGGACCCTTTAGTCTGCAGGCTAACGCTCTATCCACTGAGCCAAACCATCTAGGGCTCATGCTTTTCTTGAATATCTATAAATTTACTCAAGTCCCCATTCTATATACCTGAGAGAAGTCCAACAATCTCGCCAAGACTTCATTAGATTCTTACCCTTCTCCAAAGTACCCCATTATAAGGCTGTTCTTGCCTTTAATGACTCTGTTTTCTGAAAGAATGACAGGTGATTGTCACAAAGAACCAAACACATCTGTTAAAGTGAGTGCTGTATCTGATATCACTTCCTAATTTCCTTAGCCATCCCAAAGGATAGAGTATTTTTAGCTCAGTTCTCTAGGTCCCTTCCTAGCACTGTGTCCTGGGAATTGGTCCCTTCCTAAAGAGGTTCTCCCTATGTATTCTTTTTCCCACTTCCAAGGACTCAACCCTAAAACCTCCCGTGCTGAGGAGTGGGGGCTGGAGTGGGACAAAAACTCTCTTCACTTGTTTTTCAGAGCACTTTCTCTCCCCTTTGCTTCAACCTCCTCCTTCTAGCTCAGAGCTGAGACTTATCATTCCTAACCGATAAGGACATTGCAGTGTTTTTCTAAATTAATGAGCCATGCATCAGGTATACTCACTTTAAGCAAGTTGGTAACTTTGAAAAAAATTATTTTAAATTCTCCATTTTTTTAATATATAACTTTTTATTGATCTCAGAGAGGAAAGGAGAGGTAGGGATAAATAGAAACATCAATGATGAGAGAGAACAATTGATTTGTTGCCTCCTGCATGCCTCTTACTGGGGGTTGAGCCCACAACGTGGGCATGTGCCCTGACCAGGAATCGAATCATAACCTTCTGGTTCATAGGTTGACGCTCAACCACTGAGCAACACTGGCTGGGCTACATTCCTCATTCTTGTTTTATCCCTCCTATTACTCACATCTGCTAGTAGATGGGGGAGAAAGGTGATGAAAAAGAGTATATCCTCTGCTGTCTAGAGCGAGCCCTAGAACCTGTGGGCTTTTAGCTTTTTCTTTCTTTTTTTCCTTTTTGAAGTAAGCTGCATGGTGGTTGGTTGCAGTGAGTCAATAAATGTTGGGCCTCTCTGTGTCATTCTTACCCTCTCACTCTTGGGCAGCAAACAAGGGGGGAGCAGGCAGAGGTCCCTAGGGCTCTGTCTCTGTCCAATGATGACAGTTACCAAAACCAGTGCACTGCTAAGGATGGAGCCCAACTGTCCTTCCAGAAAGTTTCAAGGGAAACTTGGACAGTTTTTGCAACTGTCTGTGGTACCTAGCATCATGCTGACACTTACTGTAAAAATCTTACCATTCGTGTCAGCATTTCTGTGGGATAATTTATACTTCTTTCTGGCTACTATGTGTCCCCCTGTGCATCCTTTCCATTTTTGGAGACCACCATTTTACTGGAGGGGTTTGGGCCATCTGTCACCATCTTCAAGATTCAGCACCTTTATGGAGCCCAGTGCCCAGACTAGGAACTGGGGGACTCGGGAAAAGACAACACTAATTCACCTCTGTGGGGCGTGGTTACAGTGTTTTGGCCAGGTTCAAGCCTCAGACTAATGAAAGAACAGCGTCCTCTCATTGCCACGTGCAAGTCCCAGCTGGAGGGCAGGGCCCTCCCAGCACAATTATAGCCAACGGCTGTGGTTGTAAGCTTGAACCTATGGTCCAAACACGTGGCCCCACGTGCCTTGTGCTAGAGTTCAGGTGCATGTAGTTGAGTAGGGTTGAGACTATGAGAATGCTGTGAACAACTTGATCACGCCCCTACTTTGCCTCATGGCATCTGCTATAAAATAAAGACACGGCTTGTGGGCGCTGGCGCTGTCTCCTCATCAGGGAGCAGCGTCCCACCGAGACCCAGCTATTATTCTCTTGTCTGTCTTTCCTTAATCCTTTCACCCCCCCACTCGGGATCACCCTTGGTCGTGCTGGCGTGGCACACACCTCAATGTGGGTGGTCCCAGATATGGAAGTCTGGTTGGCTCTGCTCTTTTCTAAAATTTAGTTTTTTATTTTTCTTAAACTGCTCCATGAATGTGGTTTCAAGGATCAAATAGTTCTACAAAGCTTAATAAAACAAACCAAAATTGTGTTCAATTCCTCCCCCTTTTCCCAAGTTTGCAGAGACAACCACTTAAAACATTTTAGCCCCTTCTCTTGGGTATCTTTGTCTGTGTCTCTAAATACTGCTGTTTGGCTTTTCAGTGTTAGGTTTTATTTACCTGATATGTGCTATAGAATATGAATTTAGTGATCTTTCACACTCCTTCTAAATCCCCACCACAGACATGCAGCTGTTCCCTTTCCTGTCCTCCCATAGATTCTGTCTAATTATGGTGAGGTAAATACTGTGTTTACATTATTTAAAATATGTAAATGGTGCCCTGATTGGGTGGCTTAGTTGGTTGAAGAATCATCCTTACACCAAAAGATTTCAGGTTTAATTCCAAGTAATGGCCACATACCTAGATTACAGGTTCTATTCCCTAGTCAGGGTGTGTATGGGAGGCAACTGATGAATGTTTCTCTCTCACATCAATGTCTCTCTCTCTCTCTCTCTTTCTCTTTCTAAAATCAATAAAAACATCTCCTTGGATGAAGATTAAAAATATGTAAATATTATTTATGGGTAAACCATGCAGTGTACCAGGATTGTGTTTCCTTTTGGGCACAGATTTTTGTTTTCACTGAAGTTAGTAATTGCCTTTTGTATTTGTTTCCTTTGCTGTGCATCTCACTAAGCAATCCTCAGTGTCTCTGCTTGCCCAAATGTTTCCTGATACAGAAGGGGGCCTCTGAATTTTATCTTCTTGAAGAAGCCCATTCAGACCCTTCTGTGTTTTGAGACACCGCCATCTTTCTGTCTCTCTCGTACCATCATCCTGGACCCTCCAGGTTTCTGCTAGTAGATCCCTTCTCCACTGTACTCCTTGACTCTCTTGTTTTATCTCCTTCTTTGCATGGAGCTCATTCTCAAGACATTCTTGAAGAAAAGTGCATAGGACTTAAATGAATGTTGTTGAGATATTTTGTGTCTGAAAACATCTGTATTGGTCATTCACTCTGAATTTAGACTTACACAGAGTATAGAACGCTAGGAAAGAGTTGATGTTCTCAGAATCTCAAAAATATTCCTTCTTGCCTCTCTTGGTAAAGCTGTGTGGCCCAAAGTCATTTTGAGTCTTGATACTTTGCAGAGAAACTGTTCTCCACCCCTCTTAGGAAATCTGTAGGAATCCCTTTCCCTTTTTTTCTTGATTTGGGTGGTTTGAGTCTTTTAAAAAAATCCATTTGCTAAGTATTAATTAAGTGGCCCTTTTACTCTGGAAACTTATGTACTTCCTTTGTGGGAAAATGTCTTAAACTATTTATTTGGTATTCTTTTTATTTTCTGTATTTTCTCTTTCTGGAGCTGCTGCCCGTTGGATGTTGTTTCTCTGGGACTCAGAGTCAAGTTTTCTGGTTTGTTTGGTTCATCTTTCTCATTCTCATCTCATTTCCCTTTCTTTCTCTAGATCCTGGGAAATTATCTCAACTTGACCATTAAATGCTTTGGTGGAAGATATTGGTAATAACTGTTACTGGTATCATCATTTTCATTTCCAAGAGCTTTTTATGTTTCTGATATTTTTAAACTTCTTTTGATTCATGGGTATAATATCTTATGTTGACAAGAATAATGTTTTGTGTAGCCCAGCAGTTCTCAACCTGTGGGTCGCGACCCCTTTGGGGGGTCGAACTACCCTTTCACAGGGGTCGCCTAAGACCATTGGAAAACACATATTGAATATATAATTACATATTCTTTTTGTGATTAATCACTATGCTTTAATTACGTTCAATTTGTAACAATGAAAAGACATCCTGCATATCAGATATTTACATTACGATTCATAACAGTAGCAAAATTACAGTTATGATGTAGCAACTAAAATAATTTTATGGTTGGGGGTCACCACAACATGAGGAACTGTATTAAAGGGTCGCGGCATTAGGAAGGTTGAGAACCACTGGTGGAGCCTCTTTATTTTGGATCCTAGTTCTCATGCTAACAGCTTCCCTAAGATGTTGAGCAATACTTGGGAGTCTCATATTTAAGTGTGTAGCTCTCAAAGCCTGGGTAGAAGCCAAAGAGTGTATCTCAGGTTCCTCAACTGTGGGCTTCACTGGAGAAAGTACTGCTTTGTCTATTTCTTTGGGAAACCACCGTGTTACATGTAGGTTTTTATTCCTTGGGGCCTGGGACAGGTTGGTTTCCCTGGAAGAAGACATTGCGATAACATTGGGGTGAAAGATGTGTACCCAGGACCCACCCTGTGACAGGGAAGAGGATGGGGCAAAGGAAGACGTCAAACTTGGACGTGGGTACCCTGGCCAGGTGCTCTGGAGAGAGAGAGTTGCCCCATCAGTGTCCCATATCAGGCTGAAATGGCCACATCTATGACCCCATCTCCATTAGTCATTGGATGCGGCCTGTCCCAGGAAGGGTATGACCTTGGGCCAGGGGAGTCACTGCAGCTGAGCCAGACACCTGAAAGAGTTGACAGGACTCCCCCCCCCCCCCCCCCCCCACCTACATGGACTAAAGGACGTTTAATTAGCCTGAATGCTAAACTGGACCCGGCTGCAACATGGAATGGAAGTTCTGGACACTGCCCTGGCTTTTGGCTTTACTGCACCTTTTCCAGGACTGGGTCCAGCTATATAGTCAGTCTTTCCTTGAAGTGGATCTGGGCGATGCATCTCTGTGTTACCACCAGGCCAGTCAGCCTCTCCTCAAAGACCCCTCCCATCTCCTGTCTCTGCCGGATAGAAGCTGGTCCTGAGAGTTGAAT
The DNA here is from genome assembly GCF_000412655.1 of Myotis brandtii. Taxonomy (NCBI): domain Eukaryota; kingdom Metazoa; phylum Chordata; class Mammalia; order Chiroptera; family Vespertilionidae; genus Myotis; species Myotis brandtii. Next base: position 1,079,652 of record NW_005368860.1, read on the forward strand.
AGGGAGTGAGTGGCGAGAGCGGGTCTCAGATCAGTCTGTAAGCTTTCTCATCATGTGTATCATATTTTGCAGCATGGACGCTCCATCTTAATCAACATCTGGGATCCCACAAGCCAAAAACCTTTTGCTTTATTCCTTCTAAGAGTAAACTTCCAGGCTTCTGCTGCAGTGAGAAAGGGACTGACTGGGTTGTGATTCAGAGAGAAGGAAATGTGGGGTTTCACTGCTTCTTAAATCAAACATTTTCTGACACTAAATACGTGGCTTTTGCAGAAATCAATGTGTCCCCATGACATTTTTTTTAAATTCTAGAGGAACAAAACAAATAGCAAACCCCCCTGTTGTCGGCCCCCAGTCTTCCAGCTTTCAGAGGTGCACAGTAGCACCGATGTGTGGCTCAAAGCTGCTCGGACAACCGGCTTTGCTACTGCAGGCTTCGGATTAGCACTCTGCAGTCACTGTCACATCAATCATCCATCTGCTTCGCAGCATCTAAGATTTGCTGCTATTGTGTCCTATCCTGTTCTCTTTGTCCTTGAGAGTGTATACCTAAAATAATCCCTTTACTCTCTTCTGACTGCGTTGGGGTAGTTGAAGAGATAAATGAATGTATGTTGCTGTATTTCACTAGATTTTTTGTTTAAAGAAACACAGTCTGTAATTTTTCTCCCCAGCCAACTGTGGAGACTCCCAGCACACAGCAGAGAAGCATGGAATTGTAAAGTCAGCGAGGGTTTGTAGAGCTGGTAGCACTTTTACCTGCTAAACATGATCTTTACCCACCTGAGCCTTATTTCACTATCTGATGGGATCAGAATAGCTCCCTGAAAGTTAGGTAAGATCGGGTATATAAATTAGCTGTCTTGCAGCAAGTATATGCTAAATTTAGTTCTTAGCTCCCTTTGACCCACAAATGAATGTGGTTTAGAAATAAAACTTGAAGAGGTAAAATGAAACACTTGAAATTAGACTGTGGGTGGGCTTGCTTAATCTCTGGCAGCCTCTTCTTTCTCTTGATACAGTGGAGTGGCAGATTAGCCTTCCAGAATGTTCTTGAAGCAAAGGATGGTGGAACTATGGTTCCCTGATTCTGTAGCCGGGGTTGACCATAGAGCTCTGGTTTCTTGGCATTTTCTTTTTGTCTCACAGCTCATTTGTTTTTATTCCCATTCTTTGCTTGGGCTTCAGGCTAATGAGAGACATGGTATGTACATAAATCCAGTATTGTCATAAACACTGATCGCTTTGCTTCTGTGGTTTAACTGTGACTGTAAGAAGTGGAGAATAAATTACAGTTGGGTGACTAAGTGGTATGCATTCCTCGTTTATGACTTCACATTTAGTTCAAGAGTGTGACATTCTTTGCACTGTGCTTAACAAACTTTTTGGAGGAAGACTTGAAATCTAGGCCTAGGTGACTCGACAGTCTCATTTTCAAGCACTGTTTGCTCTCCAACATTTCATCTCATCCCCAATTCCTCTGCATTGGAAACACACACATAAGCACTCACACACAAACATGCACAAATAATCACTTACACTAACACACACACGAATACACATACATCAACATATAACCCTTACCAGGATCTTCCCAATGGTAGTCTCTTGGTGGACTCAGGGTCTCTGATTCTCCCTGAATAGAATTCGTCTCTCAAGGCTATTGGGAAGCCAATGTCCTCTTTAATTTCTGGTCTCCTGCAGTGTCGGACCGCTATACCAGACACATCAGGTTTGCATACTAAAAACAAGATTCCTGGTATTTACTCTGTAAGCAGTAATTACACTTTTTTGTGACACAGACCCCTTGGCCTTTGAACTCACTTTTCACAACATTTTTTTTAAGTGCATACAGGTAAATATATAAAATCACAAAAAAACTGAGTTTGCAGTTTTCCATTTCTATAACTGTGTATAAATTTCCTGATATAGCAATATATATGCATATGTATTAACACATAAAGTAACAAAAATTTTCAGCATCAACATTATTGTCGAGATATCAGCTCCAATGATAATACAACATCAAATTGTGATTTCTGTTGGTGATTTCCCTTTTCAAAGGCTAGTGTAGACTCTTCTGGTAGCTCAAGTCTCCCCAAACCTCCCCTGATAACCCTCTTTATCTCCTCCACCCTATCCTCAGGTGATTTAGTTTCTCCTTTATCTGGGCTCCATCACATTTCTGGAAAATCCTCAAAGTTCTGCTCTCTGTTCCATCTCATCATGGGAAAGAAGGAGTGGAGCAGTGTGTTATAAAATGCTGATATCAGCAGGTAGAACCCAAAGAGCACATGGAGTCCTGGACAATGTAGTTCCCATATCTACTGACATAACCCAACCCATGGAGAATCCACAAGTGATAGGCATTTCCAAGTGGCTGTTTTAGGTCATTCATCTTGTCCCTGAGCTCCAATTAATGAATTTGTGGGTTTTGTCCTAGGATTTCCAAGCACATTCTTCTGCTACCTTTGTCATCTGAGAGTGTAATCTCATGGGCCCTTTCCCACTTTTTCTTTTCTCCTAAATCAGCATCCTTAGCCCTTTAACCCCATCACTCCCCTGTCCTACCCTGAAACAATGTTCACTCTTCACTGTTAGTTATTTTCTCATCTGTTTGTTTCTGTACCTGGTAGAGTCCTAGCAGGGGCTTCAGGTTTGGAGGGACAGAGGTCGGAAGGAAAAACACGGAACTTCACAGAGCTGTAGTCTCTAAGTGGATTATATTTTTTATTTTTATATAATAAAACAATATATATTTTTTTTATTTCAGAGAGGAAGGAAGAAGGAGAGAGAGACAGAAACATCAATGAGAGAGAATCACTGATCGGCTGCCTCCTACATGCCCCTCACTGGCCATGTACCCTGACTGGGAATGTACCCTGACCAGGAATCAAACCGTGACCTCCTGGTTCACAGGTCCAAGTTCAACCACTGAGCCACATCAGTCAAGCATCCAAGGATTATATTTTCTAAAAAATCAGATCTTTATTCCCCAAAGACCAGCTCCTTTAGACACATCTGTACCTTGGTATGCTGAAGAGAGTCAGTCTCCTCCCCAGTTTGAGTTACGTTATCAAGGTCACAGCTCCAGGAAAGGTAGGAAGGAGGAAGGATGGGGGAGGAGAAACCCCATCAAATCAGGTCCGTTGCATTATTTCTTCAGTGCTTATCTTATCTCTCCTGTTAGACAGAATTCTTTGATGGAAGGGTCTGCTGTTTAAAAACAAGTGATTTTTCCTGTTGGGCAAGTTAACCTCTTTAAGTTAAAATTCGCTGATTTGGTGATAATAATATTTGTTACAGGGGTATATTATATAAAGCGTTTCCCCCAGTGCCATATCCATAGGAAGTATTCAATAAAGAAGAGCTTTATTGTTATTTCTCTTTTATTTCCAATACTCAGCAGAGTGCTGGCATACAATAGGTACTAGGTAGACTTTTAAGGACTTGACCTGCAAGGAAAAGATAAAAAACCTGAAAATCAGGAAACCTAGGTCCAAGTTCTACCGCTGACATTAACTTGCAATGTGACCTTTCCAGACTCAGTGACCTCAGTCATCAGTTGAAGGGATTTGGTGATCTGATTTCAAAATCAGGACTTCCAGTGTTTCGGAATCTACTGAGGATCTTAAATATATAATAAAAGGCTAATATGCAAATCAACTGAAAGGTGGAATGACCAGTTACTATGATGTACACTGACCACCAGGGGGCAGACACTCAATGCAGGAGCTGCCCCCTGGTGGTCATTGCACTTCCACAGGGGGAGAGCCGCTCAGCCAGAAGCCAGCCTGGACCTAAGCCATCAGTCAGACATCCCCCAAGGGCTCCCAAACTGCAAGAGGGCACAGGCTGGGCTGAGGGACCGCCACCGCCCCCTAGAGTGCACAAATTCCGTGCACCAGGCTTCTAATAATAATAATAAAATAATAATAATGTAATAATAGTAATATAATAATAATATGAAGCAAAAGTATTACAAATCCCCCTCTACTCTAGAATTTCACAAGAAAATCTAGATTTTTAAAAATATATATATTTTATTGATTTTTTACAGAGAGGAAGGGAGAGGGATAGAGAGTTAGAAATATTGATGAGAGAGAAACATCGATCAGCTGCCTCCTGCACACTCTCTACTGGGTATGTGCTCACAACCAAGGTACATGCCCTTAACTGGAATCGAACCTGGGACCCTTGAATCCGAAAACCGACACTCTATCCATTGAGCTAAACCAGTTAGGGCAGAAAATCTAGATTTTAATGTCTGAGTGTAATTTTTATCATTAATCAGATTGAAAATGACATTCCAAGGTCCCCTTGTCTCCATTCCTCAAAGATTATATTTTAGTAGAGCACAAGGATTATGCAAACAGTCTTAACAGGAAAAGAGAACATGGAATCTTCCCAATGCATGGAATTTTTATATCACGAGAGCATCTTTTATTCCTATGGGCCCGACCCCCTCATTTATTTAATAAATATCTATTTTGAGTCCATTTTAGGACAGAGGCTGTGGAAGAACCGGGAATCCCATAGGGAACAGCACGTGGTCTTTTCTTTGGAGGAGCTTCAGAGCTCAGGGAGGAGGGAAGACAAGAAAACCGTGATGTCAAGACAGTTGTCCCTGTTAGGATATGGGGGAAGACACTGGGGGGAAGACAAGACCCATGGCCCAGGAGGAGCTCAGAATCAGTCTTGGGTGTTCAGAGTGACCTCCTGAAGGAAGTCACAGCTAGCTGCCCTCTCTTTTCCTTTTCCAAACATAAGGGGAAGGATCAAGGCCTCCATACAGCAAACACACTAAGCTAAACCACAACGTGTAAATTGATTAAACCCAAAGCAGTCCTCTGTGAAATGGCAAAACATAATTAAAAGTTCGATGCTATTAAATTAGAAAAATACCACTTCTTTTTTCCCCTAAATAGCAGCTGAACCGAACTCTTAAGCACTCACCAAGTGCTCATTATATACCCAAGCCAAGCTGCGTTTGGCTTCCAGAGAAGTGCATTGGCTCTAGAGTTGCCAGTTTCATCAGCAGCAGTTTGGGGCCAGGTGGGGGGCTTTTTCCCAACTGCATCATTAAAATTTTCCTAGTGTGGACAGAAAAGTTATTAACTCGCCACTCAAAAATATTTAAATGCCATTAAAAAGTTTCCACTCTCATAATAATTCTCCTTAATGGTGCAAAAACCAGCAGTGGACTCCAGTTCTGAGGTTGCATTTTCAAAGAACCCCGAGAGGAGAGTCTCCAATTACCTAATTACCATATTTATTGCCAGACTCTGTTTTCTAATCCCTGATGACTTAGTCAGATATATTTATGGGCTGTTCCTTTGCTTCTTTGGCTGTGGGTACTGAGCTGGGCTTGTTGCAGCCTGAATGGCGAGCCTTTTGGTTTACAGACAAAAGAAGGCAGCCTGGGCAGCAATGGTTCTGAAAGGGACTCCCTGCCGGAGCCAGAGCCGTAGCCAGAGCCAGAGCCAGAGCCAGAGCCAGAGGGGAAACCGTGGCTGGCTGCCAAGTGATCATTACAGCATCAGACCCTCCATATTGTAATTGTAATTTTAATGGCTATAAAATTAAGCTGCGCAGATAATCTGGCTTCTCTCCTGCTAAGAAGACCCCAGAAGTGATCATTACAGCATCAGACCCGCCATATTGTAATTGTAATGGCTATAAAATTAAGCTGTGCAGATAATCTGGCTTCTCTCCTGCTAAGAAGACCCCAGCCAGGAGCCCCCTTGAATTCTGCTCCTTCCAAAGAGGGATGCATGAGAGCAGAATCCATTCTCCTTTGATTGATTCTTGGCCACACAAACAAGTTTGTCATCACGGAGAAGGAGAGAATAAACTCCATGGTGCCCATACTGAAGGGCCCCGTGGTTCCATCCACGGGAAACAGTGGCTGGGAATCTGAAGATTGTTAAGCTTGGTTCCTGGATGTTAAGTTTCAGTTTTATACAGCCCAGGGCAGGGCCGGCCTGTTTTTGTTATTGTTTTGCGAGGAGGTTAGCCATGATAAAGAAAAACAAATCCCACCTTAACTTATTTCAAACACTGTCTAGGTTACCTGATTCTTGGGGAAAAACAAAACAAAATAAAAATAAACAAAGCAAACTCTGATGGACTAAAATGAACCTAACTTGACTTAGCAGTGTCTTATTTCTTTTGCTTTTCCTCATTAAGTAAAGATAAAAGAAAGCACAAAATACACACATAAACAGAGTAAAATAGAAAATCAATTCTTGAAAATGCTTTCTCTTTTCCTAATCAAGTGTAATATCTAGAAAGGCATTGTGTTCACATACTTGTTATGGCTGTATAGTTTTAGTATCTGCTTTTGAGGTGGGATATGTTGGCCACACAAACAATTTTGTCATCATGGAGAAGGAGAGAATAAATGGCTCTGGTCTGGCTCTGGCTCCGGCTCCGGCAGGGAGTCCCTTTCAGAACCATTGCTGCCCAGGCTTCTTTCTCTAACTGACTGCAGTATTTCATATGTCCTCTTTCCTCCCTTTTGGGTGAAAGACTGTCTTCCTTTAATGGTGGGTAGTTTGCATATATTACTTTAAATTAAGATATTCCTAGCCACTTTCTTCCTAAATCCTTATAATATGGTGATATATTTCCCCCTCCCCACTGCCTCTAGATGAAAGACAATCTTCTATATATCCTTTGATTTTTCCAAGAGACCCAGTTGTTATAATCGCAAATAGATGCTGCACATAGTGTTGAATCATTCTTAGCAGAAAAGCTCTTTGCTTACAAAATGCAAACAGAGATTTGCTCCCTGGAATTCCCTGCAATAGTATTACATAGCATGCCTAATAGCTGAGCACTAGGACAGGAACTGAGCTGAGGCCCTTACATGTGTCCAATTACAACAGTAAAACAACATGTACATGGTAATGATGTCATAAAGCCATAGAACTGAAATGGGAGCTTTGTATTTGGGAAATGAAGGGAGGAAATGTAACATTTACTGAGCACAGACAAAGGCTAGGAAGTATGCTTGGGCTTTCCCAAAGTTTTCTGGCTTATTCCTGACCAGGGTCCGGCAACGTGGGCCTCATTATCCCAATGAGCTATCTACTCGTTAATTCATGAATTCCTAATTTGCAAACACAGACACACACAAACTTGCTCACTGATTCACTAGGTGCCTATGAAGGCCAGGCACGCTGGTAGGCTCTGCTGTGCAAGGTGAGCCAACCCTGTCTTTGAGGTGCATACAGGTTGGTGGGGAGGGCGCAGGTGAGGGTGCAAAGGAGCAAAGAGATAAATCCCGAAATGCTGAGATAAATCCCAAAATCTGAAGCTAAGAGCAGAACCTGGAGTCACTGAGAGATCAAGGAACTTCCTCTCCTCCCTTCCCTAGACAGAACTACAGAGAACAGGGGCCTTTGGCTAAGTATTTAAATGAATCCCTGCAAGGCAGCCCTGCTATAGGCCCCCCCCCCCTTTTTTTTTCCCTGCAAGCTCCAAGAGGCATAGCTTGGAAGGGGAGGTGGAATAAAAGGGCGAAATTTTACTCTGCAGAATAATGTGACTTACAGATGCCATGGGTAGAGACAAACTTTTCAAGTTATGAAGAGCTTCCAGAATCAGTTTCTTTCTACCATGTCCCCCAAATGAGTCCTGGGTGGTTGTATACTGGGAGCATTTAGCCTGATAAGTGTGTCTGCATCCCCACTATGGGCGCTTGTGAAGGGATGGGATTTAAAGGGCGTGGACCACGCTGGGGAAATCTCTTCCCCTCTCCTGTGAACTGTCAATGGCACTCAGTGAAGGTTGTTGGGTAGTGTCTCCTGACGCCAAATATATGTGTGTGTGTTTTTTTCATATCAATTCTCCAATCATTCAATTCAATTCTGACACTAGCTATTTAGAGTTAGTGCAGACCCCACAGGACTGCCCTCACTTCAGACACCAAGTGCAAATGGAGTTCCCAGGCCACCCACACGTCGGCCCAGCTGACTACCAATGCACACCACCCTCCCAGCGTGTTCTCCGACTCACAAGCTCTCTGAATCTCATTGTCCAAGAATTTGTATAATACAATATCCAGCCCGCCTTCCCTCCATTGCGGTCAGGGATGAGGTGGGAGGAGACAAGAGCTGAAAGTTCTCACCCTCAGCACAGGTGTGGTTTTTCTGGTGACCAGCCCCTGTCCTGAAGCTGTCTAGGGAAGCCCATCTTGTAGTACCCCATTAGCATAAATGCTATGTGGTCAAAAGGGGCTTATTGTGAATAATAAAAGACACTCCTAGCCCTCAGGAAATCCCAAGTGTTTCAGAAGCTCTGTGACAGAAACTGAGGGCAAAGACCAAATACGCTGTCCGACAGTCAGTAGAAGAGAGGGATTTTAACGGAGGCATTTGCTCCTGAGGCCTGCCTGTGATTCCACATTATTTCCCCTGCCTGTGCTCGGCATCACTACAACTATCACACCCTTAAAGCAGATCCAGATGCACTTGCTGTAAGAAGACAGGTGAAGGGACAGCCCTGAGGGGCCACAGCTGACGTCTTGTGATGCATAGTCAAGGCTCTGGGATGGAGATGCGGAGAGCAGGTGTGCACATGTCCAGAGCCACCAGGCACAGTGCTTTAGGTTGTTCACTGCACAAGGTCACACAACCAAGGACCAGAGGAGATCAGCAAAGACTGAAATCTAGTCTCACCCAACACAGTACTTGGTGTGGGACTGTGTTGGCTTGAAGAAAGGAGTCTTTCTGTATTTCCCTCAAAGTTGGCATTTGGGTTAGCTGTGTCCTGCTTACGACTGAATAATGGTTATAAAGATGATAACTAATATAAAAAAATGCTCTCACCAACTTGGTGAAAATTTTAGTGTGTGAAATTGTTGAATAATATGAATAGAACTATGTAAACATTACAACTCTAAAAGGGCATATGCTCAGGAAAAATAAGATCTGGGGTGGCATATTGGTTCTCTCTTTTATTCCCCCCTTCCCCGCATTTTCAGCAACATGGTTATATGGCATTTATAATGCAAATAAATATTTAAAAAGAAAAGACTGTAATGCTATTTTTGCATCTTCGGCTTTCTCTAAGACAGATTAAAGTGCGTGTTATGTAATGTAAACGCGGTTTGGAGGAAGCAGAGGCAGGGTGACTGAGTGATCCCGAATGGGACTATCAGAGTATGTGAGTTGGAAATGGCAAGGACTAAGGGAAGACTGCTCCATGTGCAGATAGATTAGACGTGTATCCTTTTTTTAGCCATCATTGAGCAATCTCCCTCCTCCATCTTAAACTCATTTCAATAATTGAAGATTTACTTGGCACGGTAACTCTGTTAATAGGAAAATGCCTCCTCTGTGAAGATTTAACCTCATAGACGCCACCCTGTGCATAAACTTATTAGATCAGCATCTCACCGAGAGTCCCACCTGCAGTTTCTCTGTTATCACAACTTCTTCAGATCAAGGAGCCTGAAAGGGGGTGTGCATGCTTCCCTGCCATCAGCCTTCTCCTGGTAACCACCATTTCTGGAGAGGACCCCCTTTACAGAGGTTTGGGTTCTCAGTACTGAGCTTCTGAAGAACTTCTCTCCTAGCAGTGACAAGGATGACAGGGCTGATGCTATAGACACTGACACTCCCTGAGTGTGTTTTATACGCCAGGCATACGCTGAAGTGCCTTATACGCGTCATTTCATTGCATCCTGACAGCGTTATCACAGAGCAGGTGCCATGTTCCCCATGTAATCACTGAGTGAACTTGTGAGGGGTCATGTGCTCAGAGTCACCCCGCTCCAAAGTGCCGCAGCTGGGAATTCCATGCAAGTCGGCTTGATTCTAAGCCTGAGCTTTCAACCAGAGCATCACAGTTTTTCTTTATAATGAGAGGAGGCCAATTTTTTATGTAAAGAGCCAGATAGCAAATAGCATTTTAAGCGTTGTGCACCAAGAGGCAAAATTGAGAGAAAACTGGCTTCTACAAATTTTAATTGATGAAGCTCAAAACTTTATTTATGGACATTAAAAGTTACTTTCATGTCCTGTTCAAATGTCAAAAACTCTTATTATTCTTTTGACATACTTGCAATCATTTAAGAATGCAAAAACCAGTCTTAGCTTGGAGGCCATGCAAAAGAAAGCAGAGTAGGGGAGTGTAGCGATTTGATGACCGCTGTCCTAGCTGGGATGTCCTTGGACAGGCAGTTGTGGATGGCAGTGGATAGGATGCTTAACAAACAATTAAAGGGGAATCAGTGACCTGGGACTTTGGGAGAGAAAACAAAAGGGATGTAGAGTGCCAACCCCACCACCATTGCCATTCTTCTGAAACTTCCCTTTACCATGAGTTGTGAGGTCCCTGGTTTTCACTTAGCACGGTGAGAAATTCTTCAGGGAGAGTGAGCAGAATACTTGAAATTGGAACTAGTCTAGAAAATCCAGCATATGTCTATTTAGCTGTAGGTTAAGTTTAGATGTTAAAATGAGTTTGGAACTCTGCCCACTTCTCTCTCTCTCTCTCTCTCTCTCTCTCTCTCTCTCTCATTGTAGCGCACTTGTTCAAGTAGAGGGAAGAGGAGGAAAAGGAAAAATCAAAAGGAGGTCAAAGAAGAGATGGGAGAAGAGCTGTCCGTATGGCCCATGATTTCATCATATTCCATGGGGAATTTATGTACGTATTTAGTATTCTGGAACTCAGCCAACTATAGTGGAGGTGGAGCGATGGAGAGAAAGGACACTGAGAGCAGGTTCAGGACCCGGCTCCATCCCCATCTGGCTAAACAACCTTCATGATCTCTGTGTCATCCTCTAAAACAAGGAAGAGCTCAACATTTGATATTTATGAACTGGGACCCTTGAGTGTATCTAAATTTGAACTAGCAATTGCTTTTCTAGAAAAATATCATGAATAGAGAGTGCAAATAATGTAACTGATCACATTTGGTCTTCCAACACTAGGCACACTCTTAAAATAAAACTTCATTTGAGAGAGACAAGCCTTTAGAATTCCTAGGGTATCCTGCATCAGATTTTAAGAGAGAATATGGGGTTCTTACAATTGGTATTGGACTGAAGTACATTACACTAAATTAGAACCCTGGAGTCGAGGCCCAAATGGTGGTACCAGCTGAACCTAGAGGAAGAAAAAGCAATAACCTAATACTAACCTGCAGTTACTAAAGGATTTACACACATTGCCAGGTAGCAGACAGAACTTGGAGTTTCACATTCATAGAATATCAGCATTCATGGTAACAAGAAGGACACAGTCAAAGGGCCTGGGCTTGAGTCCTGGCTCTGTCCTTACCAGCTGTGTGACCTTAGGGAAGTTATCTTGTAACCCCATGCCTCAGTTTCCCATTTTAAAGTGGAGATACTATCTACTAATCAGTGTTATGAGGCTCTGATTTATTCATTTATTCATCTATTCATGAGCATTTCTTAAGTTTCTTCTATGTACTAGAGCCTAAGGGTAAAAACATATAATAAGTGCATAGTCATGTTCCTTAAGGAGCTCAGATGGGAAAGCAGTAAGCACATAGGAAACAGTGTGACAATGGTATGCAGAGGGTGCTGTGGGAGCAAAGCATGGGGATCCCTATCCTTCCTGTGTTTTGAAAACTGCCTGGAGGGTGCAGTGAGAGGAGTATTGGCAAATAAGTTGATTTCTACCACATGGTTAAAAAGTTGTGTCATTTTGCCCTAACCGGTTTTGCTCAGTGGTTAGAATGTCAGCCCGTGGACCAATGGTAACAGGTTCAATTCCAGGTCAAGGGCACATATCTAGGTTGCAGGCTCAATCCATGGCCCAGGTAAGGGTTCATGCAGGAGGCAACCAATCGATGTGTCTGTCTCACCTCTCTTTCTCTCTCATTCTCTTTCTCTCCCTCCTCCTTCCCTTCCACTCTCTCTCAAAATCAATGGAAAAATACCCTTGGGTGAGGATTTTTTTTAAAGTATTATTTTATCTAGTCCATGTCTCAGCTAGGTGATTAAGGTTCCCATCAGTGACAAGTCATGTTGCTTGCATGCACCCTTGTATGATGTGTTGAAAATGGTGGCTCAGTTCTGTGGTCTTGCTTCCCCAAACCTAAAAACCCACTGTAAGTCTTAGAAAGATATAAGACAAACTCTAATTGAAGGACAGTGTGTGTGGTCTTTGACCAGTAATCCCTAAAACTGTCAAGGTCAACAAAAACAAAGTCTGAGGAAACTGATAGAGACCAGAGAAGGCTAAGGAGACTAGATGATTAAATGTGTTATGGTTTCCTGCATGGGATACTAGAACAGAAAAAAGGAAATTAGGAGGAAAGTAGTGAAATCCAAGTAAAGGATACAGATTAGTTGATACTGGTTACCAATCTTGGTTCCTTAGCTGTGACAATTGTACCATGGTAATGTAAGATGCTAGTTATAGGGGAAACTGGGTGAGAAAAATAAGGAAACTTTCTATATTATCTTTGCCCCCACACCCCAAATAAACCTAGTATTACTATACAATTAAAAGTTTATATAAAAATATACAATATTCTAATTCTTTCACTGTCGGGTAAGAAATAGAAAACTCTCCAAGTCATATTATTGTCCCTGAGCACATTTCACAACCTTATCATTATCTGGGAGAAATCTCCAAATCTCCTCCCAATATAAGCTGTGCTGAGAAAAATGGATATTTCTGAGATCAGCTCGCATTAAGCCTTATTTAAAGTGTGAGAGTTCAAAGAAAAACAGAGCAAGATAAGAAAGGGTCTTTGGATTTAAGATTCCCTGGAGCCCTTTTCATCTGACACTTAATTTGATGAGAGAACATCTTTCTCTGACATTTTGGAATCTGGGAGGAGGCCAACAGAGTTCAGCACTTTTCAATTATCTTAATAAATCCCAATCCTATAATTGGAAGGACTCTTCTCTCACCGAATTGAAGAAGAAAAAAGTCGGCTACGGGCAGGCTAGAGGCAGTACAGTGGGGCCCAAGAACCCAAAAAGAGAGGAATAGACCTGGGTTCTGGGCACAGCTGGGGCCACCCATTGCTGTCTCCTTCCCTGTATTATGAAATGGGGACTTTGGAGTTTATTTTTTCCCTCTAGCTGGAATATTCTAGGATTCATGTTTTAGATGGTTGAAAACATGTTCAGGGTCATAGCATCTCTTTTCACAAGACTGAATATTTGCAGAGCCAACAGGAATTTCTAAACATTGATTTAACACAACTATATTTTGAAAGGCAGCTTACTTTCCAAACTAATGAGTTTGGATGGTTCAGCTTAATGTGGCATAATTTTCACAGAATTAACCAATCTATTCACCGCTTCTTTTGGTTTTGCTTATATCTGTTGGGTTGGTTCTAGGGAATGTTTTTTTCCTTTCCAGAGTTTTCTTTTCAAAGTGTTCATTTCTCAGAGTCCTCCTGAATGCTGACCACAGACAGTCACACCTCCCCTGCTTCTCTCTTCCTTTCTGGGTGTAGCCCAGGACTAATGGAAAGACTACTTGTCTAAACCTGCATCTCACCATGGCTGGTGTGGCTCAATTGGCTGGGCATCGTCCCATTCACTTAAGGTTGCTGGTTCGATTCCTTGTCAGGGCACATGCCTAGGTTGCAGCTCAATCCTCAGTAGGGGGCATGCAGGAGGCAGCTGATTAATGTTTTGCTCTCACATCAATGTTTCTTTCTCTCTCTTCCTCTCCTTTCCTCTCTCTCTAAAAATTAATACAAATTTTCTTTAAAAAATAAAAATAAACCTGGATCTTTCAAGAGACCTGGAACTCAGTCCTGACTCTCCCACTAATTTTCAGTGAGGCCTTTGACAGTGACTTTTCTTCTCTGAGTACCAATTTCCTTGTCTATATAGTTGACGGTGAACTATATCCTTGCCATTGCTCCTCCTGGATAGACACCAGCCTCATTCTGGAAGATTCTTAGAAGGGAGGGGGAAAAGCTTTTCTCATTTATTCATTCTGTCAGTCATTTTTTGAACCATTTATTGATTTCTTTCTTCACATACTCAAATATGTAGAGAGGACTATATTTGATTAGTCCTGGATGCCATCAAGAAGTTCATATTGAAGTAGGGGGGAAAGCAAAGAAAAACATTATAATTTGATGTAATAAAATTATACAGGAGGTGCTAAGGAGCCTGGAAGGAGGAATAATAAGTTCTTGGTCAACCAGAGAACACTGAACTTGTTCCTGCTCCTGGTTCTTTGCACTCGCTATTCCCTTATTCTGGACACTGTTCCTGCAGACATACTCATGGCTTGCTCTGCAGCCTAACTCAATTTTCTGCTCAAAATTCCTCCTTCAGTGAAGCCATTCTATATTACACAATCTCTCCCTTACTGTGTTTCATTTGTCATCAATGACAATGTATTACATATTTAGTTGTTTGTTTATCATCTATCCACTGGATGTAAACTCCAGGAAGGCAGGTGCTTCTGTTTTATTGACCATAATATCTCCAGTATCTAGGTCTGTGTTTTGTGAATATTTGTTAAATGCTGAATGAATGAATGAATGAATGAATGCTGAGTGATTCAAGAAAGCTTCCTGGAGGGGGTAGGTGGCAATTTAGCTGAGCAATTGAAAGCATGAGTAGGAGCTACCAAGGCAAAGAACAGTGAGTATGGGAATTCTAAGTAGAAGAAATATGAGCAGAAGCCAGTAGGAATTAGGGATCTTGGATTGTTACCCAAATTGCACATAGCTGAAGCCTAAGATGAGAGGGTGAGCCATATAAGTGGCCAGCCATGAGGTACGATCACCTCATGTGACTGTGGACACCAGACAAGGAAGGGGGTGGCTAGGGAGTGAGGGTGAAGAGCCATCGAAAGAACCCAGTCAGAGAAGTAGAATTTACTCATGTTCTCAAATCTTATGGATTTTCATTCAAACCCTCAACTCCAACCCCCTTTGTTGGCATTCCTTTAGACATAGGTCTTTCAGACATTTTTGCCTATGACCCACAAGAGGAAATAAATTAAACATGATGTCCCAGTTCATAGATAGATTGATAGATAGATATGTAATCATTACTATATGCAATCTCCTATTCTATTCTATTCTATTCTATTCTATTCTATTCTATTCTATTCTATTCTATTCTGTTTTGTTCTGTTCCATTCTGTTCTGATTAATTTCATTCTGTTCCATTCAGTTCCATCCCATTCCATTCCAATTAATTATTAAAACTGTGTGTTCTCACTAAACTGCTAAACTGATTTCTCTACCCATTGTTTTCAAATATTCCTGTAACTGGTTCATGATGTAAATATCTTTTTTTTTACAGACAACTGTTTAGCTTTTATTTTATAATCATAAACTTAACTCGGCAATCCAGCTAGACTGGAAAGGGGTAAGGAAATTATGGAACCCAATGAACTGTGACAAGAGCACAAAGATTATAGAACATTCCAAGCAAATTGGGGTGAAGAGGTGCTCTCCTGAGCTAATCATGATGTAAATATCTTTTTTTTTTTTACAGACAACTGTTTAGTTTTTATTTTATAATCATAAACTTAACTCAGCAATCCAGCTAGACTGGGAAGGGGTAAGGAAATTATGGAACCCAATGAACTGTGGCAAGAGCACAAAGATTATAGAACATTCCAAGCAAATTGGGGTGAAGAGGTGCTCTCCAGAGCTACAGAAGGAATGGTCTGGTGGTTAAGATAAAAACACAAATCAAATTTCTTAGAGTTGCCCACAGTAAGCAATGGTGATCTTCTTGCTGGCCTTGCCATTCCTGGACCCAAAGCGCTCCATGGCTGCCACAATATCCAGGCCTTCTGTCCTCTGGCGAAGACCACATGCTTGCCACCCACCCACTCAGGCTTGGCAGCACAGAGGAAAAACTGGGAGCCATTTGTGTTTGGTCCAGCATTTGCCATGGACAAGATGCCAGGACCTGTATGTTTCAGGATGAAGGTCTCATCCTCAAATTTCTCCCCATAGATGGACTTGCCGCCTGTGCCATTATGGCATGACCACAGTCAGCAATGGTGATCTTCTTGCTGGCTTTGCCATCCCTGGACCCAAAGCGCTCCATGGCTGCCATAATATCCAGGCCTTCTGTCCTCTGGCGAAGACCACATGGTTGCCACCCACCCACTCAGGCTTGGCAGCGCAGAGGAAAAACTGGGAACCATTTGTGTTCGGTCCAGCATTTGCCATGGACAAGATGCCAGGACCTGTATGTTTCAGGATGAAGGTCTCATCCTCAAATTTCTCCCCATAGATGGACTTGCCGCCTGTGCCATTATGGCATGTGAAGTCACCACCCTGGTACATAAATCCCGGCATAATTCTGTGACAGCAGGATCCTTTATAACCAAATCCTTTCTCCCCAGTGTCTAGAGCACAGAAGTTTTCTGCTGTTTTTGGAACTTTGTCTGCAAACAACTCGAAAGGAGACATGCCCAAGGGCTCGCCGTCGATGTCGAAGAACACGATGGGGTTCACCATGGCTGGTCACGGGCAGCTCCGGGGGCGTCGTCGTCTGCCTTTTTTTTCCCCACTGAGCATTGCATTCAAGAAAGTTAAGTAAGCAATACTGATTTACAACCCAAGGCCCAGGCCCAGAGATATCTGCTTCAGAGAGCACACCCCAGGCAATGGCCTTTGACCCTGGGCTCACTCAGGGTCACCCTGGTAGAATTCTGTGATGCAGAACTGGAAGGCCAGTTAATGGCCCTTGCCTTCAGCAGCCAAAGCTCAGGGAGTGGGCTGCCTTCAGGTAGTGCGCTCTGTGCACACCAATCGCAGTTGCCGTTCAATGCACAGTGATATGAAATGACTTCTTAAAATGACCGGATTCCAGGCAGGAAGCCCCAAGGGAGGTGCATGAATTTCTTGTGAAGATCATCATTGTTGCTACTGGTCATTCTAGTAATAGGCATTTAGTAGAGTAGTATTTGTCTGGTGTAGTTGGAGTCTGCCTGGTTTATAGGTCGTTGATTTTAACTTTCAGGAGGGAAAACAGCTTTTGAAATAAATCATTGCCTAAAGCAACCAAAGGCCTTCGCATCACTTTTAATGAAGGAGAAGGCAGTGTATAAATGGAAAAGAGCAGACCATTATGAGTTCCAAGACCTGGAACTGAGTCTAAAACTGCCTCCCTGTGTGGCCATGGGCAAGCCATCTCACCTCTTTAGACTCAGCTACACACACACACACACACACACACACACACACACACACACTGATTTCAGAGATAGGAAGGAAGAGGGAGAGAGAGAAAGAAACATCAATGATGAGAGAATCATTGATCAGTTGCCTCCTGCCCACCCCCTACTGGGGATCCAGCCCACAAGCCATGTATATGCCCTGGCCAGGAATTGAACCGTGATCTCCTGGTTCATGGGTTGATGCTCAACCACTGAGCTACACCAGCCAGGCTAGACTCAGTTTTCTTACAAATATGACAAGTATAGCAATACCTTTCCTTGATTCACAGAGGCACTTGAGTGATAAAAACAATAACATATCTAAAAGTGCATTGCAATGTCCCAAATTCTTATACAAATGCTATTGGTTTCTACTGAGCACGAATGAGGTCAATTAATAAATGTCTTCTAGCAATAATACAACTACCGTCCTACAGATGAGGAAACTGAGGCCCCAGAGAGATGAAAAACTTGACAAATAAATAGAGCAATTAGTGATGAAGCCAGAATTCGAATACAGGCCATTCTGGTTTTAAAATCCTTGTTGTGAACCACTATGATGTGTAGATATTTCAGAGAAGATATGAGCTCCAAAGCCATGTTTGCCTTGACCAAGAGGCATTTTGCCTGTCTCTTTGTACTCTCAATGGCTGGTCCAGAGTACACGCTCAGTCTGTGTCAGCTAAAAATAAATATCCTCACTTGTCCTCTTCTTACTCTTTTTTGGGGGACTCTTACATTATTGTTGTGATTTTTTTTGGGGGGGGGCGGGGAAGGATACAAAATTACTGTCACCCAGCATAGCTCACTGTCACATCTGAATTAGCAATAAACAAGGAAAAGGATGAACTGGATTCAGGAATAAAATTTGTTCAGGTGAAAATATATAGCAAACCAAATGCCTGTTTAGTTCATTTTCAAATATGGGCACCAGGAAGGTGCAATGCCATCAGGATGTCACACAGAAAGGGCTCACACTGCAATTGCATGTTAGCCATTGTGAAATAAGCATCCAGCTCAGTTGAGGTTGAGTTACATCTGGCTCAATGTGGGACCCGCTCATTTGTAGTTTCTTGCCTTTTCTGTGAAGGCCCTGGCGTGGGTCCAGCAGGGTAGAGATCACAACTTCCTAATCCAGGGTTTTAACTGCATTTGATATGTGCGCAGGACAGAGAAAGTCACTATTGAATCTCTCAGGGCTAACACAATGAACCAGGGAGTGGCTTAAACAACAAAAATTTATTTTCCCATAATTCTAGACCTAGGTCAAGGTATGTGCAGGGTTGTCGTTATTAGTGCTTTTCTGAATGCCTTTTTCCCTGGCTTGCAGATGGCCATTTTCTCTCTGTCTTCACATAGCCTCCTCTCTCTGTGTCCTAATCTCCTTATAAGGATACCAGCCAAATGGAATTAAGGCCCACGCTAGCGACCTCATTTAGCCTTAATTATCTCTTTAAAGACCCTATCTCCAAATATAGTTACATTCTAAGGTACTAGGGGTTAGGTTGGGGGACAGGGACACAATTCAGCCCATACCAGTCACAACGTGGAGCAAAATAAAACAGAAATGATGGGAATTGGATGTAGAAGTGAAACTTTCAATCTTTAATAAAATCTTGGGACCTGGGACTGAAAGGGAGACAAACAGAATTCTTTAGGTTTGTGTATTTCTTTTCTTTCAGCCAAGATATAGATTTCAGTCACTTTTTCAGGTGTCTGTTGTTAAACTCAAGAAGTCTCTTTCACATTTGGGAATAGCAGGTTATTTCCCAGGGGAAAGGGCTTGTTTGGCGACATCTGGGCCCTCGCTTCATTCTGCGAGAACCCTGCTCGCACATTTACATGCACGTTCTCCCAGGAACCTTGGAGGAGGAAGAAAAATATTTCACCATCTAAGAGAAATCCCCCAGAGGTCGGACTGGTTTTGTGTTCTTGCAGAGCCTGTGAGGTGTAGAGCTGAAGGCGGGACCTTGTGGTGGCTTCAAGCGGAGCTTGTGCTTGTGGGTAAGTCCTCCACCCAAACTGGTATGATACCCACCATTCTGTCTACACTTGCTTTCCTGAGAAATGTCGTCAGAGCACTCTCTTTGCTACTTCAGACTCTGCCTGGGTTATTGGCACCCAAATACTAGTAGTTACCCCTTTTACATTTTTTTTCTCATTCAGGTTTATTGAGGTATAATATACATACAGTAAAATTCACCTTTTTTTAGGTGTAGCTTGAAGAATTTTGAAAACTGTATACATTCTGTAACTCATACCACAATTGAGATTATTTCTCTCTACTTCCCCTGCCCCCAGATCTACTATCCCTTTGTATCTTTAAAAACATTTAGTAGAGTTCAAAAGTGAAATTATCTAGACCAATTGGTAAGGATGTAACTTAGAACAGCTAGAACACTATTTGAGTTATCTAATTCTTCTTTAGTAATCTTTGGTAGTTTCTAACTTTTAAGGAATTTGTCATCAAATTTATTGCCATAAAGTTGTTGAAAATATTCCCTTGCCATCCTTTTTCATATCTGTTGGAGCTGTGATGATGTTCCCTCATTCATTTCTGCTATTGGTCATTTATGTCTTCTTCTTCTTCTTCTCCTCCTCCTCCTCCTCCTCCTCCTCCTCCTCTTTCTTCTTCTTCTTCTTCTTCTTCTTCTTCTTCTTCTTCTTCTTCTTCTTCTTCTTCTTCTTCTTCTTCTTCTTCTTTTTCTCTCTCCTCTCTCTCTCTCTCTCTCTCTCTCTCTCATTAATCCTCCCCTGAGAATATTTTTCCTATTGATTTTTAGAGAGAGTGGAAGAGAGTGGGAGAGACACACAGAGAGAAACATTAATGTAAGAGAGACACATTGATTGGTTGCCTCCTGCATGCACCCTGACCAGGGCCAGGGATTGAGCCTGCAAACAAGGAATGTGCCCTTGACCAAATCCAACTCAGGACCCTTCAATCTGCAGGCTGATGCTCTGTCTACTGAGCCAAACCAGCTAGGGCTCTTCTCTCTTTTTTATTTGGTCAGTCTGGTTAGAGGGTTATCAATTTTATTGATAAGACTTTGTGGTTGGTATATTCAGTCCTTGTTGTTGGTGGGTTATATCACAACTATTTTAATCTGATACTATGAATATAAAAATGAGACAATAGTTACTCCAAACTTATATTAAGCACAAAATCCACCTAAGCTTCATATGCTTCTCAGTCACAGTTACTGTTTTGACAGGAGGGCGATAGGCAGGGAGCATTTATTGAGTGGGATGCGTAACAGTGGTGTTGCTATTCCAGTAGGTAACGTCTTACTTGGGCATCAGGGCAAAAGCAGTAAGTGATCTGAAAACCAGTTACTATCCACGAACCCTATTCTGCAACTGTGGGGTCAGATGTCCTTTGAAAGTCAGAATTTTCATATTTTATAAGGGGAATAAGCTATGTATGTTCTCCCTTGGTTAAGACCTTCTGGGGTGTCTGGCAGCATCTGATAATCAAACACAATGGGAAGACAATGACCATAAATAACATCATTGGCTTTGCTGCCAAGAGAGTTCCTCCACATTGCTGTGTTTACCAAGACTTTTTGGATTTTGAGACTGTAGATAAGAAAGAACTATAAACAAACATGGTCAAAATTGCCCATGAAAAAGATACCAAATCTCCTATACAATATGTCTGGCTGGTGTGGCTCAGTGATTAAGCGTCGACCCATGAACCAGGAGACCACTGTTTGATTCCTGGTTAGGGCACATGTCCCCAGTAGAGGGTGTGCAGGAGGCAGCCGATCAATGATTGTCTCATTGATGTTTCTATCTCCCTATCCCTCTCCCTTCCTCTCTCTGAAATCAATAAAAAATATATTTTAAAAAAATAAAGAAAGAAATACAATATGGCATATAGTTTTACATGTAGTGTTTCATCTACCACCATTTGATTCCTGGTTAGGGCACATGTCCCCAGTAGAGGGTGTGCAGGAGGCAGCCGATCAATGATTGTCTCATTTATGTTTCTATCTCCCTATCCCTCTCCCTTCCTCTCTCTGAAATCAATAAAAAATATATTTTAAAAAAATAAAGAAAGAAATACAATATGGCATATAGTTTTACATGTAGTGTTTCATCTTTCCACTAAGTCTAATGCTGCCAGTTGCTCCTCCAGGGCGGAACAGATTGCTGTTGCTTTGGTTGAGCACCAGATAAAGTAATTGGCTTGCATTAAGGGGCCCATGTTGAGTGAATATTATGCTTTCTCTCTTTATTTTTTTTGGCCAAGCTTGTATTGTTGCATTTGGGCAGATTAAATCAATGTATGTTTAATACAACTCTACCATAGATTCCTTGCTTGAACAGTTTTACATGAGCCGACAGGAACAGACAGGAATAAAAATAAACACCAGTGCCAAACTACAGCCTTCAAAATCAGTGACACATTTATAAGAAGTTAAAATGTATGCACAGAGATGGCAGAAGACGATGTATTCTGAGGTCTGCACAAAAACCAGTTAACGAGTTGGTGGTATCCAATTCATTAACACTTCTAAGTGTGAGGTTTTTTTTACTGCAGTTTTTAAAATAATTCAAATATATTTGAAAAAATGAAATCTATGTCAAATCCTACGGCTCCACCTAATAGTTTTCATGTCTCCATGGTTTATTCTAAACGTAGACAACAACACAGCAACAACAATAAAAACAGCACATTCATCATTATTAGCATTACCTGAGTACTTATTTACCATGTGTCAAACACTGTCCTTTGTGCTTAAGACATTATCTCATTTAACATCCATTTATTCTTTCAAAAAATGCTTTCTGAACATCATTTGTGTTGCATTTGGCATTGCTTTAAATCGGTGAGACTCTACTGGGGGAGATTTTGCCTCCCAGGGGACATTTGGCAATAGTTGGAGATATTCTGCTTGTTTTAACTGGGGAGGTGTTGTTGGCTTCTGGTGGGCAGAGACCAGAGACACTAATAAACATCCTACAATGGACAGGACAGCCCCACAACGAAGAATCATTTTGCCCAAAATGTCAATATGCTCAGGTTGACTAACCCGGTGTGGTGTGTGTGTGTGTGTGTGTGTGTGTGTGTGTGTGTGTGGTAGTTTGGAAGGTTGAGATTGGAAATTTAAATGGGGTGTTTAGGGAAGGCCTTACCTAAGAGGTAATATTGGAAGAAAGTCTTGACAGAGGTGAGGGAACTAGTATGTGGATACCTGCGATACAGTCGGGGAAGAGTTACTTCCAGGCAAAGGGAACAGCAAGAGGAAGGGCCCAAGGCAAGAGCACGCAGGGCTTTTTCAATGAACAGGGAAGAGACCATTGTGACCTGCAGAGAGTGTAGGGTGGGAGGGGACACCGGGTCAGAGGGATGAGGGGGGGGGGCAGAGTTTATTCTGAGTGAGATGGCAGTCATTGCAGGTTTTAAGCAAGAGTGTCATGAGCCAATTTATGTTTTGAAAAGATCCTGCTGGCCAGGGCACTGAGAATTGACCATTGGGGGCCAAGGATGGAAACAAGGAGATCATAAGTAGTCATGGCAACAATCCAGTGAGAGGTTAGAGTGACTTAAACAGGGTTCCAGCAGTTAAAGGTTTTTGGATTCTGGACATATTTTCCAAGGTTGAGGTGACAGATTTTGTGAATGCATTTGGGGTTTGGGGGGAAGAATTAAGAAAGTTTACTTTTTTGTTTGCTTGATTTTGGACTGAGCCCCTTAAAGAATGTAATTGCCATTTACTGAAATGGAGAAAGCTTGGGTAGGAGTCGCTTGGGGATGAAAATTAGTATTATTGTGTTTAATTTGGATGTACTTATATATGTTTAATTTGAGATGTCATTCAAACAGTCAGGTGGAGATGTCAGAACACACTTAACCACTCTGTGAAATAGGTGTTACTACTCCCACCTTGCAGATGAAGAATCAAGAATAAAGAGTTTGCGTATCTTGTCTGAGATCACCCGGGTATTAAGCAGGACAGCCTGGATTCTGATGTCACAAACTGGCATCTTGCTAAAAAATGACATCAGCCCCTCTCTCCTGAATGGCACCTCTTTTTGTTTGTTTGTTTGCTTGTTAATCCTCACCCAAGGATATTTTTTCATTGATTTTTAGGGAGAGTGGGAGAGAGAGGGAAAGACAGAGAGAAAAATTGATGTGAGAAAAACAATTGGTTGCCCCGACCCTGGTGGAATAGAGGAATAGAACTCGGGACCCTTTGGTCTGCAGGCCGATGCTCTATCCACTGGGCAACACTGGCTAGGGTGATATGACACATCTTAGTCTCCATTTCTGTGGGTAACCTTGACCAGCTCTCAGAATGAGAAGCTCTCTTGGGATAGAGCCTTTTATGCAGTTGGCAACTGAAAGTGAAGCTGCTGTGTCTGGCAACTTTTCTTTGACTGATTGTGGTAACTCCAACCACAGTGTAAAACCTAACGAAAAGAGAATTCCTCAGGTGCAGGCAGCTTGAAAGAACCATGCACTGAGCACTGACATTAGAAGGACCATTGACTTTGGAATCCTGCAGACAGACCCCCATTAAAACACAGACTTCATTACTCACTAAACTTTGTATCCTGAGGCCAAAACGTGACTTTGCCAAGTCTCTGTTGAGCAAATGGGTAATGCACATTATCGCTGTGATGGGTCCAAGTGGCCCAGTGGCATTACACCCCAAGGCTTAGGCTTGTACCTGATCAGCCCCATGAAGAGTCCACCGTTCATTGCTTTGGTGGCTGAAGAATCTGGATCACTTTGCTACATTTTTGTTTATTGTCTTTCCACACTTTCTTTATTTTTAAATTTTTTATATATTTTTGTTGATTTCAGAGAGGAAGAGATAGGAGAGATAGAAACATCAATGATGAGAGAGAATCATTGATTGGCTGCCTCCTGTACACCCTCTACTGGAGATCGAGCCCACAACTCGGGCATGTGCCCTAGATAGGAATCAAACCCACGACCTTTCAGTCTGTATGCAGACACTCTACCCACTGAGCCAAACCAGCTAGGGCCCATGCTTTGTTTACTGTCATTTCCTTGCTCTAGAAAATACGCTTCCTGTCTCCTCTGTTTACTGTTCCGGATGGTGCCTGGCACATAGTAGGTGCCCAATGACTATCATTTGAATGAAGACATGAATAATTCTCATTGTAATTATCCTTAGGAGCATGGCTCTATTCTTATCCCTATTTCACAGATGTGAAAACTGAGGCTTAGAAAAACGGAGCAATGATCAAAGAGGTGAAGGAATTCAGAAGTACAAATTAATAGTTGCAAATAGTCACAGGATGTAAAGTACAGCCTAAAGAATATAGTCAGTAATATTGTAATAGGTGGGTACTGGAAATATAATTCTCATTGTAATTATCCTTAGGAGCATGGCTCTATTCTTATCCCTATTTCACAGATGTGAAAACTGAGGCTTAGAAAAATGGAGCAATGATCAAAGAGGTGAAGGAATTAAGAAGTACAAATTGATAGTTGCAAATAGTCATGGGATATAAAGTACAGCCTAGGAAATGTAGTCAGTAATATTGTAATAGGTGGGTACTGGAAATATTGGTGAGAACACTTTGTAACGTGTAGGATTGTCTAACCACTATGCTGTACGCCTGAAACTAATCTATAATAATAAAAGTGTAATATGCTAATTAGACCGGACAGCTGAACGACCTTCCTTCCAAAGCTGGGGATGGAAGGGCCTAGGCAGCCGCTGTGGCTTCGAGGGCCGAGCCCCTTGCATGAATTTCGTGCATTGGGCCTCTAGTACAAAATAATATTGAATGTAAACTGTAATTTAAAAAAATTTAAAAATATTTAATTTTTTTTAAAAATGAAAGAAAAAATGGAGCAAGGTGCCTGGAGTCACCACCTCGCAGGAGGCATCGCCTGGTCCTGGGATAGTGAACAGCTGTGGAGTTTGGAAGGCCCTCCACTGAGGATCCGAGAACAGCAGGTCTAATCATTAAAGCTTCTGGAGTCCACTGCCCAGCTCTGCCGTTCGCCCTCTCTGCATCCTAACTCCGTCCCTAAGTGGGAGGTGAAAATAGCAGTACCCCACAGAGTTTCTGTAGCATTCAGTGAGTTAATAGAAATACAGTGCTTAGAACAGGGTAGCAAGTGCTATTATAAATATTAGATGATATGAATATACTTTGCTGTTTGCCTTGCAACACATAAGCACCTTGCTCCCCTCTTCTACCTCCACCACGGTCTAGGTGTTTTGCATTTTAAGTGTGTCTAACCTTTAGCAAGGTATTTGTTTACACATATATTTACCTAATGTGTGTGTGCATGTCTGTGTGTGTGTGTGTGTCTTAAATTGCCCATTATGTAAATGGCTTTGGTTTAGTAAGCAGAAAACGCAAGGGTATGGTTAATGGGAAATTGTTCTGTGCAACTCAGAAAACCGAAGAATCGTAAAAGAATCCTCCCAAGAGACAGTCTGATGAAGGTGTAACCAACCCATTTGCAGGTTTTTATTTTTAAATAATAACCAGCCGCTAATGCAGTAATGGCCCGGAGCAGAACATCGATTTATCCCCGGTGAGGTGGGTTGTGTTTCCCTGCTACACGGCCAGCTGTCGTCTTTGATATGAGGCTGCCTCTCCTCGAGCCGGTGTCTGTCAATCAGCTTTCAAGGAGAAAGCTTCGAAACAGCGTGGAGGCTTTGCCATTTCCTGGATGGGTGTGGAAGGTGTGTGTGTGTGTGTGTGTGTGTGTGTGTGTGTGTGTGTGTGTGTGTAGGAGCCATTTACTTTTTGCTGAGCTAGAATCCAGCCTGTTAGGATGCACTGTGCAGTCAAACTTCTTAGCAGATTGGGGCAGCTCTTCAATTCCTTCAAAGAGAAGGCCCTTGGCGTTGTCCTCCAAAGCCTCAAGCACAACTCCCCTTTGATCTGGGCAAATCTCCCTCCAGTCCTGAAGTCGGGTCCCTGTCTGCCAAGAGGGAACACCATTTCTCAGTGCAAGTAGATCGTAGTGGAACAAGTCTCTCAGGAAAATTACAAAAAAATTAGCCTGATATGCAGATGTCAAAGGAGATTATTAGTTAAGGCTAAGTGGAAAATTCTAATTCATTCATTCAACGTTATTTATCGTGGGCCCACTATGTGTCAGGTAGTTTGCTAGGTGGCAGCAGGGTGGGGTGGATATACGATTATTGACAAACTAAAAAAACACTTTCTGTTTTGATTTTCTTTATGAAAGCTGAGATTTCAAAACAGATGTCCCAAAAGAAACCTCATGTTTCTAGTAAACAACCACTTTAAACACCTGCTGTGTGCCAGGAATTGTGTTAGCAGCCACCGTGAGAAAATGAATGTGACCCTCAGATCTTAATTGTGGGACATGGTGCCCATGTTCAAAGCTATTTGCCAGTAGGTTCATACTCTCTGGTTGGCAGAATTCAAAAATGCCCCCTTGCCCAATGTCCAGCCCTAATCCCCAGGAATGTGAATGTAATAGATATCACACTTATGATTATGTTACAAAAGGAATGTTGCATGTGCAGTTAAGATTAATCAGTTGACTTTGAGTTAATCCAGAGAGCGAGTGTCCTGGTGGAACTAATCTAATGACTTTAAAAGCAGTGTTGTTGTTGTCTCCAGCTGGTAGGGGAGGAAGTCAGAGGGAGAAGACTTAATGTAAAGGAGGTTGCTGAGGTGGAGGGGCCTTCGAAAGAGGATCTAAGAGCAGCCTCAAGCTACCTGACCGCCAGCCAGGAAATAGAGACCTCAGTCCTACAACCCAAGGAATTGAATTCAATCAGCAACATGCATCTTTGAAGCAAGTTATTCCCAGAGTCACCAGATAAGTCCAGTTGACAATTTGATTTCAGCCATGTGAGACCCTAAGCAAAGAACCCGATTGAAACTGCCTGGACTTCTATGGTATTATAAATGGGTGTTGTTTTAAGCAGCTAAGTTTGTGGTCACTCATTATACAGCAATTTTTTAAAAAAGATTATTTTCTCATTGGTTATTCTGCATTTTTATAGTTTGTAGTTAAGATATCTTAACACTTGAATATGTAGTTCTTCATAATTGATAATAAAATTACCTCCGTACATTGGTGCAAACTCATTTACAAAGTGCTTTCACATACAATTTTTTTCATTTAATGTTCACAGCTTGTAAGAAATCATTATGTCCGTGTTATAGATGATGAAACGGAGGGCGAGACATAGTGTGACTTGCCAAATAACCTCCTAAGTGGTAGCAATGGGATTTGAATTCAGGCTCTGGCACTTCATCAAACTCATCAGAAAATTGGCAGATCACCCTCTAGGCTATTATTAATCCTGATTTCTCTTTATTACCCCTAACATCATCATCATTGTTATCATCAGCATAGAGGGCACTCTCTTCCTGGATGTTCAGTAAATTCAAATTAAGTAAATAGTGACAGTTAAAATTTTTAAAGTCAAAACGTTTGTGCAGGACTTATTAGGTACCATGGCACTTGTGGCAAACAAATGACAAGTGTCCTCTTGGATAGAAACATGGCATTGAGGCTGGAAAATAGTCACCAAGAGGACATGCCTTCGATGCATGTGGAATATATAAAAAATAAAAATGGACAACTTTCTGTGGCTAATTTATCAAATAAGACAATTCAGCAATCTTTTCTTGCCCCTCTGTGAATTTTTTTTCAAGTTTTATTGAGATATAATTGACATAAGCATCATATTAGCTTAAGGTGTACAAAATAATGATTTGATATCCTATATAAGAAAGAGGTAATATGCAAATTAACCCTCACACCCTCACAATATGGCTGCCTACAACCAGGCCGGCAGAGGGTGGCAGTTTGGGGCGACCAGGCTGGCAGGGGGGGCAGTTAGGAGTGACCAGGCCAGCAGGGGGGGCAGTGAGGGGCAACCAGGCAGGCAGGCAGGTGAGCGATTAGGAGCCAGTGATCCAGGATTGTGAGAAGGATGTCTGACTTCAAGTTTAGGCCCGATCCCCAGGACATCCCCCAAGGGGTCCCAGATTGGA
The DNA here is from genome assembly GCF_000412655.1 of Myotis brandtii. Lineage (NCBI taxonomy): Eukaryota > Metazoa > Chordata > Mammalia > Chiroptera > Vespertilionidae > Myotis > Myotis brandtii. The sequence goes on from NW_005368860.1 coordinate 1,107,786, forward strand.
GAGGGTGCAAGCTGGGCTGAGGGGACCCTCCCCCAGTGTATGAATTTTGTGCACCAGGCCTCTAGTATGTATATATTTGGAAATGATTAATTACCACAAGAAGTTTAGTAAATAGATATAACAACAATTTTAATGTTACATTTTTCTTGTGATAAGAACTTGTAACATAGTTACATTTTTTCTTGAGATGAAACTTTTAAGATCTACCCTTTTAGCAACTTTTAAATATACAATGCAGGATTATTAACTATAGTCACCATGGTTTACATCACAGCCCCATAATTTATTTATCTTATAACTAGTGTTGCCAGGGCTGACCAGCAGCCCCTGAACAATGAATGAACAGGTTACTCCGACACAGTTTCACTGTGGGGAGAGGGCTAAGGGGCTTGCCTGGCTCAAGGGTCCAAGCAGCCTCGATTGCCTGCCTCATTAGGCTTTTATTGGAATTTTTGTCTTTAAGTACAATCAGTAGGTGAGTAATCCTGGGAGGACACATGTTTACATTGTCCTCTAGGCAAGGACATCAAGGAGTAAGCATAAGGATTCCAGTAAACACCCGGGAGTCTGCACGTGCACAGACTTGGTTGGAAAGGTCAAGGAATAATCAGGGGCACCACCTTCGACACTCCCCTGTCTCCCCTAAGTTGGAATTCTGATAAACAGGGCAGGCGGCCTTCCACACACTTCCCTTTTCTCAGAATGTCCTCCTTACAACTTTCCAACCAAGTCTCGAGTGCTCCCCAACAGTGTGTACCTTTTGATCACCTTCACCCACCTCTGGCAACCACCAATATGTTCTCTGTTTCTGTGATTTTGGTTGTTTAGATTCCACGTATAAGTGAGATCATACAGCATTTGTCTTTGTCAGGCTAATTTAACTTAGCATAATATGCCCTCAAGTTCCATCCATGTTGTCACAAAAGGCAGGATTTCCTTCTTTATGGCTGAGTAATATCCCATTTTGTATCTATCTATCTATATATAGGGCGGGGCAAAAGTAGGTTTACAGTTCTGAGTATATGAAACAGCTTATTCTTGTATTTTTTATTAATTATTGTATTGTTTTCTATACAAACAATTGTACACCTACTTTTGTCCCACTCTGTATATATCTATATCCTTATCTACATAACTATATCTATATCGATATATATCACTTAGGTTGTTTTCATGTCTCGGCTATTTTGAATAATGCTGCAATCAACATATGAACGTGACTATGAAACAGCTTATTCTTGTATTGTTTATTAATTATTGTATTGTTTTCTATACAAACAATTGTACACCTACTTTTGTCCCACTCTGTATATATCTATATCCTTATCTACATAACTATATCTATATCGATATATATCACTTAGGTTGTTTTCATGTCTCGGCTATTTTGAATAATGCTGCAATCAACATATGAACGTGAGGTTGCAGATATCTCTTCAAGATGGTAATTTTGTTTCCTTTGGATATGTAAAAAAATTTTTTTCTGTATGACCTTGTATGTTTCTCTGCCCCCTAATTGTTTTGGGGGGAAGTATTCCTATTTCCAAATTATCTTTCAGAAAATTGGTTTAAGGCAATTTAACTTGTGCAACAAGAATCTGGCAAAACTTGATATTAGAGTGGAGGTTATAATCCTACCAGTTTTATAAACCAGTAAACCACCTACAGCCCTGCCCCTCCCAGGCTCCCCCCCCCCGCTGAGAATTATATGATGGGACAAGGAACAGGACTTGGGAAAGCCAACAAAACCAAATCTACACTCACTCTCCCACATAAGGCTGCCTTTTGTCTCTTTGAATCAATCCAGCTGCCTGGAGAGCCTGTCTGATTGAGACCAGGGGCCAAACCCCACTCCACACAGTGCAGAACCCCCACTCTCCTAAGCCAAAGTCCCTTGTGTTCTTCTCTCTCACTTTTTAAATTTTTTTCCTTGAAGGTAATTTTGGGAAGGAGGAAATTAAATTTAAGAGTACATGAAATTTGAAATTTGGCTTGAGTAGCTATCCAGCTATACCCCTCATCATTAAATTATTCAATCAAACAATTTGGGGTTAATGTAGTAGGCCAAACCCATCTCACAGTGTCTGCTGCAATCTGCCCCTATAACAACGGTTGTCATGGGAATGGAATCCTATGAGCATGGATATCCCCCCACCAAAGAACATTCCATGCACAGACCATGCTCAGAGGATCTGGGTCAGCAATTACCGGGAGGGCAGGGAAGGGCATTCAGTGACCAGGTCATCTGTGGGAGGCCTATTTAGGAGGGGCTTCTGGGTTGCAATCTGTTGGGACTTGTCTTGAAGCCAATTTTGGATAGTATGCTACTGCTTTCATTTCGATCACAGCAATATCAGAGGTAGGTGAGGATAAGTGCCCCATGAGTCCCCTGTCCAGCTGTCACTTTGTAGATCATTGTTGACCAGCCACACTAGCTCATTGTCTATAAATCTGAGGACACTCTTTTGGGGGTGCAGCTCCCACAGCTATTCTGAACCAGTTGGAAGGGACACAGGGGGGAGTAACCTTCATCCTACTTGGTTGGTGCTTAAAGCAAAACCCAGTCCATGAGAGACTCCCAGTTACAGAAGGAATTGATGAAACACAAGGAGAGAGAACCAAAGGATTCTCAGTGTTAAGTACACAGATGATGAGGATGAAAAAAAGCCAAAATTAAAAAAATCCATTATGTCTATTTCTCTTCTATCAAGATTCGATTTAAAAAGATCAAAGTTCCAACTGTTCTGTGTCAACATTAGAGATGGTGCACTGTGTCTCATCACAGGCAGGTTTGCCACGGCGGTGGGGGTTGTATTTTTGGAACGTGCTAGAAAACCCAGAGTAACTGAAAATAGGCCTTAGTGCCCAGGCTCCTCCCCAGTGGTCTGTGCATGTGCTCCTCCAGCCACTGGTGATTTTCATTGATTTGTTTGACCAGGAGGACCCTGGAAAAAGATGACCTGGGAAGGGCAGCCGCGGGACCTCTGGAACAAACACAGAGGAGGCTCAGGGTGCTCAGCACCACTGGGGAGTTTTCCTGCCTGAATGTGTGTTCACAGCAGCCTCCTCACTCATCCTGCAATCTCGAGGGTTCACATCTGAGCACAACTAGTTGAAACCGGTCACCCGTGAGTTATGCTGGGGTAGACATTCAGCCCCAGACTCTCTCTCCCTTCAATTCTCTTTCATCTCCAACCTGAGATCACCCTCCACTAGTCAACTGGTGAGCACAGGTAGGCTTGCTCCTAATTGCTTGGCTTCCAGGCCAAAGGAGACAAAGGTAGACAAAGCCATCTATCACTCTACTGTTGCCGCTGTCCCTCCCTGCCTCGACCACTTTGTCCAATGTCAATTCCATGACACCTTAGTTACTCCGAAGGTCTCTTTCCAAAGGAGAGTCATTCAGTGACTCATTCAGTTGAGTAGATTTAGCATGAACAAGCATCCATGAGGAGTAGCATTGATTTTTTTTCTTCACTCAATTCATCAGTTTATTTTGTTACTTAGATTCCACATATAAGTGCGATCATGTGATACTTATCTTTCTCTGACTGACTTATTTCACTTAGCATGATTGAGTGAGTGATTTTTTCAACACTGTCTTCTAATTCACTGATTCAATCCTCAGCTTCCCCTAGTCTGCTGTGTATTCCTTCCAATGTGCCCTTTGTGTTCAGGAGTAGCGTTGATTGAAAAGGGTTCAGCCTTGGTCAAGGTGTCCATTGCTGAGACACCTGGATACTGAACTGATCCCTGAGAGGGAAAGGAAGACCAGTTTGCATTAACAGTCTAAGGACAAAAAGAAGCCAGGAAAATTTGAAGCTAGGACTATGGGCCAGGTTGCACCAGGGTGGTGCAGCTGAAGCCCAATGATGGAGAAGATCAAAAAGACCCTCCAAAGAGGTAGCCTAGGCTGGTGGCTCAGGCCTGTGGAACCAGTCTAGGTGGCAGGTGATAGCCAAGTAGTGGCTGAAGCTGGACCCCGGACACTGGTTACATCTTGGGGCCAAATAGCCAAGCTCATTGTCCAGCATGGGAATTCTCTGTACTCTGGTCAATGACCTAGATTTTCAACCTTCTTCATCTCATGGTGCAATAAACTAATTACCAATTTGACAGAACATAGGTATAATTTTGATTCATTCGCACCAGACGGCTATTGTTGTTGACTATTGTCATTTTCTAAAAATGTGACGATCTATAGAAAAGAGGTCAGTGCCCCTGACTAAATAGTCAGGTATTGCATGTTTAAAAATTCTTGCAGTGCACCCGTGAGAAGGTGCTGACCTAGATCACTAGGTAGCAGTAGATGTGTATTGAGTATCAGGTTATGCAGGGCCAGGTTATGCATGGCACAGTGTGACAGTGAGAAGAAATGGTAGTTGACAAAGTAGATATGAGTTTTCTGTCCTCTTGCTATTCAGACACAGAATCAACCCCCTCCCCTCCCTTTAGATGGAGTGAATATGGTGATACACTTCTAGAGCAATTGCTGGGGAGGTCTCCAACCTTAGCTTTTCTATTACCAGGTTAAGTGGGTATTCTGGTTATTATTTGAAAAAGTCAAAGAACTCTAACCATATTTGGAAGTCACGTTGTTGAAGCAGGCATATTTTATAGTTTCACCTCACCTGCTCTGCACTCCATAGTGAAATTCATAGCTAAATTTTTAAGAGTTATTTTAGGAATAAAACTTCATCTTTCCCTCTTTTTCTTCTAATTGCAATTTCATCTGCCTTGTCCTCAAAACACTGGGCCAAGTGCTGTAGTATTCCTGACCGAAAAGGAGCAGGTGTGGAAAGTCTGACCGTGTCTTTCAAAGTCATTTTTGTGAGGGTTGGCTCAGCAGCTCTAGCTGTCATCTGAAGAATGCACCGCCTTTGCTGCATTCCTGGGAATCCAAGGGACTTAGGCTGCAGACCCTCCATCTGAGAGCAGATTTCTCACAGCATAGCCTGCACCTCGCTTATTGAAAAGAAATCTCTGTGGGGATTAAAGGGACCCTAATTAAGTGTGCATTAGTGAAAGCGAGGGAGCTTGAGCTTATAGTAAATCAGGCCACCGTTGCTAATGCCCGTGCAATAGAATGTTTCCTGGTGACTCTTCATAGCAGTGGTGGGGGATGGGGTAGGCCCTGGAGAGCTGGATGGTCCCCAGTTCAGTTTATGATAAAGTCTCAGTGTGTTCATGTCGGAACAGAGGCTGCAGCCTTGAAGTAATTTGGAAACGTTTTCCTTGAGCTATAATTACTGGTTCTTAAGAAGAACAATGTCTTTATAATTACTACCACTTCAGTCTCTAGCACTTAGTATTAAGTGTTTATTGAATGAAAGAAAAATGAATATTGATTATACAGTCAGGAGGCTTGGGGTTTGACCCAAGCTCCACTATGTTGACTTTAGTCACTCTTGTGTCATTGCTCTGATCTCAAATCTTACACTTTTTTATCTTCCTGAATTTTGATGATATGATTTACATATCAATTTCCCCAAACTCCTCTGAGCTCCTTCAGGTGAAGGGTTCGTCTGTGCCTTATTCAGCTCAAAAGTTCGTTATGGGTGTGGGGCGGAGGGGGTCCATGGGGAAAAAAGGAGGGACATCTGTAATACTTTTGACAACAAAGGTAAATTTTAAAAAGAGGTTATGCTTGTTGTGGGCTCTGGAGCCAGATTGCTGGGGCTCACATCCCAACAACTCCTCTTCCCAGCTCCGGATCCAGGCAAGTTGCTTAACTTCTCTGTGGCTTAGAATAAAGCTGGGTACCTGGGTAACAGCACACCAGCCTCGCAGGGTTGAGTGAGAAACAAATGACAAATACATTCAAAGCTCTCAGAACAGTAATACATGCTCAGCAAATATTAACAACTATTACATTCCTTATTTTCATTGTGATCATGTATATGTATTGATAAAATAACACTATGGGGTGTGCAGGAAGCAGCCGAACTCTCTCTCTCTCTCTCTCTCTCTCTCTCTCTCGTTCTCTCTCTCTCTTCCTCTCTCTTTAATAATCAATAAAAATATTTAAAAAATAATAACACTCTAATAGCACTCTGTTCTCTTATCTATAAGGGCTATAACAACAATAATACCCTGAAGGGTTGTTATGAGAATCAAATGAGACAGTGCCTAAAAGACATTTTCAAAAATGTCTTTCTGAAAACCATAAAGTATTTTGAAACTCTCTATTGCCATTATTTTAATATTAACTGCAACACAGGAGAAGTGATTTGCTCAACGTTCCTCAGAGTGAGTGCGGCAGACAGGGCTGGGGTGGAATTTTCTTGGAGCTTCCCTGGATGCCAAAGGACTGCTTAGCTGTGGCGCACGCTGCCAAAGCCTCCGGCATTCCTGGGCTTTTTTCCGCATTTACGTTGAGATACAGCCACAGGTCTTTCAGCAAAGCTCTGTGTTTACATCAAAGCTGCCCCCGCTTAAGTGTCCTCACCCCCACGGCCCTTGCCCAAAGGTCTGACAACTCACAGAGCTGCCCTGGTTTCTGAAATTCTAGATTTCACCAGCCCACCCTTTCCATGATGGCCGGATGCTCTCTGCATAGATTGTACTGGTTGCTTTTGAGAATCCAGGAGAGGTGGACAAAAGCCTGGACAGGGACTGGGCACCGAGAGGGAGGTCTAATATTTATCACTAACAAATCATGATGTCCCAGGCAAGCCCCACTGGTTATTTGGGATTCAGTTTCCATATCGACAAAGGAAAAGCAATTTGATTATTCCTGAGATCCCTGAAGAGTAAATACCCCACGAGTCACCAGTCCTGTGTTTCTCCAATACTTCTACCATTGTCTTGCACCGTGACCCTTGTCAGGTCACAATCTCTCCTCAGTCCATAGTGTTCTCATTTATATAGGATTTCCCCCTCAAATAGTCATTGTTTTGTGCTCCTGATGTGTCAGTCACTGCACCGGAGAATGAAAACACTCACCTATGCTTACACTAACAGAACCAGTGCTTCTTATGTGCAGAGAACTATGGCTAGGCTCTTTCCATGCATTATTTAATACCACCTTTAGAAAAACTTTATGGGAAAGTATTGTCTATCATTTACAATTTGGGGAAGTGAGTTTTAAAGAGAGTAACCAGCTGCCCAGTGGTACACCATTAGTAAGTGGTATAATATGTTAGGGTTGGAGCCCCGTAAACCTGACTCCACCTAACCATGATGATACCTGTAATCACCTCTCAAAGATAAGGAAGGCATCGTATCTGCCCCAGACTAACCTCATTTCTTCTTATTAAGGCTATTCATCTAGTGAACATGCAGGGAATGCTGAGTCATAAGGCGCCTAGATTTTAGCCTGAGATGTAGCGTATGAGTTAGCCCATTCATGGCCAGCTGGCAGACTATCCATGTTCAATGAGGATGTTGCTGCTGAGTCCAGCAGCGCCTGCAGGATTCTCTCCTTTTCTTTGTTAACATTTTAATCAATGTCATGGATGAGGGCACGAACTGGGCAAATTCACTCTGACATGACTTTGGAAGGGCGGGCAAATCGACCAAGGGACAGAATCAAAATGAGAAAAGCTGTGACCTGCTAAGTATTTTTTATGTATCATGGCATTTTCATCACAACCCTCAGTAGGATTATTATCCATTTTATGGATGAGACCACCCAAGCTTAGAGAGGGGACCACCCAAAGATGACACAGCCCAGGAGTTGATTTTCTCCCCCCAAATAAATGTTTTATTTTGGAATTGTTTTGTATTCATAAAAAACTTGCAGAGATAGCACATAGCATCCCAGCGTCTCTCTCACCCAGTTTACCCCATTTTTAACATCTTACTATGGTGGTCCATTTGTCAAAGTAAGAAACCAACATGAATATATTATTATTAACTGAACTCCAGCCTTTATGTTGACATCATCATTTTCCCCCATTGATGTCCATATATTAGTTTCCTGGTGCTTCCATAACCAAGAGCCATAAACCGGGTGGCTTACCACCATGGACATTTATTCTCTCACATTTCTGGAGACCGGAAGTCCAAAATCAATGTGTCAATGGGGTCATGCTCTCTCCAAAGGCTCTCAGCAAGAATACTTTGCCTCGTCTAGCTTTGGGGGGTGGGGAGGGGTGCTGGCAATCCTCAGAGTTCCTTGGTGCTATGGTCTGAATGTGTATCCCTCCTAGGTTCATGTCAAGATCCTACTGTGCAATATGTTGATATTAGGGGATGGGAACTTTGGGAAAGTTATAAGGACTCCACCTTATAAAAAGCCTGAGATCTGGAAGAGCGCCCTCACCTGGCCATGCTGGCATCCTCAGCTTGGACTTCCAGCCTCTGGAACTGAGAAATAAATTTCTATTGTTTACAAGCCACCTGGTCTAGTATTTGTTTTAACAGCCTGAACGGACTAAGACACTTGGCTTGTTGATGCAGCACCCAGTCTCTGCCTCCGTCCTCACATGGCCTTCTTCCCTTGTGTCTGTGTGTCTCTGTACACATCTCCTTCTTCTTGAAAGGACACCAGTCATACTAGTTTCATGGCCAACACTAATAAAGTGTAACCTCCTTTAACCTTGATTACATTTGCAAAGAACTGATTTCCAAGTAAGGTCATGCTCGCGGGTACTGGGTGAACATAAATTTTAGGGAGGGGATACTATTCAGTACAGTACAGTTCTTTTTCGTTTCAGCATCCAACCAGGGTACCACATTGCATTTAATTGTTATGTCTCCTTATTCTTCTCTGGTCTGTTATAGTTTCTTAGTCTTACCTTGTTTTTCATGACCTTGACAGTGTTCTTGAGGAGTGCTAGCCAGTTATTCTGTAGAATGTCTGGATTTATCTGATGTTTTTTCTCATAATTAGTATGGGCTTATAGGTTTTGGGGAAGAATACCATAGAAGTGATGTGCCTTTGTGAGTTGGCCTTTAACCTCAGTCTCCAGAGCTTAGATTTTAGTTATAAATCCTATAAATATACAGATTTCTGAGAGTCAGCTATGAGCTTACTCTTTTAGCTCTCTTGTGGGCCTTGCATAGCCTGGACATACAATTGGAGACAGTAAATATGCAGAATGTCTTGCTTGTCCCCACCCCATCGCAATCACCTTTTCCACACGTGGGGATCTGCAGTCTTCCCTTCCTTATATACAGGACAAACCTACCACATTGCGAATGTTAATTTACATTTGTGGGAGTCCATCAATATATCAAATGCTATTGCAAACACTGGCAGCCTTAAAATCCAAACGGCAGGGAAACAGAGGTCGCCTGCAGAAAGGTGAGCTGCACACAGACTGCTCAGCTCCTCAGGGCCCAGGTGAACTGACAGGAGGGAAGGCTGGAACTTGCTCTTCTCTTGCAGAAGGTGGATTATGTGGATTCCAGTCCTCCTTTGAATATTAATGATAATCAAACAAAGAAGGCTCTCTTACTCAACACACCCGAGCCTTCCCTTTAATTTAGTAGCGAAGGGAGAATCTATATAAATTAGTGTATTAATTAATCTCATTTTAACTAGTCTCAGCGTGTATTGTTTGCCTTGCTTGTTTATTTATGTATTTACTCACATATTAATTTATTCACTCTGAAAGGGGGCAGGCTGATGCTCCATGGGGTAGCTAGGAAGAGGACATCATTTGGGAATTGGCAGAACTTCTCAGAAGTCCCAGGTCTTTTTAGTTATGAGCTATACCTAAAGCTAAGCCTCAGTTTCCCCACATGTAATATTAGGATGGCACATCCATTGTAGTTCTATTTTTGCCTACTCAGCCTTTACCCTCACTTCTCTGAGGACAGCCTCTTGATCTCTCTTCAGGGCACTACCTACCCCACTAGATGCAGTCTGCAGAGCTTAGAGTTTAGCTACAAAACTTATAGCTATAAAGATGAAGTATTCTGGGAATCAGCGGTTGGCTTGCTCCTTTAGCTCTCACTTGGGGGGCGCTGCATAGCATTGGATATGTAATTCCATGCACCCTGACTCCACAAGCCATGGAGTGGACACATGTCTGAAGCCTACCCCATCGGACTCCCTGTCCTGGGAATCTGAGGTGCTGCAGGGCAGAGATGACTGGAGTGGAGACATTCAGAGGAGGCTCACCATGGGTCCTGCTGCCCAGGCCCCTTAGAATGACTTTTGAGTTTTTATTTTGTTTTTGTTTGTTTTATTTTTTAAATATATTTTATTGATTTTTTTACAGAGAGGAAGGGAGAGGGATAGAGAGTTAGAAACATCGATGAGAGAGAAACATCGATCAGCTGCCTCCTGCACATCTCCTACTGAGTATGTGCCCGCAACCAAGGTACATGCCCTTGACCGGAATCGAACCTGGGACCCTTGAGTCCGCAGGCTGATGCTCTATCCACTGAGCCAAATCGGTTAGGACTGTTTGTTTGTTTTATACAAGCCAAACTTTCCATTCTTCCCTTGAATTCTGTGAGTCTCCTCCTGTTCTTCCTATGATATATGAGATTGACCTGCTTTGAGAAGCCAGTGTTGGTCTCTGTTGCCCATGGCCAAAACCCTGATGGCATTCCTTTGCTTCCTCACAGCCCTGCTCCATTCTAGGAGCTCGAGATAACCCCTTCTGCCCTTCAACTCCCACGCTAATTTGCTTATCCATTCCCGAGAGCTTATGTAGCTCCTTTTCTTACATTCTTGTCATTTTTGTACCAACCTTGATCATGAAAGACAATCCTGCAATCCTCTCTTCAAGTTGTAACTCCCAGTACCTCAGACTATGACTGTATTTGAAGATAGTGTCTCTAAAGAGGAAACGATGTTTAAATGAGATTATTGTGGCAGACCCTAATCTGACCTATGTCCTTGCAAGAAAGATCAGGGCACAGACACACCCAGAGAAGACCATGTGAAGATGGCTATCTGGAAGTCAAGAGAGGGGCCTTTGAATGACCACACCTGCTGACACTTTGATCTTGGACCTTTAGCCTCCGGAACTCTGAGGAAATAAATATCTATTGTTTAAGGCACCTAGTCTGTGGTGCTTTGTTACAGCAGCCTTAGCAAACTAGCAGTGATCAAGGATAGAGACCCCATGATGAGCCTCCCTGGCTTTACCTCTATAGGTAACCATGGACAGGTCACTTAACCATTCAGTGCTATTATTGGTGGTGGTGAGGGGGACATGAAGCGAGACAGCAGACGATGTGCTTTGAGACTTGGTCATGTCTCAAGAGGAAGTGAGAAAAAGGGGTAAGGTGTACAAATTGTTGGTCACCTCAAGTCACTCCTCCTTGTGTGGAGGGAGTCGGGGGGGGTGGTGTCATGTTTTGTTAGTGGAGTTCCCTCCACACAGATGGAGGCATCAGGGATGGGAAGGAGGTTCCCCTCCAAACAAGGTAATGGATAAGAATTACAAAAAAACATCTAAGAACAAAAACGAAATTTCATTTGTGTGAGTTAAGCAAGTCACCTAACCTCCCTAAGTGTGTTGAGATGGGGGTGATGATCCCTGCATCTTACAGAATGATTGGGAGCAGCACGGGGGAGAAAACCCATCTACTCTGCAAATGCCTTGAAAGCAGGCAATCTGATTTTATCATTCGCCTTGATAAACCCACCTTATAATTTGGGGCCTGATATGCAGTGAGCATTCTGCTTATATTTGTGGATGACGAAGGGGTGGCTGTTATTAAGTGAGAGGGCAGACAGAAGGACAGATGCTCAGAGCTGGGGCTGCTGTCTGTGGCGTTTATGTGCCTGCCCCAGGCTGGTGCAGGGGACGGCAGAGTATGCTTTAAGTATCCGGATGGAGAATACACCCACATGATGATGATGCAGGTAAAATATATGTAGTTCTGTAAACCTAGACTCCCTGCTTGGATGTTCGCCTCCAGAGTGGGTGAGAATTTATAAACTCATTACAATGAATTAGTTGTCAATGGTGGAATGTGCCTAGGACCATGGTCAGCAAACTTCGGCTTGCAAGCCACATGCGGCTTTTTGGCCCCTTGAGTGTGGCTCTTCCTAAGCCTTAGGAGTACCCTAATTAAGTTAATAACAATGTACCTACCTATATAGTTTAAGTTTTAAAAATTTGGCTCTCAAAAGAAATTTCAATCGTACTGTTGATATTTGGCTCTGTTGACTAATGGGTTTGCCGACCACTGGCCTAGGGGACTGGAGTTGGGAGAGCACTAATGAAGTCACCTCATCTGGTCCCCATCACCCATCCCCTGCCCTGCACACAGAGCAGCCCATCTATCCCCTCTCAGCAGATGTGGAGACATGACTGTGAAGTTTCTCTGCTGAAAGGTACTCACTGTAAATCTTCCTATGGGGCAAAATCCAGAGTCCTTATCCCCACGCACAAAACCTTGTGCCAGGCTCCCTGCCTGCCTGTTGATGCCATTCCCTCCCTCCTGCCTCCCTTCCCCAGAATTAGATCACTATTTGCTCAGCCTCCCCATATTTGCACATGCTTCGCCTTCTGCCTGGATTTTTAGTTTCCATGTGTCTGCCTGGCAAATGCCTGCTCCCTTGCCACACTCAGCCCCAGCATCACCTCCTAGGCATAGAGAAGGGCTTTTCCAGACCACGGTGGTCCCCTCCATTCAACCTGTTGCATCAGAGTATAATCCGTGTGGCTACACTGGCCTCCTGCACTGAGCTCCTTTGGAGTGGGATCTGCTGTCTTCATCTTTGCATCTAGAGGTTTCAGCAAATTGGAAGGAAGAGTGAATGACTGCTTTTCGACTTCCATTACTTGAAGGCTTACTATGTGCGAGAACTTTACATTCCCATCCCACTTAGACTCCTGATATGAGGAAACTGAGGCTGAGTGAGCTGCCTGGAAGCTTGCCAGTGGTGAGGTGCTGGTACTGGGGACTCTGCCACTGCCTCAGTCTATTGCAGCATTTGGTGAGCATCTCCTGTGCTCAGGATTAGTCATTGTTGGGTTTGCTGGTTCTAACACAAATCGTTTTAAAACATCCTCTTTAAAGCATCCTCTTTTAACTGGCCAGCTGTGATATGTCTGTTCAGAGACGTCTGAAACACAAGTCACAGGCGGCCGAAAGGAAGGAGAGGGGCCAGACTGATAACCACACCTGATAAGAAGGGGGTTTGCATTCCTTCCCATAGATGGGGAAGAAGTGGATTTGACATTCCAAGAGGAAGGGCTCCGGGCAATAAAAAGGAAGCACTTGGACTGGAGGTCTGGAATGTCAATGAGGTGAGCAGTTGTTTTGTCTCTGATGTTCAGATCCACTTTTTCATGACCCAGGGCCTAGATTGTGTAAGTCAGTGGGAAAGTTTGCCCTAAGTACTATTCCACCTACAAATGCACTCTTGATCAGAGAAGCCAATGCACAGAGTAGCCCCAACTATCCCCGGATCCTACCCCTCTCCCTTCCCTTTGCACAGGCTGCTACGCATGTCTGGAGCTACCTCCCCACCCCTCTAGCTAACTGCTCACATCTCTGAATGGGGTATATTTTGCAGCCAATGTTGTTTTATTGCTTAAGAAGCATCGGTGCATCTTTGGCATCCAGCACATCTGTCAGCATCTTTTCTTTCTCATGGGAATAAGGAGGTGCCTAAGTCCAAGGACTCTGAGGTTTGCCAAGTTCAGTGTACACTCAGCCCCCATGTACCCAGGTACAATGGGGAAGTAGAGGAGGAATGTTGAATCCCCACTTCTCTGGAAGCCACACTTTCTGCATCTAACACAGCTCTGGAAGGGGAAGCTGGTGAGAAGCGAAGCACCATGCCACCGCCTGGCCATTTCACTTGTCAGACGTGAACCATCCCTGAGACCCTTTTAGGGAACCAGCTCTTAGGTGCCCTGAGAAACCATTACCAACAGCAAAGGCTGAACCTGAGTTTTCAAGAAAAGTGTTGTTTTGTATTCTGGGTTTAAAATCGAAGGGAAGTGTATTTCTTGTTTTTGAAAAATACCTTTAAAATTACCATTTCCCAAAAAATAGGTCTGTCAGGAGCCTTGGCAAGTTCTCATTCACTTGTGGAGATTGTCCTATATTTCAAAGCTGCTGGCTTGGAACTAATCATGCGTGGTGTGTGCTCTGGTTCTCTCTTTCAGGAATTTCTTAAATCTTCTCAGGAAAATATGCAGGTCAGTCTCCTTTTCTCTGAGGCTTCTGATTCCTAACAGACCCTGAGAACCCTGGGAGGAGTAACACATGTGTGTGTGTGTGTGTGTGTGTGTGTGTGTGTGTGCAAACTTTATGTATATAAAAATTATATAAATGTAATTATAAATATAATACATTTAAATATATACATATATTTGAATTATATATTATATGTAAATATAGGTATAAAATAAAGGCCTGTGTAGGTCAAAATAAGAGAGTCCCAAAAAATGTATGCACACTTAACAGCTGATAGCTCAATTTGAAAATGAAAAGTATTTTAATAAACACTGCCTTTATAATTACTCAATGTGTGTGCATACATTTTTGGGATATATATATATATATATATCCCTTTGGTTCTGTATCTCTGGAGAATCCAGGCTAATTGGAATACAACCTGGCATATAGATTCCTCGAGAGTATTCCCTATTTCCACCTGGATTGTACCAGTGACAGCAGGAAAACCCCATGTGTTAGTCACATAGGTTGGCTCTGCTGTGGCAACAAATAAGGCCTAAATCTCAATGGTTTACACTGTCAGATTTCTTTTCTCGCTCAGGTCACAGCCCACAGGAGACACAGACTGAAATGACTGCCAGGTCCAGACGGGTGAAGTACATGCTTGATGGAGCCTGTGGGGACTGCAGTGACCCAGAGAACAAGTGCTTTATTCCAAATTAGGAATTTTCCGTTACCTTGCAGGAAAAGAAGCTCACATGTCCAAATTTTCCAGCCTTTCAATAGATAAGGTAAATGGGATTTTAAAATAGGAAATGTCTAACTTTGATATCTTGATAACACATTCCAAAGATTAAAAAAAAATAAAGGCCTCTGTAGGCCAAACCAAATCTTCCTGCTGGTTGCAGGAAGCCCCGAGGTCTCTAGCTGGCAACTTCCATTTGAAAGTAACTTTCCAACAATACTCATTCTTGTTTATCTTGAGCTCGGGCTCAGCTTTGATTAAAGCTACAAGGAAGAGGCAATGAGGTCCTGCTAATGAAGCACAGAGGACTTTATCCGTCAGCACCCTATGGAAAACCAGGAGACTCCAACGATCAGAACAGAAGAGCAACCTGTACAGGTACTCACAAGGACACAGGCCAAGGGGGAACAGACCGGAGGGTCAGCAGGACCTTTGAAAGATCACTTTACTCTTTGCATGGATTAGGGCCCTCCTTCGTTTCGAAGTCTTTGCCAGAGATATTTGAATTGGAGTCAGTTATCAGCACAATATTTTCTATTTGTTTTAATGAGATTATCTTAACTATCTTCCCAGAAGGGTTACTGAGTTCCAGAAAGACAGGTTGTGGGACTGAACTCTGAGGCAGGGGAAGGAGGGAGAGTGGTGTTGTGCATTTAAGGCAACAGGAGTGAATTAAGCAGCGTCTGCATGCTTTGTGTGATGCCAGATTCAGACCCTGTTCCTTAAAAATCACCTTGGAACGTGGATGTGATTATGTAGGCCTGGCCAGGCAACAGAAAACACTTCAAAGTATTTTCAACAGAGGAGATTCATGGCCCAGAAAAGGTTACACAAGGAATGAAAGAGTCCGATAAACCAAAGCAAGGTGAAGGAACTCAGGAATTAGTCACCCAGAAAGAGTATGAAGTCACTACTACCAGTGGGTGGGGGAAGCTAAGGGCCAGAGTCCCCGTGGAGGTCAGGACCATGACTCTGGATCCATGGAAGAGATGTAGTTGCTGTCAGAGATGCACCTGAGGCAGAAAGACGAGGAAGACACCCTGTTGTCTCTATTCCTTTCACCCTTTAACCCAGTCTAGCACTTTCTATTGGTCATGGCCTGAAGCCAGCAGGTATGAAAATTGGGAAATACAACTTGGGGGGTGAGGTGGGACCCTGGGAGTACACAGGGCCAGGATCAGCACAGTCCTAATTGACACCCAATTTGTAACCCTCACAATGTCTCCCCCACAGCACAAGGCAAAGGTAGATTCGAGGGACACCGACGTATCACAGTCACCCAGGGACCGAGGCTGGGGGGAAGCCCCACTGCCCAGCTCCCTCCCACGCTCACATCCACACTGGGGAAAGTGATTGTGGTGACTCAGGCCCTGGTTCTTTTTTTTTTTTTTTTTTAAGATTTTTAAATTGATTTTTAGAGAGAGAGAGGAAGGGAGAGGGAGAGAGAAACATTGATGTGAGAGTGGTGTGTGAGAGCGATGCATCAATCAGCTGCCTCTTGCACTCCTCCTACCAGAGATCTAGCTCACAACCCAGGCATGTGCTCTGACGGGGAATAGAGCCATAGAGCTGGCAACCTTTTGGTGCATGGGACAATGTCCAACCACCTGAGCCACACCAGCCAGGCCAGGGCCAGGCACTGGGTCTTAATGCTTCTACCCAGAGGTGCCTGCTAAAATTTTGCTCACATTTGCCATTACAAGTTACCCGGCTCTGCCTAACTTCCGAGGGGACAGGGATGCACAAGCCTACAACGTTCTCAGAAGATCAGGAGCCAGAAATAGCTGGAAAATAGAACCAATATTTACCATAGAGGCCAAATAAGAATGTAAAAAACACACTCTGCTGAGCTACATCCACAATGATGGATTGTGAGGTTTTGGGAGGGCTGAGGAGAGGGCAGAGATAAAAGCCTTGGGACCAGGCAAAACTGGGGTTAAATCCCTGCTTGTCTTTCTTAGATTTGTGATCATGGATGTTTTATGTAACATTTCTGAACATCAATTTTTTTTTTTTATCAGTGAAGTGTGTGTCCTATAGTCTTACCATCTCTTCTGGTTAAGGGATTTGTTCATTCATTCATTCATTCATTCAACGAGATGATTGGGCTTAGTACAGTGGCTGGCAGAGAAGTTTAAATGAGGTTAGCTATGATTACTTTATTGACCGTTTATATTTTCTCCTTAGTAACTGACACGTGGTAGTGTTTGCTGAATCAATCTGGTATGGAGCTTGCCCACACTGTGTTTATGATAGAGTAGGGAAGACAAGACACATATACCTATAGAGCCAAGTAAAAATTATTAAAAGGATTAAGAAAGGAAGTGATGAATGTTGTGAGAATTCAGGGGTAGGTGACTACTTTTATCAGGGGAATCAATTTGAAGAAACCCACAATAACTCAGGCACTCAACACAGAACTCAGATCCTGTAGCCCCATTAGTCCTGGGGCTCCCAGCAGCCCAGCCAGTCACTCAGACCCCTGGGAGCTGGGGGAAGCCATGGGACAGCTCTAAGCCACACAAGTGTCCTCACCAATCCAGTTCTCACTGAAGCTTTGTCAACCTCTCACTCTGAAAAAGGGACCATCCTTGCACAATTAGAGTAAGCCCACCCAGGCATGTTTGAGGTCCATTCCACCATATTTATTTAGAGCCAATTGCGTGCAACTCACTTTTCATAACATACCCTATTTTACCCCTGCAGTATAATAGAAGTTAGATATTAGTTTCTTGTTAAAAAGGAGAAACTGAGGTTCAGAGAGGCTGCGCAACTTGCCAAAGCTCACACAGCAAGTGAGTCATAGAGGCAGCATTTAAGTTCATCTTTGCTCATTCCGAAGCCTATTTTTTATTCATTCTTTATTCATTTCTTCATTCATTTCTTTCCAATTATCTGTTAGGCAAATTTATTGACATACTACAAGTTTACCCAGGCGTCATGAGGAAATATAAAAGTAGTTTAAAGTGCAATCATGTAAATCCGCATTTGTCCTCAAATAGTTGAGGGAGAGTGATGCTTTTAAAACATGTGTCAGTCCGAGAAAAAAAATGGCGGAGGCTTAGACGGACGTGTTGGTGCTTTGTCCCGGAGCAGATAAGGGCGAGCAGCTGAAACGGGTAACATACAGCCCGAACAAGCAGAGGAGATTCAGCTGAGAGACAGTCTGCAGCCAGGAAAGACAGAGAACTCCTAGAAAATGGGGATGGTTAGAGATTGAGGCTGAAACCTCCCCCTGGGCGCCAGCTCAGC
>NW_005368860.1:1132157-1147590 GCF_000412655.1 Myotis brandtii
AGGGAGGGGAGTAAGAGATCAACCGAAGGACTTGTATGCATGCATATAAGCATAACTAATGGACATAAGACACTGGGGGGTAAGGGAGGGCAGGGGATTGTCAAGGGCGAGGGGGGGGGAAGGACACATATGTAATACCCTTTGTAATACTTATTATAGTATTTTTTTTTAAAGAATAAAAAAAACAAAAAAAAACAACAAAAAAAAAACATGTGTCAGTCCATGTCATTGCTCTGCTCAAAACCCTGCAGTGGGTCTCAGAATTTCACAGAAACAAATGCAAAGTTTTCTTCCAGCTCTCAAATCCCTACAGCATCTGACATCTCATTGCCTTGTTAACCTAATCCCTTCTCTGTTTCCTTCCCTTGCTGTGGCTTTTTTCTTCAGGCTAATTAAGCTGTGGTATTTATGTGTTTGTTTCTTGTCTGTTTCACCAGCATGGCAGCTCTGGGAGTGTGGAGACCTCATCTGTTTGCTCCCTGCCCACTCACTCATGCCTAGAGTAGTGTGCCTGTCTCTATTCGTCTGCGAGGGCTGCCACAATAAAATAGCACAGACTGGGTGACTTCAAACAACAGAAGTTTATTTTCTCACAGTTCTGGAGGCCAGAAGTCCAAGATCCTGGTGCCATCAGGGTTTACTGGTATGTCTGGTGAGGCCACTCTTCCTGGTTGGTAGACAGCCAGATGCACGCTGTGTCCTCACGTGGCCTTTCCTCTGTGCTGAGGGCAGGTGGGGGGGAGGGGAGGGGGGAGAGAGAGAGAGAGAGAGAGAGAGAGAGAGAGAGAGAACTGGTATCTCTTCCTCTTCTTATAAGGACATCAGCCCTATCAGATTAAGGCCCCATTCTTATGACCTCACTTAGGTTTTATTGTCTCCTTATAGGACCCATTTCCAAATGCAGTCACATTTCCGGTTAGATCTTCAATATACAAATGTAGGAAAACGCAATTCAGCTCATGACCCTGGCACATAGTGAGTTCTCAATAGTTGCGGCCCTGCAATGAATTCCTTTGAGCCCAGTCCATGCTGTACCTTCTGCGCCGGTTTTAAACGCTTTGCTCGCACGCCAGAACCTCTGCACATTGCTCCGGGGTTCATTCTACTTGACAGTGAGATGGGCTGATTGAAATGCCCAGGGGACTTCGTTCCAGGTGTCCTTTCATTAACTGCCCTAGGCTTCTGGGCCTTGGGGAAGCAAGGCATGCCTGTCCAAAGTGGATGCCGAGACAGGCCAATGTCCAGCTCACTGCCAGAAATGTGGCGTGTGAGGGAGGCAGGGATACCATGCAATCAACCCACATAATTCTTAGTCAAAGGCATATTTTGGGATTTATGTTGAGCAAAAGAGAATGTGCACTTGGGAATGGGTATATGTCGACAGGTAGAAGTGGGAGAACACATAGATTGAAAATACATGATATGAAATAACTCTTTCATAGGTCAAAAAAGTCCAATATTGGCAATTTTTCTATGGTTCAATCTAATATGTATGGGTGGACATATGTGTAGGGGGCGTAAGTGTGGCTGTGTGGATTTCTGTATAGCTGTGTGTGTGCACGTGTTAGTGCGCGCGCGCATGTGTGTGTGCTGTGTAGGTTGAATGACAGGATGTATATTTATATGTGTGTTCAGGGAAGAGGGCATGCATGTGGATGGCAGGGTATAGGTGTATGTGGGTTGGGGAACCAAGGAAGGCTTCTGGAAGAGTTAACATTAAATAATGAAGCTTAAAGTGAAAAGACAAATAAGAGTTAGCCAGGTGCACTGGCAACAAGGGTGAAAAGAGTACGCCCTCCAAAAGAGGGCTTCGTGCAAAGGCCAGGGATTGACGCATACAAATATCATTGTGGCTGATTATAAGAGGTTAGGAAGCTGGGAGCATGAGAGGGATGGCCTCAGTGGAGGAAAAATAGCAGAGGATGGAGGGCCCTGCGAGCCATGGCAAGGAACTTGGGCTTTGATGAAAAGAAGAGAAGATCAAGGACCAATCACAGATTTTGCAGGGAGTCTCCTTAGCTGGTGAAGGTGGTGCAGAGAAAAGACAGAATGGGAGCAGAAAGAGGCTGTGAAATAGTTTCACGGTGCAAAAGCGATTTTCCCTGGGTTACGGCGGCCTTCATCTTTCCTTGGTCGTGTGTCTAGGGCCCTCGTCTGAAGCAGGCGGGGCCTCGGTGGAGGGCTGTTGAATCTGAGGACCCAGAGGTCATTCCGAGCAGTGGAGGCACAGAGTCCCCACTCGAGGGTCCCACAGACTCTCCCAAGGGCCCGTGGGTTCTGTGCTCTCCACTGACCCACCGTCTGAAGCTGTAGCCAGTGCTTACAGAGCGAGGGGAATGACAGCTTCCCGTTCAGTTTCTGATCATTGCCATGAATATGCTCCTTGTTCAAAGCGTAAAAATCCATTTGAACAGAGTCCCAGCCATTGGAGCACATCAAAGTGATTGGGAGGCAGAATGAGATCAGGGGAGGGAGAGGAAGAAGCAGGGGTAAGGGGAGATCAAGGATGAAGGGAAGAGCAGCAAGAGTAAGAGAGAGAAACTGAGGGTCAGAGGGAGAGGGAGAGTTAAAGGGAGAGGAGGGCTAAGGAGAAAAATCAAATGTCCCCGTACAGTCAGAGAGCTGTTTGAGACCCGGGAGGAAGGCAGGAGGAGAATCCACCTGAGAAAAGTAATGTTGCTTGAGTTTGTCTACCCAGATCTGTGAGGACAGTCTGAGCTATTTAGAACTAGACCCCAATCTGAAGGGGTGAGTGTCCCTGGATCACCTTGCTAATTTTCCTTTCCTTTCATCCTGAGTGAGAGCCCTAGGACACCCCCACCCCCACCTGGAAGCAGCCTGATTTCACAGCCCCCGGGCCCACACATGGCTGCTCTGGCATTGTTTTGTGGGTTTTCCATCTGCTCCGACCATTGCAAATCCAATTTCATACTTGGCATAAAATAAGTCAGTTTCAAGAAATATCTTGTCATCATCCCAGTCACATCACCACATACAAAATACTGGTGCCAGCTACAGATTGTCAGAAAGGGCTGCAGAAAGAGGAAAAGACTTTTGCTCCAGACAGAAGGGGTGAAAAACACGTCTCCTGTGGTGTCTAAACCATTCAAATGAAGCTGGGAAAGTTTTTTTGTTAAAGCTCGGCCAATCTGTTCTGCTATTAACACCGTCTCTCCCCAGCATCCCATCTCCCTCTGTTCTGGAATCTTCCAACAGCAAGGACCACTTCTGAGTGTGTGAGCAAGTCCATTTCTTCTGAATCTCTGAAAGAGTGAATCCCATTTACATGCATTTAGGGAAACAAGATGCCCCCTCTATAGCCCTGGAGCTTTCAGTCATCCGGGTTCTATGGCCCACAGCTCTCTGCAAAGGTGGCCTTACCACTAATCAAAGAAGGTCTAGAAGTGAGAACTGGGGGTCAGCACACATTTATGCTTCCTACTGGGCTACCTTAAATGCCCTTCATTTCATTTGTGGAATACTTTAACACCTTAGGGTTGTGGTTACCAAATGAAAAGTTTGTCTTGTTTCCTAGGGTATACCACAGGAAGGGACTGGCAGATGTTGCCAAGAAATGAAAGGGTTAAAATCAAAGGAAGAGAAATACTGTGGAGAGCCCTTTGAGGTTTCCCTCCATGCCTTTATAGGGGCCACTACCATTGCCGCGGACTCCCTTCCCTCTTGATCACTTAGTGAATTCGTTCAAGCTCTCAAAGGTTCAAGGTCATGTTCCCAGAAAGTCCAGACTGTGCTTGGCATTTGGTGGGTGCTCGATAAATGTCTGCTGAAGGAATGATGCATGAAACAAACATCCCTCATTTGTATTACTTTAGACACCCCCCCCCCATCTCACCCCATAAATCCTTTATTCTTGGGTCTCTGTCCTGATCCGATGTCCTTACTTTGGATAATAAGCCTTCTCCTTTATCACCAGCATGTGAAAGTCCTTAGGGACCATCCTCGGGCTTTATAGTATGTCATTTCTTAGAAACACACAACTTTTTAAAAAAATCAGAGTGAAATTTATTCATCTTAGATCTGGCCTCTCTCCTAGAGCTGTTTCCTCAGAGCCTATCTCAATAGGATTTGACACCCATCACAGTGGTTTCCCAGCACCCTGGCCTGTATTTTTATTTTTATTTTTGAATATATTTTTTATTTATTTCAGAGAGTAAGGAAGAGGGAGGGAGAGATAGAAACATCAATATTGAGAGAGAATCATTGACTAGCTGCCTTCTGCATGCCTCCACCTGGGGACTGAGCCTGCAACCCGGGCATATGCCCCGACTAGGAATTGAACCGTGACCTCCTGGTTCATAGGTCGACCCTCAATCACTGAGCTACACCAGGCCGGCTAAAAGGATGTATTTTTAAAAGGACTTTTAAAATATAGGTAAATTATTTTCATGTAATGGAAATCAGGGTTAAAAAGCATATTTGCTATGTAATCTGAATTATGATAAGTCAAGTCTGAAAAGAAATAAGCCCAAGTATTAATAGGATTTATCTCTGATGATAGAATTATAAATTATTTTTCTTTCTTCTTTTTTTCCTTCTCTCTTTTCCCCAAGAATTCTATTATGAACATATATTACTTTTATAATAAAAATACAAGTGGTATAAGACCCTGAACCTAGATGTCTAGAGTCCCCAAGGCAAAAAGTGTACTAGACATAGAACAAGTAGCCCTGCAATCCATGCATTAACAAAAGGAATAGTAAAATCAATCATGTCACCATTCAAGTAAGCCCAGGTGCAGGGCTGGGTCAGAGACATGGATTGAATGGAAGGAGGGGGGAATGGAATGAATACTTTGGGGCTTGGGGATATTGCCTACTGAATGAGAGGTGGTGGGATGAGGAGATCCTAGCCAAAGGGGGAGAGAGAGCAAGTCACATCCAGCAGGAAAATGAGTGCAATTCAAGGAACTGAAACTTACCCAATTAGTTCAGAGAAAGAAAGAAGAGAAAATTTCCCTGGAGGTGGGGGAGGGAGGAAACCAGACTTAGTGGGAAATGGAGCTGGGAGTTGAGGAACCTTCAGATTAGGCTGCTCCTATGCTGTTCTGACTCTCTGGGGACTTAGGGTCTTTCACCTCTGTTCTCCACACAACCTTCTTCAGTCTTTTCTTTGCATGTGACTACATGTCTCTGTACATTTATGGTTTCCACTCCTTCATGATGTCACCTTGCTTTTGGTTATGGTTTGCTTTGGTCCTACATAGTTTTTCAGCTCAGATTCTCCATATGACTCACTTTCTCCTTGTTTGAGATTCCTAGGAGAGAGACTTGCCTGTCCAGATTAGTTCAAGTGTAATCTTACTTCAATCACCTGTGACTAGGGGTGAGGGTAAGGTGGGACAAAAATGACTGAGAGGGCTAACCCCTTAACAAAGAAAGTGGGTGGGTGGCCACTATGAACTCCCCTGAACTTTTCTAGATTCAGGCAAGAGGATGCTTGGGGAGATTGGTTCAAAATGATGGATCAGGGTGGAATCTTGGTCTCTAGTGTCAACTACTGCCTGGTGATGGCAAAGCAGGGTTGACAAATTACACCAAAGTCCACAATGATCTCTCTGTACATTGCAATTCCTACTTCCTTTTTTCTGCTTTCAAGATAACATTCAACAGTAGGCCACCTACCTTTGGCTCACCTCAGTTGCTGGTAATTCCTAGTCTTCCAAGTATAACTTTCTCCGCAACCCCTCATTCCTACATCCTATCCCCCACCACACACGATCCTTTCTCTCTTACCTGAGTGGCATTATTTTATTGAAACAACACATGAATCAGCACTAATCCATTTTCTGCCAAATATTAATTTTGAGGTTTCAAACCTATAGAAAAGTTGAAAGAGTAAGACAATGAACACCATGTTTATTTCACCTAGATTCTCAAATTGTTAACATTTTGTCACATCTGACTTATCTTACTCTTCTCTTTTCTCTGAATCATGTAAGAGGAAGAAGGTTCGAATATAAATGACTCCTCAATCCTAAACCCTTCAGTATCATTTCCTAAAAACAAGGATTTTATTCTGTGCATCACAATACAATGGTCACAGTCAACTTAATACCATTACAATTCTTTAATAGAGCTGGAGTCCATATTCAGATATCCCCATATTCAGATATCATAATTACTTTTATAGTTGTCTCTACCACTGCTCACCCATTCAGGATTCAATCAAAGGTTATATAGTATATTGGCTTAGCATGCTATTTAGTCTCCTTTAATCCGTAACAGTTTCCCTGCCTTTTAGTTTTCCTTTCATGAATTTGACATTGTTAAGGAATACAGGCGAGTTGTTTTGGAGAAGACTCCTCCATTTGGCTTTGTCAGTCTTCTGATTTGACTGAGGTTAAACATCTTTGGGCAAGCGTGTACCACAAGTGAGGTTGTGTCTGCGTCAGTGTAACATAACTGGAGAAAAATCATGTCCATTTGTCCAATTATTATTGACACTGCTTGATCACTGTGCTTAATTTACTTTTTAATTCATCTACACACTGTCATTTAATTACTATTAAATTACCTTCTGCAGACCGATGGGAGCGTGCAGTGGTGTATAGTGAGGCTACTGTTGAAGACTGTAGCTCTGGCTAACATCCTTGCAGCACAATGCTCCATTGAACTCTGCTGGATGTTTTCTTGTTTGGGCTGGAGAGACAGCGTAGTGTACTAATCAACTCAGAGTGTAAGCCCTGCTGTCACACTCCCTGGGTTCACATCCCAGAACCACCACTTTCAAGCTAAGTGACTAACTGTGTTCATTGATCTCTATAAATGGCAGTTTCTACTCTACAAAATGAGGACCAGGCTTGGCCAACTCTTAGAATTGTCATATGAATTCATAAAATAACAAATGTAAAGTGCTCTGTACCATGCATGAGATAGAGTTAGTGTTCAATTAGTGTTGTCACATAGTTATGTACATGTTTCTTGTAAAGGCAAACATTTTAAAACTCATTATAAATCACAGAACTCCACAAGCCTAGATTTGGGGGTGTCCATTGTTTTGTAAACTATATTATTCTTACTTTGGTGCCCTACATCAGCATTTCTCAAACTTGTAATATAAGTAAAAGTCACCGCTGGACATTGTTAAAAGGCAGATTCCAGTCCAGTAGCTCCAGGGCAAAGCTTGAAATTCTTACCGACCTACAGGTGATAGCAATGCCACTGGCCCATGAACCAAAACCTAAAGGACTCCTGGTAGGAAGTGCCCTGACCAACTTCACACCTCATAGTCTAGGCATAGTGCTGTCTTGTGTTATATTGAATCATCACAGGAAATTGCCACCAAGTTTTCTTTTCTTTAGGGGATTTTTCTAGCAACCATT
The DNA here is from genome assembly GCF_000412655.1 of Myotis brandtii. Classification (NCBI taxonomy): domain Eukaryota; kingdom Metazoa; phylum Chordata; class Mammalia; order Chiroptera; family Vespertilionidae; genus Myotis; species Myotis brandtii. The sequence continues at coordinate 1,139,500 of NW_005368860.1, forward strand.
AAACAAACACTATACTGATTAAGCCACTATGGCTATGATTGTTTATCACTTTATGTTTCTGCAAATATATCTACTAGTATATCCAATGCTTTTCCATAAATGATGAAATGGTAGAAAATTCTTTGGAGTCAGACTGATTAGAGTTTAAATGCCAACTCTTACATCTTTTAGCTGGTTATCAAGGTCAACTTAACCTCTTTGAACCTCAATAACCTTATCTAAAAATGGTTATAATATGCTAATAATTGATCTTTTGTGTAAAATTATATTTCTATCTATAGAGAGAGAGGTAGGAAGGACAGAGAGAGAAAAAGAAAGAGAGCTCCAATGAACATTCCCTGGCACATGGTAGGTGCTTAATAATGAGTAGCTTGGCCCTGACCAGTGTGGCTCAGTTGGTTGGGCATCATCTCATGCACCGAATAGTTGCTGGTTCAATTCCCAGCAGGCTCAGTCTCTGGTAGGGGACATGCAAGAGGCAGCCAATAGATGCTTTGCTCTAGCATAGATGTTCTCTCTCACTCTCCATTCCTCCCTCTCTTTAAACATCAATAAAACATATTTTAATTTAAAAAAGGAGTAGCTTGGGTAACTTCTATTACAATTATTTGTGAACCTGTCAGGGTGTATTTCTGTTTCCATCAAGCAGTTTTTACAGGTCACAGGGTCACCGACCTACAGTCACATCATTTTGAAGCTGGAGGCAAGCTCTCGGAGTTTCTCAAGGACCCCTCCTGCCATGAAGATAAAAGCACCAGCCCTCTCCCTCAGGGATTCAGCAATAGGATCACACGGGTCCCCAGACGCTCCCATGCATTCATTTACCTGCATACAGTCTTCAAATTAGATTAGCCTTCTTCATTTTTGTGGTCAAGATCCCAATTTATTTCACACACAGAAAGCCCAGATGTTGCTTAAAATTCCACATACATACACACTCCAAGGAAAAGTCTCTAAAGTTTCTGCAAAGTGGAGTTATTTTCACTTTTATTTCCCTAGGGACTAACTGGAGCCTTTGATGAGCAATTCAAGTCCATATCCTAGGGCCGGAGAACTGCCTCATTGTAGGAAGAAAAGGGTGTATATGTTATTTCTTGGTTGAAACTGTGTTTCTCCAGGATATGTTTTTATCCTTTGGGAAGATCTTTAGGTTAGCTGTGCTTAGTTGAGAAGACAGAGGGTGCCGGATTATGTGACAGAATGAATTGATGCATTGAGTGCACTGGGCTAATGGCTAGGGTTAGTGTGGGGAGATTTCCCTCCATTCCAGATATATGCTGATGCAGCAGGGCAGCTGTTCCCTGTCCACTCAGGTACATCGCAGGAACCTCAGACCCTGGTTCCCAATGCCTCAGCAGAATCGCTACCAAATTCAACAACTTGATCTTACAGCTGAGGATTCTCTAACAAGTTAACCACTGATTTTTATGGCTGAGAATCAAATCCACAAAGTCTCGTTCAGCATCCACAGCCTCATATGTAGGGCAGAGCTGGTCTAGGAATTGGACTCCGGGCTCCCGGGAAGGCTCTTTGACAGACTCTGCCTTTCCCACAAACCTAATATTGCCTTGTTTCCTGTTTGTTGCAAGGATGAGCAGTTTGTAAATCCCTTGTTTCCCGTGGCACCTTAGCTGGAAATATCAAAGGGTCACATTAGACAAGCAACGGTTTCTGACTTGATCCCAAACAACAAAAATCTCTGGAACCTCACCCTCCCTAATCCTCCCTTTCTGGTCCAGGGGCCTCATGGATTGCCTTCTGTGAGCTCACAGAGGGCCGTGGCTCTCCTCCAGAGTATGCAAGCATTTCTGACGCCTCTGCCATTTTGCCTCTGATCCTTTGTGCCTGGGAGCAGCTGTGTCTCAAGGTTATATCCTCCATCTAGTGCTCCCTCCAGCCTTACACAGTGTGGCCACTCCCTTGAGAGGAGGAGAAGGAAAGACTCCTCCCTCATTGGTATTCAACTCTCCTCTGGGTAAAACAGTTGCCTTGGCCTCAGCATCTTACAACCTCTAGTTTTGTTTTGTTTTAGTTTTAAATATATTTGTATTGATTTCAGAGAGGAAGGGAGAAACATCAATGATGAGAGAGAATCATTGATCCTGCAACGCCCCCTACTGGGGATGGAACCCGCAACCAGGGCATGTGCCCTGACTGAACCATGACCTCCTGGTTCATAGGTCAAAGCTTAACCACTGGGCCACACTAGCAGGGTGTAACCTCTAGTTTTAAGAGTTATTTTTACTCTATGGGCTCCTTCCACTGGCCATAATCCTCCTCTCTATGAATTTGTCACACATCCTTGCAGGAAATGAACCAGAAGAGTTATCCCACCCATGTTTTCAGAATAGGACATTGAGGCTTAGAGATGGTAAGGATCCCACCACTATTAAATGGGAGAATCAGAATTTTATTTCATGTGCACCTGTCTTCATTATCCATGGCCTAACCACTAATCCACACTGCTTTTCTAAACCACCTGGCATTCAAGTTTGGAGTGAAGAGGATGTCTGTGGACATGCAGGTCTTTAATTTCCATGAATTCACAGCCCTTGCTCTTCAAGGAAAGAAAAGGCAGGGAAGCATATGCTCAATTTGCATAGCCTTCTGGACCTTTGAACTAAATATTCCTGAAGCCACTATTTCTAATCAGTCATGAAGAGTCTGCAAGGACCTGGAGCTCTGGGAAATTTCCTACTTTTCTCCAAAAATATAGAAACCCGGGGAAAGTTCTTTCTCCCCTATTTCCAACATCCCATGGAATGAATAACCAGAGTTCTGTTTGCCACAAGTGAAGAGTACAGCACATATCCACCGACCCTTTCACCTTTCTAAGAAGAAATGATGATGACAGCCATGATGATGATGGTGATGATAGTGACAATGACAATGGTGATGACGAGGAGGAGCACCTCCCATGGCCCAGGACTTAGGCCAGGCACTTGCCATAGTAGATTTCTAAAACTTTTGATGACCTTTTGAAGGAAATATAGTTGTGTCACTTTAAATTTGATGAAGCTGGGTCTCAGAGGGGTTCACACTGCAAAGCAAGTGAGAGGCAAGATTGTTTTGGGGGAGGGACCTTTCTCTTCCTTCCATAACCATTTGGCACACTAATGCTCAATTACTTTGGACTCATGACTGCCCTGTGACAATGGAAGCCCTTGTCATCTTTCGCATGTGGATTTTAGCAACTGCTGAAATGCAGGCTGCTGTTAGAGAATTCAATTATTTATGACCCAGCTGGAGGCAAGCGGTATGGAGCATGCCCCTCGCCACAGGTGGACTCACTTCTCTTTTGCGCCTTTCCCTCCAGGGCATGCTAGAGTTGTGATTGTGGTGATTCTATCACAAATATTCAACAACCTTAACACAGGAGGAAAATGTCAGTTAAACATGCTCTCTTCACATTACACGCCTGTCCTAGTTACCTCCACCTAGTCCATCCATCTTCTATTCTCCCAGGGCATTAAAGGGCTAGCCATTGAGGGGAGAGAGCTGTTCAGCTGATTGACTTATGGCTCATGTGCAGAAAGCGACCCAGGCTTTTGAGTGGAATTATTGAAGTCTGCCTGCTTCACTGATGAAGAATCTGAATGAAAATGGCCTTTAAAGGATCCTAAAAAGGGAGGGATAACAATAGATCAAAGCCAATCCAAAAAAAGAAAGACTGTATTTATAGCTTTCGCATTAATTCCCAACAATCCGATGAGCAGAGATTTGCCCATGCACGCACTTTCCACAAAAACAAATGCCTCTCAGGTTGCTTTTATTCTGATATTAGTGCCCAAGGCGAGGAACATTCTGCACTTCACTCAGCAGAGCCTGTCCAAATTTACAATTAAATGGAACTGACACAGCTGATCTTACTGAAGCTTGTTTCTGTTCAGCTGGGGCCCTTCTTCGGGAAGCTTGGAGATTATGCTGGCTATGTCCCAAGCTGATGGGGTTTACTGTACCGCTTTCCTCACAGGCACTGGGACACTGTGTGCAGTTAGAGCCAGGGGTTTTGGGAGATTTTTGTCCCCCAGGAGACACTTGGCAATGTTGGAAGATATTTTTGATTGTCACCACTCTGGGAGGGGTTGCTACTGGCATTTAGAAGCTAGAGGTCAGAGATGCTGCTTGAAACATCCTACAATGCATAGTATAGCTCCCCCTCCAAAGGAGTTATCTGGTCCAAAATATCAATAATGCTGAAACCGAGAAGCCCTGAGTTAGGGGACAGCTGGTTGGTAGGGCCTGCCAGAGTTGGAGAGATTGGAGAGTCTCTTTTCCCTGAAATTATAGAAGCTGCTATCATCAGAGGAGCTCGCTGCTCATAATTCTATGTGGGAAGGAGTTACAATAAGCCCAAGAGGGAAATCAGAATGGCACATAGAAACCAAAGGACTCTAAGCAGATATTTAATTTGAGATTTGGAGCCAAATTTGTAGCACCATGGCGATGCTTGAAGAAAAGGAGGTTGGGTGGGTTTGGAGCAGGTTTGGCGATAAGTCTTGTTGACTAGCTGTTCATTTCATTGTCTACTGCAACATGGAACGTGGAAGACATGGTTTCTTTTGGAGGTCTAGGAATGAGGCAGATGCTTTTGAAATATTTCCATTTCTTTTCTGATGTATCAGAATGTCTTAGATAGGGGTCTCAGACGGGACTCACAGGTGAAGTAGACATGCAGGTTAATCTCTCATTCTGCCAATGTGATATTTGTAAACAAAAGAAAGAGAGAGAGGGGAGGGTAGAAAAAAGAAAGGAAAAGGAAAGGAAGAAAGGAAGGAGAGAGGGAGCTTGTTTGAATGCCCTAACCAGGGTACACAGTTTTAGTTGCACACACCAAGCCTATCTTCACTGTTACAGCTGGCCTCATTCACACATGTAATGTTTCTTGCTTAGCCCTGCAAGCTTTTAAATGATGAAATCCCCTGGTCTTAGATGTCATCCTTATTTCCCAGATATTTAGCATTAGAAAAGTCCCCAAAACCATACTCTGACTTGGTCTGTCCACAAGAAACCTTAGCATTTAGATGGCTTTCACGAGAAACATGGAGAGCCAACTTAATTGCTTTATGGTCAAACTTTTAGAAAAGGATCATACAATGAATATTAGAGGTGGAAATAACTACAACTCTCGTCTAGCCCAGTGCTAGTTTCCTATTAGAATTATTGGGGAGCTTTTGAAGAACACCCATACTCCAGCCCCACCTTCAAAGGTTCTGATTTCATTGTTCAGGAGAGGACTTGAGCATCTGCATTGTTTTAAAGCTCCCAGATGATCTTAGATGCAGCCAAGGTTGACATCTACTGATCTAGTCTCTCTTCCTCATTCTCAGGAGAAGAAAGTGAAAGTCAGAGAGGCATAGAGTTTATTCAAAACATACTTATGATAAGCGTGTGTTTCCAGTGCCTTTGTGTTCTCTCTCCACTCAGGACTACATAGGCAGCGGAAAAGAGGGAAACCGAGAACTGTGTACTAGGAGTGTTGCCAACCCTCACTGGCAGAAAGACTGGCTGGCAGTTTCTGGAGGAAGCCAGGTTCTCTTGAGTTTCACAGCAAGTGTAGCTGTGGGTCCTCCAGTTTCCAGAAACATCCCACGGCCGTGGTGGGTGGTGTACGATGCTGCCTTCACTTGAAAAACACCTTCTTTTACTTGCTTTGTTTGAATCCAATATTTTCCCTGCTTTGAATTTTAGGCATATGTGCATTATCTAAAGCAAGGATGGGATTTGCTTAGGAGGATGTAGAAATGTCTGGTCTTACTGAAAAAGTGAAATTCAATCTGTCCGTATAGTGATATTAATAGGGAAGAAACACAAGCCACATTCCCTTGGAGCAAGATGATGGCCCGGTGATATGTGATGGGCCATATGGCGACCGACATTCGTAATGGGGACTAGTCCTGGAAGTCACTTGACTCAGTTGTGGCAGGCAGACTTCCTGGGTTCAAACTTGGGCAAGTGCTCAGGCCCACAAATCAAATTAAGACCATGAAAATATACAACTGCACAAAATTACACCTCTTCCAAATATTTCAAGGATGTCAGGTAGTTTCTGTGTCTTTTATCATTATTCCCATAGTGACCACAGGGGAGGTTTATGTTCAAGTCCTCATTTTATGAAAGCATAAACTGAGGACCAGAGAGATTAAACTTCTCAGCTAGGACATTGCAGAGGTGGAATTCACAGCCAGTGTTCTCTTAACTAGAGATGAGTATGTTTACGTGGATGCTTCATGTGGATTTACTGACCACCTGCTTGGCTTAGGAAGTGGGTTCTGGTTCTTTTCAGTGATCTGAACTTGGTAGGATTCAATCAAGAAATAGATTTATTCTGCTTCCCCGTCGTCCTTAAACACACTCTGGATCTTCGCTTCCATCCTTGACAACATGTCAAGCAGTTCACATGGCTTTTAAAACATCTTTCTAGTTACTTTAAGTTATTATGACAGTCTCACATTCAAATATTAAAAAAAGAAAATGTCATCTCTACTTTAGTGCAACACTTTTCTCTGCCCCATCTCTTCCAGCTGCCTCCCCAACACCCCCGACTCTCAACCTTACCCAGCTCAGGTCAGACTCTCATTTTTATGATCTGCAAAGCGGGAGGAGGTGTTCACTGTTCACCCTTTTTCCGGTTGCTGTTTCTCCCCTTCTCCCCCACAGCCCAGGATGCTTCTGCTTTTCCCAGGATCAGCTCAAGGAGAAAACAGAAATTAAAATCTAAGAGTGGTTTGGCGTGACTGATGCTATCATATCTGACATCTGCACCCTCTTCCTGGCAGACACCCAAGTACCAGCATTGCTTCTCTCGGGGGGCAGTGGTGGGTTGTTTGGAGGCACCCCTCGGTTTGATGGATCGCTAGGCAGACTCGCAGGGCTCAGCATATAGGAGTGCCCACCGCTATAATTTTCACAGCAAACGGACACAGAGCAAGATCAGCAAAGGCAAAAGACGCGTGGGGTGAAGTCTGGGGAATCCAGGTACAAGTGTCCAGAGATCCCGCCCAGGGGAGTTGCACAGGCTTAGTTCTCCAGCAACGAGTTGTGACGTGTATGAAATGTTGCCAGCTAGGGAAGGTCCTGAGAGGTGTCAACCCAGAGTTTTTGAAGATTTTGTTATTGATTTTTAGAGAGAGAGAGAGAGAGAGGAAAAAAAAAGATATGAGTGAAACATTGATTGGCTGCCTCCTGCATGCCCCTTACCAGGGATCGAGCCTGAAACCGAGTATGTGCCCTGACTAGGAATTGAACCCGTGACCCTTTCTATGCACAGGATGATGCCCAAGCAAATGAGCCACACCTGCCCGCACAAATGACTCCGTTCCCATGGGGCTGGTGTGTAGGTACTCTGCCTGGTACATACCGGTGCTTCAGACTCCCAGAAGGAGAGCAGGTGTTCAGCATTAACCGTATTGCTTGTATAGTTGACAGGCTTAGGGAGTTAGAACTGTTCGAAGTTCAGGAAATGGGGGGAACCCTCTGAGTTCCCAGACAGCAGCCCAGGCCAGTCAAGGGCCAACCTTGTATGCAGGCCTTTCTCAGGAGGGCAGTCAGGCTGCGGGCTTATTGTTTTCTGCACAGACCCCCGTCCCTTCCAGGCTCTCTCACGCTGCTCTGTTCACCAGCCCTGTCTCATTAACTTGTTGGACAGTAGTTCTGGGTCTACGCTTCCCGCAGCACCACCATAGCTTCTTCCGACTAGGAAGCCACAGCTCAGGCAGACTGGCTCTTCGCCAGTGGAGACAGTCGACGTCTTTGGCCGTGAACTCTGATCTGAGGTCCAGGCCTCTCCTGCGGCAGCATTCTAGCTCTGGGACTGCTCCAGCCAGCCCTGTGCAGGTAAGAGCCAGGCACCACTCTCTGTCCCTCCAAACTCTAAGAAATACCTGCCATGTCCTCCCAGGAACTTGCCAAGGACTCTGACCTTCTGCTGATCTGGGGTCCACTGAGTTCCCTCTCCCGGCATGGGAGGGAAGAGCACCCTCACCTCCCCTACTCCCCAACAACACTCTGCAAAGAAATCCTCTCCTGGACAAATCTCCCGCTGCTGCTCTGACATGGAGAGTGGAGGTGGGGGAAGGGCTAAGGGGTTCC
>NW_005368860.1:1147701-1151002 GCF_000412655.1 Myotis brandtii
AACATTGATTGGCTGCCTCCTGCATGCCCCTTACCAGGGATCGAGCCTGAAACCGAGTATGTGCCCTGACTAGGAATTGAACCCGTGACCCTTTCTATGCACAGGATGATGCCCAAGCAAATGAGCCACACCTGCCCGCACAAATGACTCCGTTCCCATGGGGCTGGTGTGTATGTACTCTGCCTGGTACATACCGGTGCTTCAGACTCCCAGAAGGAGAGCAGGTGTTCAGCATTAACCGTATTGCTTGTATAGTTGACAGGCTTAGGGAGTTAGAACTGTTCGAAGTTCAGGAAATGGGGGGAACCCTCTGAGTTCCCAGACAGCAGCCCAGGCCAGTCAAGGGCCAACCTTGTATGCAGGCCTTTCTCAGGAGGGCAGTCAGGCTGCGGGGCGGGCTTATTCTGCACAGACCCCCGTCCCTTCCAGGCTCTCTCACGCTGCTCTGTTCACCAGCCCTGTCTCATTAACTTGTTGGACAGTAGTTCTGGGTCTATGCTTCCCGCAGCACCGCCATAGATTCTTCGGACTAGGAAGCCACAGCTCAGGCAGACTGGCTCTTCACCCGTGGAGACAGTCGATGTCTTTGGCCGTGAACTCTGAGGTCCAGGCCTCTCCTGCGGCAGCATTCTAGCTCTGGGACTGCTCCAGCCAGCCCTGTGCAGGTAAGAGCCAGGCATCACTCTCTGTCCCTCCAAACTCTAAGAAATACCTGCCATGTCCTCCCAGGAACTTGCCAAGGACTCTGACCTTCTGCTGATCTGGGGTCCACTGAGTTCCCTCTCCCGGCATGGGAGGGAAGAGCACCCTCACCTCCCCTACTCCCCAACAACACTCTGCAAAGAAATCCTCTCCTGGACAAATCTCCCGCTGCTGCTCTGACATGGAGAGTGGAGGTGGGGGAAGGGCTAAGGGGTTCCGGAAGGAATTGGCCGCGTCTTAGCTTCTTGTCGATGGGTCCAGCACCTCTTTTTAGAATCTGCAGTGTTTGCTCTTTATTGTTCAGTGTTGGGCTTCTGCCAAAAGTCTGAGAAATAGATGTCCCAATTAGCATCGTGTCACTTGAATCCTGTTTCCATATTTTCCATTCCACTCCCACGTCCACTGCTCCGGTTCAGGCTTGACCACCCCCCAGCTTTCTGGGACATTCAAGGGCCTTCCGTGTCTCCCACTTACATCCCATCTTTCTGATGGTCTCAGCGTTCTCCCTCTGATGGGATTTGACCTTATCATTCACCTGCGTACTCTCCGCTGGCTATCCAGCGGTCACGGGTGTGTCCACACTCCTCAGTGCGGCTCACAAAAGCTCTTCCCAGGCTGACCTCACCGGCCTTTCCAGTTCCATGTCCGGCCGATCCTGGTTTGCCTCCAAACCTCCTGCCCCCTGAGCGTTGAGCAGTTTCTTTGTCGGGACCTTTGCTCACGCTATTCCCTTTGCTTGTCTACATGGGGAACTTGGACTCACTCTTTAAGGGCCCCAAATAGAACGATCTACTTCTTCTGGGCCTCATGGCACTTCACCACTGATTAGCTGTGTGACCTTAGGCAGAAATACTTAACCTCTCTGTGCCTCAGCTTTCTCGTCTGTAAAATTTGGATGCTACTACCTACCTCATTGGGGAGTTAGGAGGACTCTGTTCAATCAGTTAGGTTTACAAGGCATTGACAGCTGTGCCTGGCCCAGCTCACACTCTGCACTCTGTCATACAAATCATTGCCTCAACTTTCCTTCTTCAGTGGATCCACATCCCCCTTGGAAACAAGGAGCCTTGTGAGGGCAAGGAATCATTCCTATCTGTTTTTGCCACTGGCTCACGGACATAGCAGGTGATCAATACAGGACTGGGATGGAATATTATGGATAAAATTATACGATGTCTGAGATTTTCCTTAAAACAGTCCAGGAGAATGGGACGTGAGTGACGGACGGGACAGATACATAAAGATTAGATCATTGTTGAACTTGGTTGCTGAGGGCACTGGAATTCATTCGGTTATTCTATTTTTATACATGTTAGAAATTTTCCATAATACAAAGTTAATTAGCAAAAAGAGGAAAAAATCTGTTAAGATTAGTGAATCAGCCCTAGCTGCTTGGCTCGGTGGATAGAGCGTCAGCCTGCGGACTGAAGGGTCCCAGGTTTGATTCCAGTCAAGGGCACATGCCCGGGTTGCGGGTTGGATCCCCACTAGGAGGCGTGCAAGAGGCAGCCGATCAGTGGTTCTTTCTCATCATTGATGTTTCTATCTGTCCTTCCATCTCTCTTCCTCTCTGAAATCAATAAAATATATTTTAAAAAAGAATTAGTTAAGCTAATACTGTCCATTTCTTTGATTCCTCTACATTTTACTTCCTTTTTAGAATCTAGCTTCAAGTCCTCTTTCTGGAGCCAAGGAGAAAAGTGGGAGGACCGGACAGTCAGGACTCTTTGTTTTTCTGGGTATGGAATGCTCTTTGCCCCCCTTCTGCTTAGAGCAAAAATTGCATGGACACGTACATTTGGAAAACGTTTTAGGCAACAGGTCGCTCTCTTACTTGAAATGAGATAGCTGTCATTCTGGAGCCACTTATGAAACTTTTTAAAAAATGAATGTGTGGGTTTTTCTTTTTCGTATTGGTGCAGTCACCCAGGCGTCTTGGAGCCTAGTCTGACAATTGGTGAAGTCACTGCAGAAGGCCCACACTTCCTGATTTGCATTTCGCGCTGTCTGCTTGTCTGCTGCAGACGTGGCCTCTGGCAGGGGCAGTGCTATCAGACTGCAGTCGTCCAGGTGTTGGCAGCAGGCTGACAGGTCTGGCTGCGGGAGACCCCAGGTCCTTACCGCTGTCCATCAAGCAGGGGAGAGGACCACCTCCCCTGTCCAAAGGGGGAGGGGTGCTGGCACTTCCTGTGTGGCTGTGTGAGAAGGGGCTTTCCTCCACTCCCCTGGAAAATTGCAGCGAACTGCTGTGCGCCTAGAAGAGGGAGTGTTTAGTGGGGATGGAAGGGAATTCACTGAGCGCCCGCAAGTGTTCAGAACTGGTCTAAATGCTCTGCCTACGTCTCTTCCTTTCATCCTCACAACTGTCAGGCACGTTTAATCCCTAAACTGCAGATGAAGACTGAGGCTCAGTCCTGCTCCTTCCTCCTAAGTCAGGGGTTCTCAACCTTCTGGCCCTTTAAATACAGTTCCTCATGTTGTGACCCAACCATAAAATTATTTTTGTTGCTACTTCATAACTGTAATGTTGCTACTGTTATGAATCGTAATGTAAATATCTGATATGCAGGATGGTCTTAGGCGACCCCTGTGAAAGGGT
>NW_005368860.1:1152424-1180458 GCF_000412655.1 Myotis brandtii
TCCCCCACCTCAGCTGTCTCCCAGGGCTGCGGTTGAGTGGCAGTCCCCTGAGTCTCAAGGTGACCCTGACAGGACAATCACCGGTACTGTGGGCCACTTTCAGTCACCCGTTCTCCACGTGGGGTTTTGCTTGGTTTGTGCAGAAATAGCTGCATTTTCTGTCCTGTCTTTTTAGTGGCACAGTCCTCAGAATGCCAAGTCGGTCCTGGCTCCCCTTCTGCATAAATGTCACTACCGGCCACCAGGTGCTTTTCTGTTTAGGGCAGTTTTGCAGCTAATGGAGGCGTCGGTCCTTGTTTAAATAGCTTGTTTTGTTTTGAATCAGAGTTTTTCCATATTTCTTTTTTCTGTCTCTCTCTTCTTGTCTGTCTTGAATGCCCGTGTTTCTAACAAGATATCTTTCCTAACAAGAGAAAATGATCAGCGAGAAGGAAGGTAGCAGGCACCACAGGGCTTTCTCAATCTGTAACTCCTGGCGAGCAGGCCCATGGGATTGCACTGTGACCATACTTACCACATAGTTAGCACCAGGGTCACCGGCCACCCAGCTGTCTGGGGCAGGACAGAGTCTCCTGGGAGAAGAAGGCCCCAGGGGACCCCCCAGCCTTGCAGCCCCTGGGAGTGGGACTGGCAAGCAGCACCTCTGCACCACGACCCATGGCTCTGCTTTGCAACCTCGAGTCTCACCTAACTGTTTAAGGGCAGTCCCTGCCCTCCAGTCCTGTCATCTGAAGTTGTCAAGGTTCCAGAGCCAACTCTGACTTAACTGGGCCAGGTAGTCGCGTTATTGATCACCCGGCACCAGCAGGGACGAACACTAGACACCCACTAGACACCCAGGATTGCAGTGGGAAGAGACTGGCTGTTTCATTGTGAATGACACTTCTCCGCCCCCCCCCCAACCCTGCCCCCAAGGAGAACCTGAAGCTAATGCTCAAGAACCTGAACTTCCGGATGGTGTGTAGGTTAGAGATTACACAGGGCAAAATCACAAGACACTGTGGGTTGGGGGTTCTGTAGTCCAGGTCATGCTGGGAGCTGATTGGTCGGAGGTGAGTAAGGGTCATAAATCACTTCTTCAGGTCCTGAGAAAGCTCTGAGGTCTGTCTGTTGTCCCTCTGTCTGGTCTCCTGGGAAAGTAGCCAGGGGCTGTTCCACCTTAGGGCTCAGGAGCTGAAACATAATTCTGGTTAAGACGTTATCTTTAGCCCGAAGGAGGTCCAGTTGTGATCATTAGTCAGGTCAGGGCTACTGTCTTCTGCTGCCTCGGGGACTGCTGATCATGGGGGAAGGCTAGGTGTCTGAGAAGGAGCCAGAGAGAGAGAGGGAGAGGGAGAGCGAGGAGAAGGGGGGTGGGGAGATGGAGAAAGAAGTGATTTTTACAGCTATGAGGAGAAGCAGGGTGGGGAGATGGAGAAAGAAGTGATTTTTACAGCTAAGATTTAAAAGTTAATTTTTAATCAAAGTCATAAGGAACCTTGGTTTCAATAGGAGTTCCCTTTCTACAGTAAGAAGATTCTAGAAGACATCTGCCTCCCTGAACCTGTCAGAGAGGAACTTACTAGGTCACTGTCATGGGCTTCTGTATCCCAGGTGCCTGCTAAGGCCGGCCCCTCCCTGAGCATTCTCAAGCCTTGGCCCTGGCCCTGCCACTGCCAACCCTTCCCCTGCCACAGCCCTTCAGGATGCCCCTGGAAACCCTGTACAGCACAGTGATGGCCATTCTCCTCGGCAGGACTCTTTTTTTAGAGAGGAAAACAGTGGTCTTTTCCAAGCTAACTCTTCCTGAGGGAGGCATGGCTAAGTCAGAATGGATTCATGCGTTTCCACTCAACTTGTTCAAAGAAGATGGCGGATTGGGGGGATGGGTTTCATCACAGTCCTCCTTGAGCCACCTGTGGCCCTGCTAACTCTCTCTGGCAGGCAGAGCCTTCACTGAAATGGGAACAAAGTATAAGGAAGGCCGGGACAGGGCCTCTTTTAGGTTCGGTTATAACCGCTGTTGGTCCTGTGTGGACCCCTGTGGAGGCCTATAAAACTGAAAACAGCTTTGTCTTGTCAGCATTCCAAATCTCCTATTTTCAGCCAAAGAACAGACATCCTAACAGAGCGAGTTACCAAAGGCAGTCGCTGTTTACTCACCTTCGAGAGGAGAGAACAGGGGAAAGGGAGCTGATGCCCCAGCATAAAGCCCGAGGCTCTGTTTAGTTACCAAAGGCAGTCGCTGTTTACTCACCTTCCAGAGGAGAGAACAGGGGAAAGGAGCTGATGCCCCAGCATAAAGCCCGAGGCTCTGTTTACTGAGATAACAAGCTGTCCCTGAGCATGGGGGAAGGCTAGGGCACAGAGTCATTCACTTACCTCATCTCTCTTCTAAATTCAGGATAGTGCCCATGCTTAGGAGGTGCTCAGTAAATATCATTTGAGTGGACTAATGCATAAACGTCTGCTGGTTCTAATACTGTCAGTACTAGTAAACACTACTGAGTGGTGTCCCCTGAAGATGAACTAAAAGAACCTAACAATGTGATGACATAATTCATTTTGTTCCCCTCTCGTCTATGAGGGATCTGAGAGAGGTTAAGTAACTTGCCCAAGGACACAGAACTTGGAAGTGGCAGAGTCAGGATTTGAACCTGGGTCTGTCCATTTGCACACTACGCTGAGTTAGGTGCACATCACAGCCAAAGCTGTGGAAATACGAAGGGAGTCACTGCTTATTCCGCCTGGTGGAATTAGAACAGGCTTCACAGAGGAAATACTGTGGTTTGTGATTTGAGTACAGAGATTTGTTCTGCAATGTGGACAGGAGAGCACTCGAGTCAGACAACACTGCACATGCAAAGGCAGAGTGTGGTTAGGCAGAAGCGAGACTGTGTAGCTGGGCTGTGGGAAAGAGGTCCCAGGTCCAGTGGGTAAGAGGGCGGGGAGGATGCGCTCAGCGGGTGAGCTGGAGGCAGAGTGTAGAGGAGGCAGGATTCTATCTGGGTAGGGCAGTTTCCAGAGAATCCCGTAATAAGCTAGCGGCATGGCTCAATATGCATCTGTCTTCCCAGGGGTGGCGATGGAGAGAATCTTCCTGGGAAGAATTTTACTGCAAGGTGTGGCGGCCTTGCAGGACATTCGGTCCTGCCCAAAACATCCACAGAGACATTTGGTCCGTGCTGACCCATCCACCCCTCCCCCCCCTCCCCCAGGTGCCATGACCAGCTAAGCTACCGAAGCAAAGGGTTCTTGTTGACAATACAGCCACAACACAATGATTGGGTCAAGAAAATATGATGGTCCTTTGTATGTGTTAATCCTGTGAAGTAAAAGCATAAGTAAACTCTGAACCCAAGGATGTTTCCTAGGCATGGACATTTGTGATGGAAGCAAATATCAAGGACCCTTTGGCCTGGACCTGATGTCTCTGGGACACTGTGGGCAGGACCACATGTCTGCCAATCACAAGGCAGATGTGCGACTCCCCCAGCTCACATTCTAGAGGAAAGTGTTAGTCAAATTCCCTCAAGGAACTTATGCAACCAACTGGGCTCTTAAGGGCTTTGGGTTTCCTGCTTATATAAGTTCTGGCTTTGATGCCTCTTGTTAGTAGCTGCTGGGTTGTTTGTGTGACTTAATGGCCCTTCTCTTATCTCAGCAGATTGAGGAAACACCACAGAGGAACCCTATGGGATGTGAAGTCATAAACTTGACATTGCTAACAACAGATTTGTATTTATGGAGTGCTGGTGGAGAGAGAGACAGTGGATTTGTTTCAGGGACTGTCCCCTGGGCCTACTCCCTTGTCATCTGAGTAGAGCTGTATCATTGTTTGGGATCATCAATGTCTATTCTACAAAATAGAGCTTTCCTTGGCTGATCATGTGAGTCCATCATATAGTAAAGGTAACTGAGAGATCCTCTAAGCCTAATCCTTTTTTCAGAGGTGAAGCAACATGCCCAGGGTCACACAGTGTCCTTGTCCTGCCTATGCAGTAACCACTTGCCACATGTCTGGGAAGCATGTGAAATGGGGCAGTCTACTAGACCATCCCGTTGGTGTAAAATAGCACAGGGGCGTTAGTTGACTTAGTAGACATATAAAATAATCTCATTGATATATTTTATGCTGAGTACATGTCAACATTATATTTTGAATACATTGGGTTAAATAAGTGTGCTATCAAAAGTGATATCACCTGTTTCCTTTTTGCTCTTTTCACGTGGCCATTAGGAAATGTAAAATGGCATATGTGGCTTGTAGGATGGTGTTTCTGTGGGACAGCGCTCTTCCCAAGTTTGGGGTAGGACACTGGTCTGACCTTGATGCTGGGACTGGGTAGTATTGGATCTGGTTGAAGCCAGAGGTGAGCAGACAGGGTAGGAGGCTCCTGCAGCAGCACGAGGAGGAGGCAGGGAGGCTGTGGGTACTTACTATTAGGCTCACAACAAGCTCCTAGCACTCTGCAGGCTGCCCCTCTCTTACAAATCCCCCCACTCCCTTCCCTGATTTTCCATGGCCTCCAAGCTGTTTCCTCTTTCCACACCTCTCCAGGTGTCCGCGATGTGAAGCAGCTCAGCCTCCTCATTGGTCTCTTTCTACCGCCTTCCAAACTGGTTCGATTAGTGGCTGACCCCTTGCACCCTCTCTGCAGTTCTTCACCTCCTTATATAACCTCTCACTCCTCTTCCCCGCAGAGCTTCTCCTTAGAAATAATTTCAAAACAGTGGTTTTCTTAAAAAACTTGTAGAATGACCACTTATTAAAGGAGTGAGAACCTGTGTTTCATTCCCTTCCTCACAATATCTTAACCCCAGCTGCCCCAAAATGGACTTCCAAGCAGGGGAGTTTAGGGAAGTTTGTGCAATGAAAGATCAAGCAGGTTGCAGAAAGCAGGTTTGAGTATTAAGTGTTGAGTATAAGCAGTCTGTCCCACTGCTGGCTGGTTTCCTCCTGTAGCTCTTCTTAGGTTCAACATCTACAAATGTGACATAGGCATTCTCATGCATTCATGCATTCATTCAACAAGAGGTGAGCCAGCATCTAGTTTCCCAGGCACAGTGCTGGGCTCTGCAGAGACAGTGGTGCTCAGGGAAGACACAGTCTTATACCAAACTAGAGGCCCGGTGCACAAAATTTGTGCACAGGTGGGGTCCCTAGGCCTGGCCGGCAATCAGGGCCTATTGGGGCTGTCTCACCCAGTCCCTTGGGGGCCTGCTGGCTGCCAGCCAGTGCCTGCTGGATGGGGGGAGGGAACGAAAGAGGTTTGCTAGCTGGGGGAGGGATCGGGGGAGGTTGGCTGGTGCGCATCATAGCAACTGGTCGTTCTGGTCATTACGGTCATTCAGTGGTAATGGTCGCTTAGGCTTTTATATATATACTAGGGGGGCAATGTATGAATTCGTGCACCTTGAAAGGAACTGTGGGCCGTGAGGCTGTGGTGGGCACAGGGGCGGGTCTTCACCCACCCTCCAAAAAACCTCCCTGCCCCCCCCCGGCCCCTCCCCCCATGGCCCCTGGTCCCCTGTCTGCCGGCAGTCCCACTCCCACCACTGCCACTCCATCCACTGACAGCACCAGCCACACTCGTACCCGCTGACGGCACGGAGAGATTGGGGCCGGTGCCAGCAGTGGGTGCAACCAGGGCTGGCGCCGGCAGTGGGTATGAGAGGTGGCTGCCGGCCCTGATTACCTCTCAGGAGCAGAGAGAGATGGAGAATCCCTGAGGGGCGATCAGGGCCAGTAGCTGCCACTCACACCCGCTGATGGCACCAAGTGATCGGGGCTGGCACCAGGCACCAGTAGCAGGTGTGAGCAGAGCCAGCACCAGCAGTAGGTGCAAGCACCAGGCGGGATCATGGCGCACAGGAGCAAAGAATTTTCAGTAATCACCATAGGCTTGCCCCAATGACAGCAACTGGCGCCCCACCTTAGTCTGGCATCCCCGCTCACCTGCTCCACCATCCTGCCGCAGCTGACACCCGCCATGTCTGTGCTCTGCCACCTGCTGCCCACGCCCACCATGTTCTGTGTGTGCTCCCTAGTGGTCAGTGCACGTCATATCGACCGATTGTTTGGTTGTTCAGTAGTTCCGCCATTCAGTCTATTTGCATATTAGTCTTTTATTATATAGGATAGATAGAGCAGAAAGGTGCAAGCCAATGGGTCAGAGGTGGCCAGTGGCTGGTGGGTCCCACTGACCCTGGTGGCCTCAGCATGGGGGGACTGGCAGGTCACCTCCCAGATCAGGGTGAAGTTGCTGGTGGAAAGGGGCCCAGCATAAGCTTGGAGTCCTAAACCAGTTTGGATACTGAATAACTATTTCTGAGTTCCATACACAATGTTGAGATCTATTGCTTAGACTCAACTCTCTCTATCCCATCCTTCCTAATATAGAATGGGGCAAAAGCAGGTTTACAGTTGTTTGTATGGAAAATAGTGTGATTAATTAATCAGTAATAATACAGGAATAAACACTGTGTTTTGTGTATTCACAACTGTAAACCTACTTTTGCCCCACCCTGTATTTCAGACAAAAGTTTGTTCAGCCCCTGGCCTCCTGGACCTAGGTCACCTCCTCTGCATTCATTGGTGCAAAAGCACACACACTTCTCTGTATTATTTCATATGCCCCCTCTGCTCTAATGAGGGGTGCTGTCCACCCCGTACCTCTGTGTGTGTGGTGGGGTGCAGCTCCTCCTCCCTCCTGAGTTCTGAGAGCCTGATCCTGTGGGGGCTTGTGCCTTCTTCCTCCCATGCTGCTGCTCATAAATCATTGCTTTTGTTTCTTTAAACTTCTCTTAAATATGGAGAGACAATCTAATAAAGGTGTAGAAAATATATGTGCTGATTAAATAATTATTCTATAGTGTAGGTATTTGAAAATACCAATGACGTCAAGAACTAGATTGTTGCCAGAACCCTGAAGACCCTCTGTGCCTCAGCCACAGAGCCCTGCCTCCCCCATGGTGACAACCCAGTGGGCTGACATCTGGGTTGTTTCTAGGCTGCTTTTTGCAAATAAAGCAGCTATACATTTATGGACAGGTTTGCATGAACAGAAATCTTTATTTTTCTGGGCTAAATGCCCAAAATTGTAATCTTTGGGTTGTATGCTCGTTGTGTGGTTCGTTTTTAAAGAAACTTCCAAACTGTTTTCCAGAGTAGCTACTGTACCGTTTCACATGCCCACCGGCAATGTGTGAATGATTCATTCCTTCTGCATCCTCACTAGCATTTGGTGTTGACACAGATTTAGTTCAGACATTGTGATAGGTGTGTAGGAATGTCTCATCATGGTTTTAATTTGCATTTCCCTAATGGTTAATGATGTCGAATATCGTTGATGGGCTTACTTGCCATCTGTATATTGTCTTTGTGCAATGTTTCTTTATGTCTTTTTGTTTATTTAGTTTTTGACTTACTGAGTTTGGAAAGCTCTTTGTAGACTGATACTAGTCCTTTGTCAGATCCGAGGTTTGCAAAAAGATACAAGGGAGCTTGTCTTTTCATCTTCTTGGCAGGGTCTTTCATAGAATAAGAGACAGTTCTAATTTGATTGAAGTCTAATTGAATCAATTTTTCTTTTATGGACCATGCTTATGGTCAAATCTATAAACAGTCTGGCTCTAGATCCTGAAAATTTTCTTTCCATTTTTTTCTTAAAAGTTTTATGATTCTACACTTTACATTTAAGACCATAAGCCATTTTGAGTTATTTTTTTCTAAAAGGCATGATACTCATTATTCTTAGCCTGCAGTTTCTAGTCAGTCTGCCTTCTTCCCTCCACTTTTCAAAGTATTCGTGTGTTTATTTTATTATGTCCAAGGTATTTGGTTATGCCACTTCCTTTGTCTCAATGGTTTGTGATAGGAATTCTGGGGTCCCTTTAATTGATTTTTTTCTATAGCTCAAGTACCATTTTTCTCTCATTGCTTTCAAGATTCTTTCTTTTTTGCTTTCAGAAGTTTAAGTATAATGTATCTTGTGATAGATTTGGGAGAATTTATTTGGAGTTTTCTCTGCTTCTTAAATCTGTGGATTTATGTCTTTAGAAAAGTTTGGGACATTTCCAGTCATTGTTTATTTGAGTACTTTTCAGCTCCACACTCTTTCTCCTTGGCTCTGTGAGGCAGATGGCAGAAAATTTAAGCCTTCTATTATAGTCCACAGCCCCTGAACCCCTGTTCCTTTTCTTCCCCTCCCTTCCTTCCTTCCTTCCTTCTTTCCTTCCTTCCTTCCTTCCTTCCTTCCTTCCTTCCTTCCTTCCTTCCTTCCTTCCTTCCTTCCTTCCTTCCTTCCTTCCTTCCTTCCTTCCTTCCTTCCTTCCTTCCTTCCTTCCTTCCTTCCTTCCTTCCTTCCTTCCTTCCTTCCTTCCTTCCCTCCTTCTCCAATGTTGTTATTATGCTGACCAAATAAGATTTTAAAATTTCAGCTATTGTATTTTTCAGTTCTAATATTTCCATTTGGTTCTTCTTTATACATTTTATTTATTTGCTGAGACTTTCTATTTGTTGAGAGTCTCTATGTCTTCATCTGTTTCTAGATCAGTGGTTCTCAACCTTCTGGCCCTTTAAATACAGTTCCTCATGTTGTGACCCAATCATAAAATTATTTTCGTTGCTACTTCATAACTGTAATGTTGCTACTGTTATGAATCATAATGTAAATATCTGATATGCAGGATGGTCTTAGGCGACCACTGTGAAAGGGTCGTTCGACCGCCAAAGGGGTCGTGACCCACAGGTTGAGAACCGCTGTTCTAGATGATTTGTAGTTCTCATGGAAGCATCTCTGTAAGTGTTGCTTTAAGATCTTTGTCAGATTATTTAAATATTTCTGTCATCTCGCTGTTGGTAACTGTTAATTGTTATTTTCATTGAGTGAGATCTTTCCAGTTGTTGAGATTATGTGAGATTTGCTAGATAAGGAGAGGTGTCCTCCATAGGCGGTACCTTTGTCTAATTTGCATAAAGGTATCTTTGGATTGGTAGTTGCCTTAATTCTAGAAGCTTAGAGTCAGGTCAGAAGTGCTGGGAACAATGGTATAAGTCTTGGACTCTGTGAAGGAGGAAGAGAGAGAGAGAAAAAGGCATTGAGGCAGCTGGTTACCAGAGAGGGCCATTGTGAGGGAGAACCAAGATGTCAAATTTTGTTTTAATTATTACTAAGTTTTTCACATGTTTTATGATATAAATATGACCTATTAATAGTTCTGGAGTTGGTGGGGGGGGGGTACATTGATGCAATGAAATATTGAGTCTTGCTAACAAGTGAACCAGAACCAGGACAAGAGGGTGGAGTCAGTGGCAAAAATATCTAGAGACACGATTATCAGATACTAGATTTGTTTCAGACCCATTTTATTCAACAAAATGAATTTTTTATTCAAAAATTCAACAAAAGGCAGCCCTTCCATCTTGATCTAATTTGTTCCACTAAGTTTTTCCCATGTTTTATGATATAAATATGACCTATTAATAGTTCTGGAGTTGGTGGGGGGGGGGGTACATTTATGCAATGAAGTATTGAGTCTTGCTAACAAGTGAACCAGAACCAGGACAAGAGGGTGGAGTCAGTGGCAAAAATATCTAGAGACACGATTATCAGATACTAGATTTGTTTCAGACCCATTTTATTCAACAAAATGAATTTTTTATTCAAAAATTCAACAAAAGGCAGCCCTTCCATCTTGATCTAATTTGTTCCAGCAACATATTTTAAATCTCTTGATAGTAAGAGCTGTGATAGCTAATAAAGGTTTAGCAACTTCTTCATACACATGTGGAACACTTGTGCCAATATAAGTGAGTTATTTCTATGCACTGACAAAGTAGGTCTACTAGAGGTCACATTTAGTATTAACACTGCATTTTAATAAAAAATCACTTGACTCTCTGCTGAAATTCCTGCTGTTTCTTATTCCTTGAAGTTCCACATTAGCTGGCATTTGGCAAAATATAAAATTACAAATGCTTTTTTAAAAAATGTGATTTTCTCTATTTCTGAAAACATGGTAGACATAAAAGTCACCTGCATTATGCAAATTGGTATCAAGCAAAAATGAAGATTTTATCATTATGAAAATATCTTCTCTCTAAATTCTATCTTCATATTTAAAATAAGGCCAATCTTATCTTCCAAATGAAAATATCCCCACAATCTTACAGATTATGCCAGAGATTGACTTTCATTCACAGAAGTGACATCCTGTCTTAATTTTTTTTATTAAGCTGGATGAGGGAGGGCAGCTAAATCCTAAGCAAATTTACTTTTCAGACTGTGTAGAAATGAGCATTATTCTAGGTTTTTCACCCTTTCCTTTAAATCATGACATTGTTGTCATCAACTCCAGAGTTAAATATAAGATTAAAACTCTGATTAAAGATATGCAGTATCTTATCTTATAACTCTTTGTAAGAAGCAAAATAATTGAGATACTAAATAAAAAAATAAAAAATTAAAGAGTAATTAAGAGCAAGCTATTTATTTTTAAAAACATGCCATAGCTGATATGTATGGGTGTATGGGGAAAGTATTGCTAAGCAATCAGAAAGATGTGGATTTGAATATTTGCTCTGCTACTTACTGGCCAATATGGGGGCTGCACGTTAAAGTTCATTTGTACTTCAACTTTGTCACAATCTTTGTTTGAAAACAAGGCTAAAGAAAGGTTCTAAACCTCTACAACAGTGGTTCTCAACCTTGGCTGCACATTAGAATCACCTGGGAATTTTTTTTAAATCCTGATTTCTGGGACTCATCCTCTGGAAATTCTGTTTCTTTGTTATGGGGTGAGGCCACAACATTAGTAACAAAGAAACAGAATTTCCGGAGGATGAGGCCCAGAAATCAGGATTTTAAAAAGATTCCCAGGTGATTCTAATGTGCAGCCAAGGTTGAGAATCACTGCTCTACAAGTGCTGCATGCTTCCCCCAGGTGTCTAAGAAAAGAGTAATTGTGCATGCCTCACTTTGCACGTTAAAATCATCTAGAGCAGCGGTTCTCAACCTGTGGGTCGCGACCCCTTTGGCGGTCGAATGACCCTTTCACAGGGGTCGCCTAAGACCATCCTGCATATCAGATATTTACATTATGATTCATAACAGTAGCAACATTACAGTTATGAAATAGCAACGAAAATAATTTTATGGTTGGATCACAACATGAGGAACTGTATTTAAAGGGCCAGAAGGTTGAGAACCACTGATCTAGAGAAATGAAAGACTATGATAGGCTCTGTTAGTTTCTTTGTTTTAAACTCCACAGGTGGTTTAAATTATGCAACCAGGTTATTAGAGCAACACAGAAATCAATCATAAACTCCATAAGGGCAGCAGTTTTGGTTGTGCAATTTGTAATTTCGTTGTATCTATCTTATTTTTTTTCTTCTTCTTTATTTTTTTTTGACCTTGACTTTATTAAACAAGCAATACCATCAACCCTGAAGTCAGATCATGGTGTGGTCATTGTAGTTATCATTGAGCCTTGATGATGTCTCTCAAATGGATCTTAAAACCTTGTCTTAAGACCTCCAATGGAGTCCCATCGAGATTAGAATAAAATCTGAACTTTTTACCGTAGCATGTAAGGCACTGCCCTGTCTGACCTCTTCCTACCTTTCCAACCTCATCTTCTATCCCCCTTCCTCTCCAGCCATACAGGCCTCCATTTATTCCTTGTACCCATCAAGCTATTTCCCACCTCAGGACTTTTGCTCTTACAGTTCCTTCTACCTAGATTATTCTTCTCCTGATCTTCATGTGCCAGACACGTTCTCATCATTGGAATACGTCAAGTCCTCCAACACACCTTCCATGGCTACCTTCTCTAATGTGACTCCAGGCTGCCAGTCACTCTTCATCTCATTACCCCGTTTCCCTTTCCAATAGTTCTTGTCATCAGGAAGCACCTTTATAGTTATTTATTTGTTAATTGTATATTTTATGTTTTGCAATCCCCACTTTAATTTAAGTGCCATTAGAACAGCAACCTAAGTCTTAAATTTTTTTTCATGCAGTATATTGAGCACACAGAACAGTGCCCAACACCAATAGAAACTTATTAACTATTTGAAGAATGCATAAAATAACAAGAGAAGGAGTTACTTGCTATTTATTATTTACTTTGGGGAAAGTGACATATCTCCTAGAATGACATGCAAAGCCTGCCTTGCACATTATCTGGCACATGTGAGTGTTCAGATAATCGTGGCTCCCCTTGACTGGGCTGTATTTGCCTACCTTGCTGGAAAGCTCTTCAGAGCATCCCTTACAAAATCATCCCCCAAAAGCAACAAAACAACCCCAAGAACAACAGCAACAACTAAAGGTGGGACACAGATTTTCATTTCTCTTGTGTAAATACCTATGGATGGGATTTCTAGATAGTTGTACATATTTATATTTCCAATAAATTGCCAAACAGTTTTCTACGGTGATGGTGTCATTGCACACATCCATCATCAGTATTCAGGGTTCCAGCTGCTTTACATTCTTACCAGCATTTGGGTATTGTCTGTCTTTTTACTGTTAGCATCACTTGGGTATGAAATGGTACATCATTGCTATTTGATTTGCATTTCCCTCATAACTAATGATGTTAAGCATTTTTATGTATTTATTGGCCATTTGCAAATCTTTTATTGTAAAGTGTCTTTTCAAATCTTGTGTAAGCTTTTAATTAGAATGTCTTCTTATTATTGATTTGTAGAATTTTCTATTTATTCTGGATACAATTCCTTTGTCAAATTAATTGCCAGTACATGTCAATGCCTATAATACATTGATGGCACTTCTCATTTTTTTAAATCATGTGTTCTGATGAGCTTTTATTTTCATGAGGTCTAACTTATAAACTTTTATTTTATGTTCAGTCCTTCCTGTGTCAGATCTAATTAATCTTTGTCTATACCAATGTTGTGAAAATATTCCATATTTCTTTTTTCCAAGAAGCCTTGTGGTTTTAGCTTCCATATTTAATTTTATGATCTATCCCAAGATTTATGAAGTGGCCTAAGTTATTTTCCCCCCATATGTTTATCCATAGGTTTTTTTAAAAAATGTTTTTTTAATTGATTTTTAGAGAGAGAGGAAGGAAGAGGGATAGATAGAAACATCAATGAGAGAGAAACATCATTGATCAGCTGCCTCCTGCACGCATTCCCCACCCTCCACTCCCCCCAACCTCCCTACTGGGGATGGAGCCCATAACCAGGGAGTTGAACCAGTGACCTCTTGGTTCCTGAGCCACACTGGCCAGGCTGGCCGTAGTTTTATAAAAATGTTTTCTACAGCTTTATTCGTAATGGGAAAAAAGGAAACAACCCAAATATCCAGTAATAGGAGAATGGAAGAACATACCTGTGATTGCTCTAACAATGGCATGCTAATCAGCAATATACAAAGGAATGGCAGGTATATTTAGTTCAGAATGGAGAAATCTCAAAAATCTTATGTTGAGTGAAAAAAGCCGGACATTAAAAAATGCATACTGTTGATTCTATTCACAGTATCTGAAATTCAAGAACAGACAGAGTTAACTTGTGCAATAAAAATCACAGCAGTTGCCTGAGAGGCAGTGGGGATGTAACTAGAGGGGATAAGAGGGAACCCTCTGTGGTGATGGAAATGCTCTATGTCTTGATTAGGGTGGTGCTAATAATTTTTATGAAAACTTATCAAATTTTATACTTAAGATCTGTGCATTTCACTGTGTATACATTTTATATTAAACATATCTAATAGCTGATATTGACAGAGAAATTGTAAGGCTAGACTGGGTCATTACATGCAAGGGAAAGTGTCTCCAAATATTTTAATAATCCACGCTCTTCCCACAATCATCTGTGTCCATGATGATGAAATTACAAAATCAAGAAATGGTTACTTTTCAAGTAACTTTGGTTACTTTTTCTTAAGAATCTTTTTTAATAATTCAGGAAATCTACTTTGAAAATGTAAAACATTGAATATTTAGGAAGTTTTTATATTTAAAGAGGCACACTTTTACCTAGGATAGTTCATGAATAAGAAACTTCTAATCACTGACAATAAGCAATATGCTTATATAAATTCACAGCATATATATATATATATATATATATATATATATCCCAAAGTCATAGAACAAAGCCACAAAAGACTATCTAATTATACTACAAAAGATTGATGTGCTTCCTGGGTTTTATAGTCTTTTTTTTAATGGAATTGAAACACTGGATTCTCAAGCCTCAGCTAGAATTGCACACTAACCACAGAATACTTGTGACCATAAATTTGTAACTGCTGCGGGATTTTCCAGAACAGTCCCCTTGAGCCTCTCAGGCTCTGACAGAGAAGTGTACAATCAGCCAGCACCATTTCTACCCCAGACCAGTCAGCAGAATGTGAGCAGCTTTAATTCACGCTCGCTGATTCTCTCTGCACCTTGCTATTGACACTCAGATCCACTCATGTATTTACTAACCACGACCGGCTTTGCATTTCTAGCAGCAGTCACTGGGGCTGGGAGGAGTGGGTGCAGCGTACCTCCTGGTAGGAGGGGGTATACTGCTGTTCCTTGGTGTCAGAGGGGGCGTGCAGCGTTCACAGAACCTGTCAAACAGAGCCTTCTACTGGGTCATGGACAAGAACCACAGTACTAGCCCATCCCCATTGTTTTATGGGGAACCATGATTCATCAGACTACAGACAGAGTTGGGGAATCCTACCTCATTGATGGGAAACACTTATTTACCATTCCTATTTCTATGTGATAAGTTTCTATTGGTCTAGCTGTCTTGGTTTCTCTCCTCCCCTCACTGCCCCCTCAGGAAGAGTGTCTTTTCTTAGTAGTGATCAGGGAGGATGAAATGAACATGGTTCAACTCCTTGTCATCATCTCTTAGCCATGCCATGAGCGCAGTTGAGCTGGCTCTGTCCTTATGGGGTGGCCTGCAGATTTGCCCAAGGACTGAAGTCATATTTTTTAACCTGACCTTTGTACTTATCTTTCAACTGGATCTCTACTCAAGTGGGAAGGAGAAGGTTGACACTTTCAAAACTGAACTGTCTAAATGTTGGGAACTGTCACATTCAACCTTATCTCTCTTGCTTTGTAAAAAGGTGCATCTTCATGAACTTTAGCACATGAGTACAGCTGACTCATCAATGTCTAGGAAAAGGGGGAGATTTTATCCTCCTGGTGGCCTCGGCGTTTAGTATTGCCATTTACCTGTGTTCTGAAAGCCTTTTGATTTGCTTGTAATTTAAGTGTTCCACTAGCTTCTAATTGAAATCTTGTATGATCCCTGCTATAATTTATTTTTTATTTTGTAGCTGGATAGTCATTCATGACTGCTGTCAAATAGAAGTAGTCTCCCATTCCATCAATACTTTCAAGTTCTTTTCCTCACTATTTTTCTAACATGCATGTCCACATTTTTTCGTTATCATTGGCCATCTTCTGAAAGCCAGAGATTGTGGCTGATCAGTAAGGTCTGTGAGGAACTCATCAAATACCAGAGGAAATATATTCAAATGTCACTCTCTCATTGAAGTATATGAAGTATAAAAAAGAGATAAACAAAGTGGGCAGGACCTCAGAGTAAGGAAATATCACCTTTAGGACCATGGCACTGACCCTCCACAGACTAAATATCAACTTTAGATGGTCAAAAAATAATTTTTCACCTTGACCTGGGGTATGTGTCCTGCAGTAGCAGAAGGTTATCTTAGAAATTTGGAAATAAGCAGATAGTAAGTGAGCACCTACAAGATCTGATGAGAGTTGCACTTGCTCCAATACATTCCCCATCAGTCTTGCCATGGGACCATCCATTGGATTAAGACACTGAGAGACCATTACCTTTATTAAGAAAAGAAGCTCAGCTGACAACATAGTACATATCACCTTGGATTACCTAGCCCTCTTCTGGCAGAAGGTAGCATCTGAGGGAGTATGTAATGGACAGTCGGGACTATAGAGAAGGCCTAGAGCACTCTTCACTGAGTGTTTTAGCAGGGGCCAGGTGATCACCTGCCAAACATAATGGAGGCTACTTCTACCCATGTTAGAGAGCTGATATGAGTGCATGCCTCTGTGGACCCTTCCCACTCTCAAATTGTATGGTTCTTTGATAAGAAAGTGTAGTACCCAAGGACCCATAGCAGATGCATAGCAATAGGGAGCTCTGGCCAACCAAAGAGTAGACTGAGAGAATTGGGTGTTAGGACTCTCCTGCCCCTCCCTCTCGAGTAGAATTCTTGGTCCTTCCACCCCTTTCCAGAATCAATCTTAATTCAAAGGACAGTCCAGCACAAATAGGGATCAGCCCTCTGTACCTGCATTATTCTAATTTGCAAAATTCCTACTCCTTTCCCAGGATTATAGACTAGAATTCTGATTCACTTCTGTATATTCCATATGAAAGAATTGTTTTAATCTGAGTCTCCTTGATTAGAGACCTTACATTCTGTCTCATTATTTTAATAAAAGTTTTATTGTATTATGACATACTTCAAGAAAAAAATGGATGTTTAAAGAAAAATATAATAAAAACTCATGTATGCATCCCACACAGCTTGAGAAATAAAATACAGCAGTACAGATAAAACCTTTTATTTCTTCTCTACTGAATATATTTCACTCCCCCACCCACCCAGTGGTAATCACAATGAAATCTGCTAAAAAAAAAAAAAAAAGCCCCACCCAGCCCGGCCAGTGTTGCTCAGTGGTTGAGCATCAACCTATAAACCAGGAGGTCACCAGTTAGATTCCTGGTCAGGGCATATGTCTGGATTGCAGGCACAATCCCCAGTGGAGGGCCAGCAGGAGGCAGCCAATCAATGATGTTCCTCTCATATTGATGTTTTTATTTCTCTATCCCTCTCCTTTTCTCTCTCTCAATAAAAAATACTTTAAAAAAGCCCCCACCTACTTTCTTTAACATACAAATATATTATATTTCCTTTGCAACTAAGTCATGGCATGTGACAAAATTCTTGTCAATAGATTGTGAATGAAGTACGTCACCTGTAGATCTGGCCCATCAAAACCTCCCAAGTAATAGTCTAAGCTCTCCCCTTAGATGTCTGCATCGAGAAGGTCCTAAAGTTCTCAAGGAGGGGGAACTCCCAGGAACAATACTGGGTCCCTGAATGACTGTGTGGAGCAATTTTTTGCCACCAACTTTATTGAACTATAACATGAGTGAGGAGTGAACTTGTTTTGAGCTAGCCTACTCGGACTTATTGGGTGACTGTTATTCCCATGAAGGTCTTTAGACTCTAACCACTAAAGGAGGAGTCCCCAATCAGTACACAATTTGCAAGTTTTCCAATTTAATATACTAGCATATAATTACATGTGTTATTCAGCATTTTTGCTTTTTCATTCACCGTTGCTTGTGAGATCCATCCATGTTAGTGTTGCTCTCTCGGTGTATTTTTACTGCTCTAGAGTCCTCCATTGTGTGAATATTATATAATTTGTGTATCTGTATTCCTATTGGTAGCTAATAGTTTCAAATTTCTTGCTATCATAAACAATGCTGCTGTGAACATCCTTATATCTATTTCCTTGTTTATGGTCTATATAAAGCACATATATCTATTGTACTATATACACACATATACACAGTTGCCCTGTTTCTGTGGTTAAAGTTGTTAAGAAATTATTAGAAATAATGCATGAAGTTGGAGGTCACTTTGGAAAATCAGTGCATCCAGCAAGCATGTATTGAGGATCAGTTATGGGCCAGGTGTAGGGACCCAGAGCTTCACAGGAACTCACTGAATTGAGTATGTAATAGAGTATTCAAGGGGCTCATAGTCTGGGATCGAGTCGATGGGAAATAGTGAAATAAACAAATATAATGTGTGTAATGGGCATAACAAATGGCTTAAAAGGAGTAATCACAACTAATTGTTGAGACTTTTCAGGCTATAAAAGACCACGGATATTATCTAACTGATCACATCCATTGCAGAAGATACTTTATAGGTATTTCTTTCTTTACATTGCATAACGGAGGAACTCATTTGCATGTGAATATCTGTATCAAATATGCAATCTGAAGTGAGGGCAAGCCCATATGTTCAAGCCTTAAGCAAAATCCACCCCAGAATGGTCCATTTTCCTTTAGGTAGTTGGTTTTATTCTGCATATATGCTTGTTAGTAAGAGTAGGAAATATCAGTGTCTGCCCTGGACAGATGCCAGCCTCACCCCCTTGTCCCTCTGAAGGAGCCAATACTGGTCCATTCACTTGCTCTAAATGTATGTTTCCTACAAGTATTGCTTCCAAGAGCTGTTCACGTTCCCCTCTGATGATTCTTCATCCACAATCTAGTGTTTGGAAAGAACTAGATGACATTAATTGTGTATCTCACAAACAAATGCCTTTTCAGAGAGCCATAAAATAGCAGGTGCAGCATCATTGGAGCGATTCCTTGAGATGGCTGTTTTGCAGTTTTCAATTTCCAAAAAACCAGAGCATGTTTTGAGCTTCGGATTAGTAAAGAAACCAGGCAAATTGCCCTAGAATCCACTCAAAACTGTTTTCCTTAAAGAACAATAACTAGAAAATGTTCTCTCCTATAGCTGTCAAACTTCAGGGCCATCAGCAAGGTATGTGTTACTGATGTGTTAGATGTGTGTGGGGGAGGAGGGAACACAGACTTAATGTTCCTTTTGGATATTACAGTTGCTGCTATGGACACCCTAGTAACGAGAATTGTGCTGCAAATATGGTTTCAGCCACAGCTGTTAGACGTTGCTCGAAAAGCATAAAATCAAAACCCCTAATTATCCAAAAAGAGCTCTTTTGTTACTCCATCCACTGGAACAGGCTATTAAAACTGACTCTCTTCTGGCCAGAGAGTTAAAACTCCTCTGCCTTACAACTTAGCTAATGACCAGAAGCACTGAAACCTTTGGGAGCATAAAGGGCAAATAGTCAATCAAATTCACACTGATTCCTGGCAAAACTGTGAAGAGGAGTTGGCCGTCTTTAAAGTCAGAGAGATCTCATTTTCAACCACAGTTGAGTCCTCTGACCTTGAGAAACTGACTTGGGCTCAACCTTAGTTTACACTCATAAACCAGAGACAACAACGTTGTCTCGTTTTTTGGGAGCATTACATTTATTTGTTTAATCACATGTAAAGTGTCCAATATTTTGCAAATGCTCAAAATACATTTATATACTTCTTTGTATGTGAATACGTACATCAAAGATGGCGTCTGAAATGACTCTCTTTCTACCCAATTTCTGCCTCTCCTTTTTGTTTCTCATTATTTCATACTGTTCTCAGTATAGAAATATTTGAATAGTTCTTCCCCACTCACCTTTTTCCTTCATCATATACACCTCACCACGAATGAATGAAGTGAAATCAACATTCTCCCAAGGCTGTATGATATGTATGTTGCCAAAGAATAATGCAGCACCAGAGGATTTTTTATTTGTTTTCAGTTATTTATTTAATCTATCTATTTATTTTTAAAGAAGCTCCATCAATATACTTGCCAAATAAGGACTGATACCAATGAAAAACTCCCCAAGTCGTTTCATGAAAAGTTGAGGTATTGGTAGTACTTGGGATGTGCTAGGAAAGCCAGGGTGGGGGCGGGGGGAGGTTCATGGTGCTTATGCTAATTCAAAACAGAAAACTTGGACTTTTGATAGATCAATATGATTCATAAGTCTGTCCATGGTTGGTTAAAATGAGTCCTGTAATTTATAGGCTAGGACATGTCTTCAGTTGGGTCCAGGAAGGGTCTGGTTTCCTGGGTCTAACTCAAAATTCAAAGTTGTTTAGTAGGATTAGCTAGTTAGAACCAGCTGTGGTGAACAGAGCATTCACTTTCCCCATATCCTAGGCCAGGGCTGCTGCAGGTGGAACATTTCAGGGCTGAGACTAGGGTGATCAAGTTTGGAGCCTAGGGAACTAAATTTAAGGAAGCACTTACTTTTAGTATTATGCTAGCACAGGGTCAGCATCTGAAAGTGAGAGCCTCCTTATACTTTCTGTCCTAGGCACCCACTTGCCTCACCCAGCCTTGGCCTTGCTATGACTACAAGTGCAGGGATTTTAGACTCTACTGAGTAATAAGTGAAAGGAAGCATGGAGTATTTTAGAGCTGAACATGACCTTAGATACCATCTCTCCACTATTTCTCTGATTTGAGAAAGACAACTACTAAGGTCCAGAGGAGACAAATTCTTCCAGTCACAGAAGTGGCCCAAGTCTTCTCAACTGCAGTGTGAGGGCAGCTGGGAGCCCCTCCGCTCCCCATCATGGAGTCTGGTATTGGTCATGAAGTACTTGAACATGATGGTTTCCATGAGTGCCTTTTTCCTGACTTTACCAATTATGGGAATTCAGCCAGTGTATAGAAATTTACCTTTAATGGACTCTATGGACTTAGGGAAGGACAGTGGGCAGTGCAGGGAGGTGGATGGGAACGAAGAAGAGACCTTGGGGCAGACACGGTGCTAAACGGCTTGGGCACAGCACCTCATCTCATCTTCACAACATCCCTGTCAGGGGGATGTTTTCATTTGAAAGAGGAGGAAACAACTTTAAAAATTGAATGAGAAAGAGGCAGAAATGGAACATTTTTGCTGCAAAGGACAGAAAATCCAACCAAACAGTCATAAGCCAAAAGAGATGTGTTATCTAATATAACAATGAAGCCAGAAGGATCCCTGGCTTCAGGCTTGGGTGCACTGCTCATCTGGTCTCAGCCTTCCTCCATCTCTCAGTTCTGCTCTCCTTCTCTGTTATGATTGTTCTCGGCCTCAGGTTTGACAATAAGATTGTTGCCAGCAGTTCAGTCCAACTTCCTTTCAGGTTCAAGTCCAGAATAAAAGTAGAAAAAATATTCTAAGCAGTTCCAGCAAACATCATATTGCATTTTCTGAAGGTGTCCTGTGCCTGTGTGGAACCAATTATAGTGTCCAAAAAGAATCCAGTGCTCTGATTGGCCAGGCCTGAGTCACATGCCTACTGCTGGTGTATAACCCCAGGCACATGGTCTGAGAAGGGTGGGGTTAGTTCTCCTTTCAGTTAGCTGAAGGTGGTTGAATGGCGAAGAGGCAAAAGCTGTAGCTGGCACCGCAGGCTCCTAAGTGTGATGCCATTCATATCCAAAAAGAGCTTGTGACAGCAAACCACAGGGGAAATATACTGGAGGCTTAGGTATTATAGAAAAACCTTTCTAATATTGCAGGATTGTACACAGCTGGGGCAGAGAAGCGGCAATGTAATGCAATCCCTTAAATGTGGCATGGTGATATAATTGAATCAGAATATGTAGGCTTAGAGATAAAAATTTTTACTCTCGCAAGTTTCATCAATTACCAGAAGGCTGGGATGTAATATAAATGTTGACCTACAGAAAAAATATGTACCTGATGTAAAGGCATCTCCATTTCGTTTTAGTGTCATGGTAAGATAAATTCACCTGGTGGCCCATCAGATTTGAGACATTAGATGGAATTCAGCGAACACTTCCTGAGTCCTTCAGTGTGAACTGTACTGGGTAGCAGGTGGAGAGGGAAGCTTCATTTGGAGGAGGACCCAGAACAGGAGCCTGAATCAGCAAAGTCAGATGCTGGAAAAATTAGGCTGGAGGTGGTGCTGGGGGCAGGCAAAGAGGAGGGAAGGCAGGCCCTGGATGGTGTGGGGCATATGGCAGACACTTGCAGCACTCTGCTCATGGGCCCCCATCTCACCCGTTCAGCATGGCATGACAAGGCTCCTGTCAGCTCTTCAGTTTCTTTGCCCAAGGGCTTTCTTTTCTGTAGGAAATGCTCTTGCCATACATGGCCAACCGGAAGAGCTGGAGAAGCAACTCCTGTGCTACCCCCAGCTCAATACACCCAGCCTCCTTGTCCCACAGGTGGAACAACTCAGAGACATATGCTTCACTTTGGCTCCCAGGCTCTCTCCAATGGGATTAAGCTTCAAGTCACTCCCCATGGTAGCTGGCTTGATAATGCAGTTGACCCTTGAATAAGAGAGATTTGAACCATAAAGATCTATTTATACATGGATTTTCTTCAATAAATACTGTAAATATATTTTCTCTTCCTTATGATTTTCTTAACATTTTATTTTCTCTAGCTTAGTTTATTGTAAGAATACATATAACATATAATCGACTGTGTATGTTATCAGTAAGGCTTCCAGTCAACAGTAGGCTATTAGCAGTGACCTTTTTGGGAAGTCAAAAATTATACATGAATTGTCAATGGTATGGTGGGTCAGTGTCCCTAACCCCTACCTTGTTCAACTGTGTATTGATTGTCTTCCCTTCTTTGTCTCACTTCTCCACTCCCTACTGGTCTTCACATCCCAAATAAACTACTTGCAGTCAATCCCTTGCTTCAGGACGTACTTCTGGGGAAATGAAAAGATTGGAGATGGAAATTGCTGCTACTGAAGATGCGAGTAATGGGTCAAGCAATGGCCAAGGACCGCATGAGCATTTCATCAGCTCAGGGCTTCCGTGTATACCTGAGGAGACTAGACTGTGGTTTTCCAGAATTCCAAACGGGATTTTCTCAAACGAAGGAACTGAAGGAGGGTATCCTGGCCTCCAGCTCTTGAGAAGTGTCCATGAATCTCAGCTAAAGCTAAAGTGACTTTAGCCTCAACAGTTGACACTCTTTGTCTTGCCCTTTATACAGCAGCAGCATCTCACTGCCTTCTCCCTTGCTCTCGTGCAGTGTCATTCCTCCCTTCCTTGAACTGCTGTTCCTTATGACACAATTTTTTTCTATCTGAAGAATCTCCATTCCCTTCTTGGCCTTGTAAAATTTTCCTTTCAAATCAGCTCTTCAGTCGTTCCAGAGTGGCCCATGCTTTCCTCTCTAAGGGCACCTCTAAGCTGCACTGACTCCCTGGGCTGCACTCCTACTCTCTTCAAATGCTCCCTCCCCAGCCCATGAAAGTCAAGAGTGCAAGAACTCTGTCCACCTCACAATCCTTACCTTCAGCACAGCCTTTTATTATACCTCACTAAGTATTCAAATGAGAGAGAGAGGGGGAGAAGAAGAGAGAAAGGTAAAGTGTTCCATCAGCCAACAAAAGCAGCAGATACAGGGGAAGAGAGAATTGCACACCCACCCTGGAAATGGGCGGGGAGCATGGCAGGGAGAAAATACGTTTTGATTCAGTGGACAGTGTGGGGGAATTGTTCAAGGATGAGGTCAGAAGAAGCCGAGGCACAGGAGCAAGAGAGCACATGGTTGAGGAGGGAGCAAGTGGTTCAGCGTGGCTGGGGGGCAGGAGAAGGAAGTCCAGAGCAGAAGGAGATGAGTCTGGCCGTGTTGGCCCTTGAGGCATCAACTAGGAGTCTGAAGAAATGCAGAATTCCGACCCGCGCATACAGAATCTACATTGTCACAAGATTCTCAGGTGACTCCTTTGCACATTAAAGTTTGAGAAGCACTAGGGCAGTGGTTCTCAACCTTCTGGCCCTTTAAATACAGTGCCTCATGTTGTGACCCAACCATAAAATTATTTTCGTTGCTACTTCATAACTGTAATGTTGCTACTGTTATGAATCGTCATGTAAATATCTGATATGCAGGATGGTCTTAGGCGACCCCTGTGAAAGGGTCGTTCGACCGCCAAAGGGGTCTCGACCCACAGGTTGAGAACCGCTGTACTAGGGAGTCATTACGGATTTTGGAACCAGGGTGCACTCAGAGTAAACAAGGTCTTCTCCATCACCCGGGCAAAGCAGCACATTTGAAATCATCAGCAGCCCTAAGCTTCCACTTTCCATTTCTCTTCTTAATAAAGCCAGAGGTGAACTTCACTGCATGTCAACAGCTTCCCTTGCCATATCCTTCCCTTTACAGATGGCTTTTGTGTGAGAAGCTGTTGATAGAAGGGTGTGGGGCTGCAAGGCAGAGTGGCTTTGAGTGTAAGGAGAGGTGTGTCTGTTCTCATTCTCTGAATCTCCCCCCTCACATCCGCTCCCTTCCAGTCTTCTTTCTCAATCAAATGCATGGAGAACTAGCCTTTGTGCATTTCTAGGCATGCGGAGAAGCTAAGAATCAGATTAAATTAATGAAAGTCTATTTTTAAAAAATCCAAATGGACCTATCATTTAGCACTTAAAATGCTTAAAATTATATTTTTGTTTCAGAGATTAGGCTCACACAATGAAAGCTCTCATGTTGGATTTTTAGACTAAATGTGACTCAAAACAGTGTTTTAAAGTTTTCTTTAGTGTTGTCCAAAATCTAAACCTATTCCTGGCTTCTCTTTATTCCTGGGAAATTACCACCTTTCCACAGCTGTTTTACACATGGGCAGGTAAATGCGTTAGAAAATTTAGCAGAGGCAAAATATCAGGGAATATCACGACAATGTCTTCACAGATTTTGTTATACCTGTTGTTCTAATCAGAGGGTTAATGTAGCATCGAAATGTGACCAAATAGCAATTGTATTTGGATGTTTTGGTGTTTACCTACATAATGTCAAGCATGGCTGCAAAGATCTTTTTTTATAGCAGCATTAAAAACAGCAACTATCACTTCACTTTGTCTTTGGCAAAATAGCTTTGGGCTATGTCTGTAGGATGCCAGCTACAAGTCAATTACCCAGCTAGTAGGAAACAGATATTCCCACTTGGATCGCAGTAATTGAATTCTTCAATTTTCATCCAGATGTTTCTGTGTGAAAGCTGCCTATGACCAGGAAATACAATGCACATCAGTAACTCGACAGGATAGCATTGTTTTAAATGCATGGTTTCCTAAACAAGAGTGAAATGTGTTAATATCTTGCACATAGTAGGTGCTCAGTGAGCATTGTTGGAAGGTGGGCATAAAGACAGCAGGCTTGAACACGGTACATCTAATCACCCACTCTATATCTATTCAGTGCTTTTCTGTGAATAGCAGCATTGATTTGAGGACATAGAACCATTGTGTGACTTGATTTTAAGTGCCTTTAAACTTAAATAATGAGGCTCTACAGGCATATGCAAATGAGATTCAGTTGAAGAGTATGGCTGCTGATAATAGGAGAATTAATTAAGTCATGGGAACTATCTTTGCCACTAATTCAATGTGATAGACTTTGGCTGCTTACCCTATTTGAACATATTGCCTGAATTTCTCTTTTAATACAGCGAGAGTTTTCTAGTTTAAAATAGAGGAACTCATTCCCATTCAAACTAGACAAGGGCAGTTTGCAAAGGGGAGTGGACTCATGAAGGAGATGCTGAGTGAGTCCTCCTGGGAGTGGGAGGGTTTCTGCATGGAACTCTGAATGGCTAAGGAGATACCAATGCCTGGCCAAGCAAAGAAGAGAGAAGTGCTAAGAGATCAATAAAGTATGGCACAAGGAAATGGAACTTTATTTAATTCCCGTTCTGGTGGGTTGGGGTTTGTGGACCTCCAAATAAAGTCTCTTTTGTTCTGGGTCTATATAAATTTAACTAATCAAAATTCTCAATTAAGGCTTTATTTCTAGGAGGAATAAAAGGAACCCAAGCTTTAAGTGTAACAGACCAGAGTTCTAATCACCTCATGCAATTGACATGATCTCTCAGAGCCTCTGTTTCCTTGTTTGTAAAGTGGTTTGAGATACATTATTAATAAAAATAAAAATTAAATTAGATAGTATATGTAAATGTTTGTCACTGCACATGGTAATAGAAATATTGATATTTGTCCCCCAAAAGGAAATTTTAGGAATTGAGCTAGGTCTAGTTAAGTTTTTAATGCTTTACTGTAATATATCTCTGCTTTTTTTAAATCTACTAGGAGCCCAGTGCACGACATTCGTGCACTCGGGGGTGGGAGGGGTCCCTCGGCCTGGCCTGCGCCCTTTAGCAGTCCAGGAGCCCTTGAGGGATGACTGACAGCTTGTGGCTGAGTGGCGCTCCTCCTGTGGGAGTGCACTGACCACCGGGGGGGCAGCTCCTGCATTGAGCATCTGCCCCCTGGTGGTCAGTGTGCGTCATAGCGACCAGTCGTTTTGCCATTCAGTCAATTTGCATATTACCCTTTTATTATATAGGATAAATTGTAGAAGATGCTA
The DNA here is from genome assembly GCF_000412655.1 of Myotis brandtii. Lineage (NCBI taxonomy): Eukaryota > Metazoa > Chordata > Mammalia > Chiroptera > Vespertilionidae > Myotis > Myotis brandtii. The sequence goes on from NW_005368860.1 coordinate 1,178,465, forward strand.
ATACCTATTTTATAAAGTTATTTTTAGAAATAGCTGAGAAAATCATGTAAAGCACAATAATAGTGTCAGGTACATAGTAAGTCATTGATAATATTGGGTGTTTAATCATTATTACATATTTTTGACAACATTAACCATATAAAAATGGATATGAAGCCACAAAAATCATAATAGATGGAAATATCTAGAATTTGGTTATCTATATGATTTCTCAGAGAAATAAGATCATTGCAGGGAGAGTTCATGTGTATTCTTTTGAGGAGACCTGCTTCCACCAGCAGTGTACCCATTATGCTGCACAATGACACACATTTTCCCCTGTTGGAGTCACTTTCATTTAGTGTCCTTGTATTTGACCCATTCTCTCATCCTAAGGACCATCACCTGTAATGCTACCTTATTACCAATCCCCTGCACCAGTGGTTGTCAAAATAACCAGGAATGATTTTATCCCCCCATAGAATATCTGGTGGTAATTTCTGAGGATATTTTTTGTTGTCATACCTTAGGGGACAGGTGCTACTGGCATCTAGTGAATAGAAACCAAGGATGCCATAAACATACTACAGTGAACAAAATAGTCACCCACAATTACCAGCCCAAAATGTTGATAGTGCCAAGGTTGAGAAATCGTGAACTAGGTAACTAATTATAGTAGCTTCCTGAAAGTTCTCTGCACCTTTATTTTTTTCCCTTCGTCCAGTCTTTCCACTACTGGACCACTGACGTGATTTTACAAAGTAAACATCTAATGATACTATCCTCTGACTTAAGGAACTTGTGGATCATTGAGATGAAAGAAAGTACAGATTCTTCACTATCGTTCAAGGCCTTTAAAACTTCAGCTTACTGTGCTCCCCCATATACAATGTACATATGCCCGCCCTAAATACTTCCTCTCTCTTTGCAACCCCATATCTCTGTACCCTTAACAACACCAGACTTTTCTTTCTTTTGTGTCTTTATGGTGTTTTTCCATACCTGGATTGCTGTTCCCACTTCCGCACCTCATTTTTTCTATCATTCATGTGTTCATTCATTCCTTGGGCATTTGTTGAATGGCTACCTTGTGGTGAGTAAGTAGCTTTGGTTCTTTCTCCTGTGGAGCTTAGATTTTAGTGAGGTGGACAAAGAAGTGGTGAGATAATAGGGAAAGGACCCCGGGAGCCTGTAACTGGGTTGGTGCATGGAGTCAGTGAAGGCTTCCAGGAGGAAGTGACTTTTCAAGTGAACTGCAAACATTGTTAGAGTTAGCCAGGCATTGGCCAGGTTTAAAAGTGTCGTTACCAACCTCCCCAAACTTCATGGCATAATTTAAATGTTAACTTCTACATTTCCCCAATAGAGGTTTATTTCTTTCTAGTTAGCTCTCATAACACTTCTGAGGTCTATTATAATATTTACTAGAGGCCTGGTGCATGAAATTTGTGCATGGGGTGGGGGTGTCCCTCAGCCTGGATTGCGAGAGGGCACAGGCCAGGCTGAGGGACCCAAAGGTACAGGATCAGGGCTGAGGAGGGACGTGGGAGGTTGGCCAGCTGGGGAGGGATCGCGGGAGGGCTCCAGGGTGTGTCCGACCTGTCTTGCTCATTCTTGATCAGCCAGACCCCAGCAGCAAGCTAACCTACTGATCGGAGTGTCTGCCCCCTGGTGGTCAGTGCATGTCATAGTGAGTGGTTGAGCGGCTTTAGCATATCATTAGCATATTATGCTTTCATTGGTTGAATGGCCGACTGGGTGACCAGACACTTAGCATATTAGGCTTTTATTATATAGGACTAGAGGCCCGGTGCACAAAAATTTGTGCACTCGGGGGGGAATGGGGGGGTCCCTCAGCCTGGCCTGTGCCCTCTTGCAGTCTGGGACCCCTCAGGAGATAACGACCTGCTGGCTTAGGCCTGCTCCCGGGTGGCAGAGGGCAGGCCCAATCCCTAGGTGCAGCCCCTGGTCGGGCTCAGAGCAGGGCCGATTGGGGAGTTGGGGCGCCGCCCCCT
>NW_005368860.1:1182861-1253814 GCF_000412655.1 Myotis brandtii
GAACGTTGGAGTCTGCAGCAAGCAAGCCTCGTGCTCGCTTCAGTGCCTGGCTGCCGGCCGCCATCTTGGCTGACCAGTTAATTTCATATACTCACTGATTAGCCAATGAAAAGGGTAGCGGTTGTACGCCAATTACCATGTTTCTCTTTTATTAGTGTAGATTACCACCTGCCTTGCGTTATGTGTTCCGGGTAAGCATGAAAATTGAACTCATGGTAATTATTTAAATTGAAAATTGCCAAACATTGCAAGAGATTCATAAGCAATGTTCTCTTATCTCAGAAAGGCAGTTTGAATGTTGTGAAGTACATTTTTCTCCCTCACCAGCAAATATCTCCCGCAAATACCATGAATATATCTTTAGAAAGAAGTTACTCTACTGTGTGACATTGAAACTGGACCCTGAGAGGTGGAGGGGGCAGCATGCATGTCAGAGTTCAGGCTTTGCTGTAAATAGGGTAAAACCATACTCATTCATTCATACAGTGTATATTTGCTGAGCACCTACTGTGTACCAACTGCCACTCTTCAGTAAGGAGAATGTATTGCTGAGCCAAATTTACACAGTTCTATGTCATGTCGAATACAATACAGACGTTAAACAAAGAATTACACCAATAGCTGTAGACAAACTAACTGTAATGGTTCCAATGAAGGATCTACCCAATCACAAACTGTGACACATCCAATGAAGGGTTCTCTGAAGGAGTCTGACTAGGGACTGGACTTGGTGTGGGAGGTGCAGAAGAAGTGACATTAGAACTGATGTCTGGAAGTTAAAAATTGGCAAGTAAGGAGAAAGGGAAGGAAAGAGAATATCAAGGAGAAGAAATAACATGAGCTAGCGAAGGGACGTTCCCAGAAAGGAGCACTGTGGATTAGGGAAACTGAAAATGGACCAGGTGTTCTATACAAGAAACTCAAGAAGTGAAGCATGAGAGGAGGCTGGGAAGATGGAGCGGGCAGCATGTGGGGCCCTTTCAGTTAGGTTAAAATTTGTGGATTTTACTCCAGGAGCAACGGGACCCCGTTAGATAATTTTAAACAGTGACATGATCATGTCTGCATATTAAAAGATTACTCTGACTATAGTGTGTGAAGAACTAAAAATTGTACTAGTAATGGACCCTGAAAACTCGCTTCGGTTAATGACCCTCATAGGTGATAAACACCGGAGCATGACATGCTTGATAAATTAGCTACAAATCATTTCATAAGGCTGTAACCATAGCAAGCCCTCACCCTTTCTGCTAGAGAGAACGGAGTCTGGGAGGAAGGTGGGAAATTTAAGGGGAAATTAAATAATTGTTCAACTCTGATTCACTTTCCTCTAGCACAGTGGTTCTCAACCTTCTGGCCCTTTAAATACAGTTCCTCATGTTGTGACCCAACCATAAAATTATTTTCTTTGCTACCTCATAACTGTAATGTTGCTACTGTTATGAATTGTCTTGTAAATATCTGATATGCAGGATGGTCTTAGGTGACCTCTGTAAAAAGGTCGTTTGACCGCCAAAGGGGTCGTGACCCACAGGTTGAGAACCGCTGCTCTAGCAGCAGTAATAGAGTCTGTAAGAAAGTCTAAGCTGATATTTTGCAAGAAAAAGGGAGAAAAAGGACTCAAGCCTGAAATTGTGGTTTTAATGCATATTTACCAAATCCTTAGGGGGACCCCAATGCTGTGTGCTTTAAGAGTGTTATCAACACAAGAGTTGACCATGGAGTTGAAGGTTCGCATAGGTGTGTGTGTACCTCAGGATAGCACAGCCTCTGAGCTGAAGGCTCCTTGGGGACCTCTAACCACGTTAACAGGGAAATCATGACAACAGCTGGAAAGCTGTCACTTAAAAGAGTCCATTCCAGTAAATAAAGAAGACCTCTGAGGGAGAGAACACAGAGGAAGGTGACTCTGGACTTGGTGCACGTATTATACCAGCAGATCCAAGAGTGTACTTGTCACATGATGGTCGCTGAACCCTCTGCCAGAAAACAGGGCTGGGGCCTGGAACTCAGAGGCAAGGTTGCAACAAAGGGTAATGGAAAGAGACCCCCACTCCGGCCTGGGGCACAGGGAGGATGGATAACCAAGCTCCTTTGGCAGCCCTGCTGCGAGTAGAGATGGAACCAGCGGTCGTCCTGCCCTGATCTCATGCTCCATTTCAGTCCACTTACATTCCCATCAAATCCGGACCACAGGGTATCCCAGGGAAACCGAAGTCACTTACATATCTCTGGCTCTTTCTTGACACTGATAAGTCAAAAGTGGACACACAGGAGATATATTAGTGGCAAATTGGCTATATCTCACATGCCCACCCATAGTATATAGTTAAATATACAAAGTTAGATAATGATGAACATATAAGTACACATATGCATCTGCACACAACAAAATACTCCTGTATGCTATCATATCTTTATCTGTGCTTGTTCATGGACCACATGTATGAACATTTAACAGTGAATGTATAGAGTACACATATTGGAATGTACAATAAATGTGTACATATATACACATGTGCATATACATGTAGATAGGTGTATAGATACACATGTAACATGTGACACACACATGTGTGAATACTTCAGTATGAAGGCCCGTGAGTGAACTGAGTAGGCTGGGTCTGTTCTATATGGAAAGGAATTGGCGATGAAAGAACATGAGACCCAGACCTGGTTCAGGCCCTGACTACCTGCACCCCGTGACTTGAATAGGTAAGATCTTTCTCTGCAACTCAGTTCTGTATTGTCTGCTTTTAAAATTTTGCATATGAGAACCTCTGTGTATCCGGGTTATTGCAGAAGTCTGCAGAGATTCGCAGAAGAGATTGTTGAAGCAGAGGGAGGGAAACGAAGGCAGAGGAAATAGCACCAGAAAAGGCATGACATTGGTTGCGGCTGCTCCTTAGAATGCCTGGGAGTTACAGGAGGAAGGAAAGCCGTGGGCCGTATTTTGACCTGACTGCAGGCTGGGGAATTTGTCCTCTGTCTTCAGGGAATGGATTGTGTTGGAAGATAAACATGGGAGCGATAGTCAATAGGTTTGTGTTTTAGAACTAGTATTCTGGACAGAGAAAAGAAAGCCTTAAATCAGTGATGGCGAACCTATGACACGTGTGTCAGAGGTGACACGCGAACTCATTTTTTTGGTTGATTTTTCTTTGTTGAATGGCATTTAAATATATAAAATAATTATCAAAAATATAAGTCTTTGTTTTACTATGGTTGCAAATATCAAAAAATTTCTATATGTGACACGGCACCAGAGTTAAGTTAGGGTTTTTCAAAATGCTGACACGCCGAGCTCAAAAGGTTCACCATCACTGCCTTAAATGGATCTTTGCAACCATCATGATGGGAGATGAAGAAGGTCTGAGCTCAGGCAGTGTCTGTGGGAAGGAGAAATAGCAATCTCTCCAATAACACAGATCCCCTGCACATGTGGCCAGCCTCTGCCATTATCCTGGACATCTGAGGAAGTCTCCTTTGATGGTCAACGTTGTACATAGCACATGCTTATCTGAAGACTGTGGGATGACTCAGACCTCTTTTTATGGAGACTGGGAGGATTGCTAAGAGACACCTGGGCATCACTTTGCTTTTTCAACCAAAAGCCCTACCTGGGAATAAAGAGTCAGTGAAAAACTTACCAGTAATCCCAGCAAGATGGAATCCAAAAAAGTTACTTAGAGAATGGTGCAAAGGAAACCAATAGGAAAAAGTGAAAGATATGTTGATTGCACAGAACTACACACTCAGTATAAATCAAAGAAGCAATATTAGTAATAACCTAGAAATTAAAATGCTATGCTAGCCACAGGCTGCTCTCACCTTCATGGATGTCATGGTGGTTTAAGAGATTAGGGCCTCAGTGATGTCCACTAAGCCTTTCCATAACAGCCGAGGGCCATAATGATTTTTCCTGTGGACGTTGTTAAGGAATGGAGAAATAATTATTTTGTGACTTCAGGTAAACATTGCTTCTGGATGCAGGATGTGTTCTTTTACTGTGTGACAAATGACCACAAATTTGGTGACTTAAAACAGCACAGTTTATCTCATCATGTCATGGGTCAGAAGTCCGGATACCCCTCCACAGAGTTCTCTTCTCAGGGTCCGACAAGGCTGTAATCACGGTGCCTGCTGGGCTGGGGAATCATTTGAGGCCCAGGGCCCTGCTCCATACTCAAATGACTGTGGACAGAATCCGAGCTGTAAAACTCACGGGAGCTTTCTTATTCGAGGTCACTGGGGACTCTCTCTTATGTTTCCATCTCTAATCTCTGCTCCCTCTTATAAAGGCTCATTTGATTAGGTAAGGCCACTCCTATAGTCTCCCTTTAGATTAAGTTACAGTCAAGTAATGAAGAACCTTTATTACATTTGCAAAATCCCATCACCTTTGCCAGATAGTGTAACACAATCATGGGAGTGATGTTCCAGCATCTTTGCCACTTTCTGTTGGTTAGAAATCACTGGTTGATTCTTCCTTGCAGCTGGCTGTGCATATGTGGCTGAGTTCTTGCCAAGCTCATCCTGCGAAATACTGTGCTACATTGAATATGTAGCAAGATAACATTTAGTAAGAACCACCCAGACCTTGAGACCCTTGTCCAATCTCACATAACTGCCTGTTTGTGTCCTCTCCTGCTTTGTCCTTCACAGGCGCCCTCCCCAATAAATCTTTAGCATCCCTGAGCACACCGTGGTGTCTATTTCATGGGGGACCTAGAGTGGTATAGCGACCTTCTCCTGTTTGGCATTTCAGTTATGCCAGCGCCCTCATAACTAGGTTCCCCATATTAAACCACCTGGCATGACTTTTTATTTTCCGATTGGCCTTTGAGTAACACAAAGTCCTAACTGTTCCAAGAAGATACTTTAGGGATAAGACCTGGGCAGTTGGGCGGGTCGGGCTGGTGCCCCTCCCTTCTGCTTCAGCCAAGGGGGTCCTCATTTCGATTTGGCTGCTGGGCAATGACGGTGAAGTTCTGAACATGGGGCGGGGGGGTGGGATGGAGGGCAGCTGCCCTTCTCATATGCTTCCATTATGCTCCCCAGGCATTCTCCCATTCTTCACGGTCCAGCATGCCCTAATGAAAATGTGTTTAATTTATTTATTTCTCCCATCACCACGCATCCCCTCTATGCCCTCTTCTATCTCCCCACCCCCCACAATCACCACACTGTTGTCCATGTCCATGAGTTCTCTCTCTCTCTCTCTCTCTCTCTCTCTCTCTCTCTCTCATTTTGCTCTGCCCTAATGAAATCTTAATGCCACCAGTTAAAAGGCTTGAGGGTAAGGTTCAATGAATTTTTGGAAACCCCAAGTCCAGGCAGCTCCAGGTTTGAAGCTTGTCCTGTTTCACCTCGAATGGTGTACAAATAGCAGAGGGTTTGCTCGGCGCCCTGGGGTCTGGCACTATTTATAAACAGCACACACTGCGCTGGAGACATGAATAATGTGTCCCACTGGCTGGGCAGGGCAGGGGGTGGACTTGATTGTGTTTTTATTCCCCTTTCTCTCTGGAAATCCAATCGATTGGGACTAATTTGCAAGCTGCCTGTTTTCGGAAGGCGCAGGCTCTCGGACTCCGCTGTTCATGCAGTTCTTTATTCTGCTCTGAATTCTCACCTCCTTGGGAAATAAAAGAAGAGCTTTGCCAAAAAAAATGTAAGTGGGGTCTATGGGAGGGAGCCTGTTTAAACAGACAACTTCTAAATGCCTTGAGCTTCAGGACAGCATCTTCCCAGAGAGGGAAGGAGTGGGAGAAGGATTATGGTAAAACTTTGGCCTTGTTCAAGTAGATACTACATTTGATCTACTTGCACAGATACTATGTGCACAGATGCATTTTTCTCCCCAAACCAAACCTTCCAACCACAGCATTTGTGTCTTAACCGCGTACTTACTACCTGAGCCTCCATTTGAAGTTACTGAAATTAAAGTTCTAATGATGTAAGTCGATCCTAATTTTACAAGACTCTTATAAGGATCAGATTAAAACAAAGTAACACATGTAAATGCACTGTTAATACAAAGTGCTGTCCGAGTTCAAATAGCTTTAGAGATCAAGTGCTACGTATAACAGAAAAATTGATGGTGTGAGCTGTGGATTCAGGCAGACCAGGATGCAAATTCCAGCCCCATTCATTTATTAGCTGGGTGACAAGATCCCTAACTTCTCAGAAGCTTCATTCCCACCTGAACATAAAGGTCATTTAATCTCTCTTGAAGGATTAACTGACATAGTCTCATCCTGCCTTCCTATATGATCTTTATTAACTTATGTAAAATTTTCATCTGTGCAATAAAAATAATAATACCTAACATGACATCTAATTGGAATTCTTGTAAGATTTAGATAAAAATCTAAATCTAAGATCATAGGAAAGTGCAACTACAAGGCATTCCTACGTTATAAACAACAAATACTACCTTTATAAATTAAAACCCAATGATAGCAGTAAATGATGAAAGAACTCTACTGAGATGTAACAAAAGGAGCAATAGCCTTGATAAAAATAGGTTTAAAACAAAGTTTTATCTAAATGTCTAAATATTAAAATGGATATATGTGTAGGGACTCTGTGGGTGTCATATATCGACATATATAAAATGCTAAGTGACCGTCTGACCATCTGACCAGTAGCTATGACCCACAATGACCACCAGGGGGAAGACACTCTGACTGGTAGCTATGACACGCATTGACCACCAGGCAGCAGACGCTCAATGCAGGAGCTGCCGAGCTGTGGTGACTTGGCAGCAGTGGTTCTCGGTTGACACAACCCAGAACCAGAGAGGAGGGAGCCTGATTCCGGGGTGTGTCACCTGAGAACCACCCTCTCGCAATCTGAGACCCCTCAGGGAATGTGGGAGAGCTGGTTTTGGCCTGATCCCTGCAGGCCAGGCTGAAGGACCCCACCGCTCACTCTGCAGACACCCCAGGTGTGGCCGGCTGGGGAGGGATCACGGGAGGTTGGCTCCAGGGTGTGTCTGGCCCATCTTGCCCAGTCCTGCCCCACTGGCCACCTTCTAATTAATATCCTTTCAATGTGCATAAATCCGTGCACCAGGGTGTGTGTGTGTGTGTGTGTGTGTGTGTGTATGGTGATTTAATTGTTCAGGAAGGTTTCATCATTCCTAAAAAACTGCATGTACTCATAAGACCTGAAATTTGCAGCACTTAAAATGTATTCTTTTGTTTGTTTGTTAATCCTTACCCGAGGATATTTTTCCATTGATTTTTAGAGAGAGTGGACGGGAGAGGGAAAGAGAGAGAAAAATATCAATGTGAGAGAGACACATCAATTGGTTGCCTCCCACATGCACCCTGACTAGGGCCAGGGATTGAGCCTGCAGCCGAGGTCCATGCCCTTGACCAAGCCTGAGGGCTGACACTCTATCCACTGAGCCAAGCCGGTTAGGGCAAATTTATTCTTTTTTAAGAAGGAAAGTAGGAAAAATAACTTATGTGAATGGAATGTCTCTTATGTACTACATTCTTCTTCACTGTTATGTGATTTAATCTGGAAAAGTGTTTTATGATACAAGTCTTATTACTCTCACCAATTTACAGATGAGGAAATGGACACAGAGAGTGTGTAAGTCATTTGCCCAAGGACAGTCACAGCCAGTAAGTGATGGATTCTTCCACTAAAAACCAGATATATCTAACTTGAAAGCCTGTGGGGGTTTTCTGTTGTTTATTCCAACCCTCTGCTTTGCACTTAAGACTGCAGTATCAGGAATCCTTTGTTGGAAAGGAAATATAAGCATTTGTTGACTTACTAACATGCAGTTTATAATTGAGAAGCACCCAGCAATTCCTGGACACCCACTCATTCCTCAGGGGGCCACACAGCCATTTCTATCAGCCTATGAATGATAATGTCACTCAGTAAGTGCACAAGGCCTTGGCTAAAGCAGCATTTCTTTCTCTCTCCCTGGCTTGATTTCCACTGATTCTAATACAGTTTGCTTCCAATAAGCAGCCTTTCTCATAGTTGAGAAATATGAGATTGTTATAAATGGGGAAGGCATTTTTTTTTTAATGGATTGACAGTAACAAACTGAAGAGAAGGTTGAGTATTATCCTAGAGAAGCCTCTTAAGGAAAGAAGGATTTTGCCTGAATTACCCATCACTTCCTAAAGTGTAAAGGCAGGAGACTGGTGTAAGAGCCACGGTCATCCTGAAGGAAAATGGTATAAGGAAGTGTCTTGGGTCTTTTCATACCACAGACTTAAGCAACAGAAACTTACTCCTTCCAGTCTGGAGTCTGGGAAGTCCAAGCTCAAGGTGCCAGCATGGCTATGTTCTGGGGAGGACCCTCTTCCTGGCTCATAGCTGTCCCCTCCTTACTGTGTCCTCAAGCAGAAAGGATGAGAGCACTCTGTGGGGTCCCTGAGATAAGGCACTAGTCCCATTCATGAGCGCTCCACCCCTGTGACTTCAGCACCTGGCAAAGGCAGCACCTCCTAATACCATCATCTTTAAGGGTGAAGATTTCAACATATGAATTTGGGCGAGGGAGACACAAGCATTCAGACTGTAGCATAACGGACAGAAAAGTACCAGGGTGAGCTGAACATGTCAGACAAATGGTCCAGCTGACAGATGATATAAAAGCAAAGAGGGCTTCTTTGTTATAATGAACTGTACTTATGATAATGTGTAAGCAAGAGAACATTTATTAGCTATTGATGGGAAGTCAGCCGATGGCACATAAACGGTACTTAGAAGATGGACGTGAAGATGATTACTATTGTTATCGTCTGTGTCTAATCAGAATCTATGATGATGAGGTCGTTACTCTGAGAGCACAAGAGCAGGATGTGGCACTTCAGGAAGATCAGGAAAATGAGACATAAGCGATTTGCATTTGCCACTTAAAGAAGCACATGGTCAAGGAGGCTAGAGGAGAGCCTTGAAACTCAAATTGGGGTTTACACACCTGCGGTCAGCACCACCTGGGAGTTTTCAAATGCAGAGCCGCAGGCCCAGCCCAGACTTACTGCACCAGACTCTTCATTTGATCAAGCTCCTCAGGGGATTTTGATGCACATTAAAATGTGAAATGAAAAGAACTGGTTTAGAGTGAATCTTTGCTCCCCCTCTCTCCTTCTCTCTCTCTTCCTCCCACTCTCCCTCTTTCCCTCTCTTTCTCATCTCTCTCTCTCTCTCTCTCCCTCCCTCCCTCTGTCTGGGCAGGTCTTCTTGGGATATCTGTGAAGTCCCCTGTGAACACTGTATACCAGATCACCGCTAGGGCTTGCTCTAATTAGGAATTACAGGACAGGGGACTTTCTTTACACCTGGCTTTTCCCGCTATTAGCCTGAGTCTCACAAAACACATGATTGTAGTGTTAATCTTTTCCCTTAACGCATTTTAAAATTCCTCTTATACTCTGTTTTCTCCCTCATTTCCTCTCTCTCTCTGTCTCTCTGTCTCTCTCTCTCTCTCTCCTCACTTTCTTTCCCAGTGGTGCTCTGGAGCTGGGCTGTAAGACTCCAGCAGCTGGCGAGACCACATGTGTGGTAGATGGAGGAGGCATGCCACTGGGCACTTCGCTTTCCAGCTCTACATTCACGATGTCAGGCTGGTAGCTTGAAATTGCCCGGACAAGAATATTTACACGGTGGAAATTGCAAACAGCACACATCCAGGCTTCCCCATCAGTCGGTTTACCAGCATAGCACGGCCTCTTCTTACCTTGTCTTCCTCTTCTAGTTCTTTCTGTATTATTAATCCTCTCCCCCTCCTCTCTCCTACTTTTGCTTTATTTTCTCCTCTCTTTTTCTCTTCTGGGAAATTACCACCACCACCAACAAGACAGCAACAACAGCAAAATAAAAAACAACAACCAACATTCCCCTAACCCAAACAACATTTAAAGCCACAGACCCCTGACAACAAAAAAGCAGAAAGTTGACCTGAGGATAATGGCCCAGTTAAGGAAAAGAAAAGCCATGAATTTTTAAATGAAATTAGACACAGCCAAGTATCAGGCTTCTCTCACCAAACACTGGTCAAAGTGCTCAGAAATATTCTGTCATTTGTCTACTTCAGCTTTTGCTCTGTTAGGGCAACCTTGAAAGCCTGTGTTCAAAATAATGCTCATCATGTATCGGTTTGCGATGGGAGCAGACCCACGTAGCAGGTAGTGATATGAAAGTGCCCATGATGCTAATACTGTGATATTGCCAGTGGACAAATGTAGACACATGAAAATACATACACTAATTATTTACCAGTAATAAAATGAGTAATGATAAACACCCTACACGGGCAATCACATACAATAAAGTCTTAGCAACTGAAAAGTCATTCTAACATGCAATAAAGCAAGAAGTCCACTTCAATCTGATATTTGCACAGGAGTGGCAAGAAGAAGTAGCAGCACCTTATTTTTAGCTAACATAAAATTCTGATTCATGTACATCAAGCTGTCGAACTTGTTTGACCTTTATGTTCCCTCTGGCATTAGCGTCTGTTCATGACCCTGGTTAGTCTCTTGAGTAGAACTGATTGACAGGTGTGGCAAATCCCACAGTGGCAGCTTTCTGCGGAGGATTGATGGCCGTGTAAGAACAGGCATTAACCTTAAACATGGCTTATTAACCTGATGCCTTGAGGCTGTGTGCTGAGGTGCCAGCACTTCCTTCATTCTCAGTCACTTGGGCCCCTGGTCATTAGTGTTGTCAGTGGAGACCTGGGCCTACTAAGAAAGAACACTTTTTTCCCCCCCTTGAAATGGAATTGCTATGACTGGCTTTGAGAAGGAAGGAGCCATAACAAATGATGCTCTTAGCAGTGTCTTGAGCAAAAGTATTTGAGGAAGTGGCCAAGATCTTTTGTTAAATAAAAGCTTAAAAACTGTGTGCAAAAAAAAAAAAAAGTCAGAATTAGACATTTTAATGCGGGTTGGGATTGGGATTAAATAATTGGGATTTACTCTCTAAGCACCTCTTCTGCTTTTGTAAAGTACCCGAACACAGTCTGTCCCTGCAAGGTAAATTGCTATCATAGTAAGAGCTATGGCTTGTATCTGGACAGAGTTATTAAATGTCATATTTAGAAGCCACAAGGCATCTTGAAATGCCTCTTAAGAAATTTAGATGGCTCTGAAATATAATTTTCAGCCACCTTGGATTCTTCTAAGGAGGAATATTTCATTTATAATTGATACGTTCAGTAGTATATATCATATGTAATTGCAATAAATATATATATATAACTTTATGTATTTCATTATATATAATATTATTTACCATGTTATAATACTAGTATATACTGTTACACAAGTACATAATGTATAACATATGATGATTATATGTGCACAATGAATATATATTTTAAGTATAAACATTAAATATAATTGCAAATTTAGTATGTAACATATAATATAAATATTATAATATTACTAGTGGCCCAATGCATGAATTGGTGCACATTGAAACGAAATTAATTAGAAGAAATATTTTAATATCACTATTCGCCCTTTCTCTATAATAGAAGTGTCAACCAAATCATGATCGACAATGACAGATAAAAACACACGTGTGTGATTGGCATCATGCATGTGCGAGTCAACTTAGCCTTTTATATATATAGAATAAACTTGATAAATTAGATTTGCTTTCTGATTTAACTAAACTTTTTCTAGTCCAGTGAAGCACCCCAACTTCTCTTTCAGGTAATTGTCAGCAACACAGCAGTAAATATCAACATGAAGCAAATTATTATTGTAGATCATGCAGTGAGAATAAAGGGTAAAATATTTAACTATAACAGTGTTTGACTATATTCTGTGCAGTTAGAAAACCTAAAGTCATTTGAAGGTCCACCATTTCTTACTTCTTTTCAGTCTGGTCAAGTTTCTAAGCTTTCTAAATCTCTGTTTTCTGGCTAATGAAAAGAAAATAGGACTCCACTGAGCCTCCTATCTACCTACTCTAGGACTTCTGTGAGGATCAAATGAGAAAATGCTTCACAGACATTTGGTTACAGTGTAAAGTGTTTCCACCTGGCTATAAAGCAAGTCATGTTCCTGGGCTGAAGAAACTCCAAGGAGGCTAGTTGCTAGGGAAAAGAAGCCTGGCGTTGCTATGTGATGTCATTACCTGGTGCCTACAATGATCATTTCCGGGCTGGGCTGGGCTCTGGGCTGCATTTTGTGCCATGGGGTCTTGGCAGCGTTGGCTGTGATTTGGTGGGATATCACTCAGGGGTGGTGATGGGGCCTGTGTCCCACTTGGGGGAAACTGAGTGTTGCTTTGTGGGTGCCAGGTCCATGGTGCCATTTATTGTTAAATGGCCTGTCGCTAGGGAGAGGAATCTGGGTGTTGCTACATGACTTGATTACCCGGTGCCCACAGTGACCATTTCCGAGCTGGGCTGGGCTGTGGGCCGCATTTTGTGCCATGTGGTCTTGGCAGCATTGGCTGCAATTTGGTGGAATGTCGCTCCGGGATGGTGGCAGGGCCTGTGTCCCATTTGGGCGAAGCCGAGTGTTGCTTTGCAGGTGGCAGGTCTGCAGTGCTGTTTCTTTGTAAATGGCCAGTGCATGTCACAGAAGCTCCTGCAGTTAGTGTCTGCCCCTGGTGGTCAGTGCACATCATAGCGACCTGTCGGATGGTCAGACACATAGCATATTAGCCTTTTATATATATAGACAATCACTCCAAAAGTAAAATAAAGATGGACTCAAATTAGCCAGTCCTTTCCTTTTCCTAATTGGCTGTGATGAGAATAAAGAAAGAGGGTATCTGAATTACCTATCTGAAAGAAGGTAGTGGGGATTCTACATTTACATAAAGAAATGCCTTTCAAATAGCTTTAGGAGAGCTCAAGTAAGCACAGCAGAGGGTGCCAGATGTATAATGCTGGCCCAAAGTGCTCCCAAGGGTCAGTTTTCTGGTGAAATTATAGGAATGTGCATTTAAATTGGACATACTATTTAGCATGATGGACAGATATAGTCAGGGCCGGGAGATTATTCAAATGAGGAACCTAACAGCCAACCTCTGACAAAGCTGTCCTGGAAATTCCAATGGGAAAAATCACAGAACGAAGCACAGCCAACTCCACACTTACCATGTAGCACACTGTCCTCATTGGTGGTGACAGCAGCTGGCCTGCCATGACTAGGGACGACCAGGGTGATATTTTTTTTCTCCAAATGAATACTGGACAATTCAGCTTATCATTAAAGACTATTTATTGTTCCTCAGCTGTTAGAGACAGACCTATGCTGTAGGCAGAATGTCATAGATACAATTTTTAAAATTTGAGATGGTTCTACTACGTGTTTGACTACAAAGCATTCTTCAGACAAAGATGGCAGCTTAAATATTATTTGAGCATGATCAAGATGGTAAGTGAGGCCTTCCTCCCCACAGATCAGCCCTGGGGGAACAATAGAAGCGGTATAGATGCATGGACTAGAAGAAGAAAACAAAGAATAGTTGCCTGATAAAAATTCCGGGGAGACCGAAGGCTTTCTGGTTGCAACAGCTTGAGGTGGAGGTGGCCTGACCAGCAGGTGGAGGAAGGGTTGGAGGAAAGCCTTTACCTGGGTTCTTGCTAGGTTGTCTCAGAGGCAGTACGGAATCCTTTCTTCTTCAGATACTGTCAGCAGCAGCCACGCCACTGGAATCAATGGAGGTGATGCTAAGAGCAGAGCATGGCCCTAATGGGGTGAAGACTGGATGAAAACAGATGGGAATTGACTAGTCACCTTTGGGTAATTTCTTGTTCACCTCTTCCCCCACCAACCTCTTAGGAGACTTCCTCATTCCAGTGCTTCTTGTTCCTAAGAATTTACATGTGCAGCCAGAGCAGATGAGCTTAGAGTGGCAGCAGGTGAGAGGGGTTACTCTGCAGGACATGGGTTTACTCCTGCTCTTCCTCCTTCTTAAATTCAGACAGGGGTATGTAGATCAGAACCTAGATTTTGGGTTTTCCCCCAATACACCTCATTAGATGGAGTAGTTAGTTAATGTTCCCAGGAAAACATGAGCTCACAGGCCCAAAAATCAGACCCTTGATCAAATAATCTCTACAACACACACGTACACATGCACACACACAGAGAGACAGAGAGAGATAGAGAGAGAGAGAGATAACCGAAGAGTTATTAGACCAGAAAGCTCAATAATTTAAAAGATGTAAAATAAATAGAAAGAGGTAAGGAATGCTATACATAGAAAGAGGTAAGGAAAGCCATAACTAATGGTTATAAAAAAGAACAGTGTGGAAATTTGGGGTATGAAAATTGATGTAGAAACAATACATGGGATAAGTAGCTGAAGAATGAAATAATGGGTTAGAAATCAGATTGCAGAACTTCCTCAGAAAGCAGCACATCATGGTACCCTGATGAAAGGAACATTACAACAAGAAGGTATAAACATCATAACCACTATATAGCCAACAGTATAAAAAGCTGAAATTGACAGACTGAGGGGAGAAACAGAGACAGCAATAACTGCATTTGGAAATATTAAAACTCTTGTTTCAAGAACTAATTGGTGAAAGAAAGAAAGGAGGGAGGGAAGGAGGGAAGGAAGGAAGGAAGGAAGGAAGGAAGGAAGGGAAGAAAGCAGGGAGTCATAGACTGATGTTGATAATGTGTCATGAACCAAAGATTATGATTAATATAATTATTTTAAGATAAATTTTTTTAAAAAACAAGATAAATCTGAATACACTTGAGTTTTATATATTTACACATTTTATCTCTGAATCATCTATATTTACATAAACTCAAACAAATAGAGGATATATTTTATTACTGAGAAAATAGGAGATCTTTTTTTTTAAATTCTGGATTACATATATATGTTAGGGCATATATTAGAAGTCTCACTATTAAATGCCAAAGGATCAATTTCATACAGACTATATATTCTGTAAAAATAATGAAGTAAATATAGGAATGTACAACAAAAATAGCTATAATCCCCACAGACTTGGAACCAAAATAACATATAAAATATATAATTTTTCTGTTTAAAAAGCAATCATAAAGGAAATTATGACATGTGTAAAACTGAGAGGTAATGAAACACAGCATGATGCTTGCAGGACACTGCTAAAGCAACATTTAGAGAAAGAAAATTATTTTAAATGCATCTATCAAGGCACACACAAAGTTTACAACAAATATTCAACTCCAGGAGGTAGGAAAAGAAAAATAGAACAAACTCAAAGAAACCAGAGGAAGAAAATATAAAGAAAAAAGAGAAAACTCAAGAAATAAAGACATGGAGACTAATAAAGCTAAAAGCTGAATTTTTAAATAAAGATTAGTAAGATAGATTTTAGCCATTACTGATCAAGAAAAAAAAGTGAGATGCCAATAAATAAAATACTGAATAAAAAGGGAAAAACACAGAGCCAAAATAGATTTTAAAATAATATACTTTATTTATTTATTTATTTATTTATTTATTTATTTTTATCTTTATTGTTGAAAGTATTATAGATGTCCCACTTGTTTGTTTGTTTCCCACACCCACCCCCTACATCACCCTATTGTCTGTGTCCATGGGTTATGCATATATGCATACACGTTCTTTGGTTGATCTCTTCCCACCCACCCCCAATTTCTCTCTGAGATTCTACACTTTGTTCTATGCTTCTGTGTCTCTGTATCTATTTAGTTCATCAGTTTATTTTGTTCATTAGCTTCCACATATGATTGAGGTCATGTAATACTTGTCTTTCTCTGACTGGCTTAGTATACATTATTTTAAATAAATATATGCTTATAAATATGAAAGCCTAGATGAACGGGAATAATGCCTGGAAGTGTGCAAAAGCCAAAGATGGAACAAGAAGGAAGAGAAAACGTGAATGCAATAGTCAACAGTAAATGATTCAAGGCAGTAGGCAAAGTCCTCTCCCACAGAGTCCCAACCCCAATGGTTATTCCAATGTTGACACAGTTAGTGCCTCTCTTGGGCAAATTGTTCCAGATATATTTTTTTTAAAGTGAATGCTGCCCAACTCATCCAAACCAGGAAAAAAGAAATAAATAATGTCTATTTCATCATAATGTGCAAAACTATGAAATATAACACTAGCTAATTGAAACCAAAATGTATTTAAAAATAATACAACATGGTCAAATAAGGTTTCAACACTAGAAACTTCTGCCAGTCTGATAAGTTATAAAAATATGCTGAAGGACAAGCAAAAATAGGTGATTTTTCTCCTTAGATGCCAAACAGTTTGGTTCAATCCAATATTAATTTATGGTTTTAAAACACTAAAAACTTTTAAGTTAATAAATCCTATAAACAACAACAACAAAAAACCTACAAGCAACATCATGTGTAGTGGAAAACTTTTCGATACATGCATTTAGAATCAGCAGCGAGACAATTTGCCACCACTTCTATTTAACAGAGTTGGAGGCCTTGCACAATGCTTAATATAACAAAAAACAAATAAAGCTTAAGAATTGGAAGCGAAGAGATAAACCCATTGTTTTCTAAAGATGATATGGTTACTTACAGAAAACATTAACAATAGACAAACTCTTGAAATAAGTAGAGAATATAGAAAATCTGCTAGATAAAATACTTAGCTCCACCCTTTGCACCCGAGGCACATAATATATGAATGAATGGATGGATATACAAATGATTGAGTGAATGAACTAATGCAAGTATGCCTATATATTTTTATATTCATTATATCACTATATGTATTAATATACTATACATATATTACATACACTATATATTAAAACCTTTTCAGATTTCTTTGCTTCATCTCCTACTGCTGCCTACAAAATAAATGGGAACATTCTCTGATGTTCTTTTTTATTTTTTTTTTAACTTCTACTTTGGTGATCTGTCATACAGTTTACTCGATCGGTGGTGAAAGATTTCAAAATCAGCACCTTTAGTCTTGAATTCTCCTGTGAATTCCCAATTTCTTAATTACTTCATTCACTCATACAAAAAATATTTATTGAGCACCCATCATGTGCCTAGCTTTGTTCTAGGCACTAAGGATCCAGGAGTGAAAAAAACAGACACAATTACTGTCTTTGTAGAACTACATTCTAGCCGATGGAGACAGACACTAAATAATAAAAATATGTAAAAAAATAATCATGTATATTAATTAAAACACATCAAAACCGAAGGGGTTAAGGAGGGGCTGGGAGGATAAAAGGCTGCAGGACCCTCAGAGAAGACTTCTCTGAGTAAGTAATCCAAGATCTAATGGAAGTGAGGGAGAGGCATTACAAGTACAGAGACCCGAAGGCAAGATTACAGCTGGAGTGGTCCAAGAAGTGCAAAGAGGCCAGTATGGTTGGAATGGAGTGATTGAAGGACAGAGTACGGTGGGAGAGGTATTAGAGTGTGGGCATGATTATGTTCTTATAGGCCAGTATGAGACTCTGGTTTTTACTCAGCATCCAACTGTAGTGATTTGAGTGGAAGCAAAATTTTAAGTTTCTCTGACTCCTGTGTTGAGACTGCAGGGAAAGCAGAAGCAGTAAGACCCATCAAAAGGCTCCTGTAGATAGTCCAGGGAAAAGGTGATGGCAGCTAAGGCCACAGATCGCCATGGAGGTGGTGAAAAGTGGGTTGGATTAAAATTAAAAGGGTCCCCAAAATGTATACACATACATTTTTGACAGCTCAATTGATGTCTCTTTCTTTTCAGATTTAACCCATTGGAATGAATAATTATTCAATGTATATATTTTTGGGGACACCCAGATTTCTAGAACAGTAGATTGTCACCAGCACCTATACACAATTGGTAGGTGTCTTTGAGGGAGGTGGTCAGGAGATGGGTGAAAGGAAGGACCTTGCTTTCCAGACTCTAAGAGTGGTGGCACCATATAGTTAAGACATCATGAACTTTGGTAGCAGGCAGATCTATGTTTGTGACCTTGAGAGCATTATGATATCTCTCTGTGCTTCATCTTAATATCTGTAAACTGAGTGTATTAATACCTATTTTAGACTGTAATGAGAATTAAATAAGACAATGCACATAAGAGTGTATTTCAGTGTCGTAATCACAGTAGGTGCCTAGGATATATCAATTCTACCCCCTTCTTTGAGTCATAGGTCATTCTCCCAGTAGTAAATTAAGCTCTCAGGAAAATGAATGAACTCCCCCGTGCCTTTGTGGGGTGCTTTAGTGCTTGGCAACAATAATACATTTTTCTGATGGCTTAAAAGTGCTAGTGTTGTTTCCTGCTACCCAACCCAGGAATGATTTGGACCCCAGAGACAATCTACTTCTTTGAGTTGCAGTCTCCTTCTTGTTTCCTTCAATGAGATTATGGTACCATATTTTCTGATTGAAACTAGTCATTCTTGTGGAAATTGCATGGCCTAAGGGTTTCTCCTTAAGAGAACTGAATTTTCCATGCAGTTGACATTGCCCTAGCAGCTATAGAATTTTGCAAGAACCATTTCCAGTTCTTTTGACATTCTAAGGATGCAAGATCAGCAGTTACTTCTTTTAATCAAAAGCCTACACCCTCATTGACCATGTACAGGTCACTGACTGTTGAATGATGGAATGAAATATACATGCAATCTGATTGAGTCATGATGGATACTCTCTGGGAAATGTTCATAAATTAAACCATCCATACACACCAGGGAACCTGTATATAATACGTTCCCCCGGGGAGAAAGGAGACTGAAAATGATCCCTTTTTTTTTTACTTCTCTTTACAAAGTGTATCTTTCTCTCTTGTAACACAGAGGCTGACAGCATTTAATGATGGATAAGTTATATTCATCATGCACTTAATTTTCAAATAAGAGAAGAGTGTATTGAAAATCATAAAATGATAATAGCATAATCATATATTAAACTGTTGTGTTATATTTTCCCGTAGGAATTCAGAAGTTTTTATATAAAATTCTCCCCTTTTATCACTTTTGTCTATGTTGAAGTCTAGCTATAAAATGCAAATGAAAAATTTCAAGTATTTTATGGGGATTCTGTGACATGTTTAAGACTTCTCAGCATGGATTATTTTCCAGTTTCAATATAGTACAATTTTAGAAGTACAATTTAAAAGATTATTTGGTCAAATTACTTTACCCAGCCCACTTCTTTTCTTAGCTTCATTGACAGAGTAACTATTACTTACACTTCAGTATTTGCAAAGACATTTTACAATTATAGTATTTTATTTTATCATTATTGTCAAGGCAGATATTTTCTCAGTTTATAGGTGAGAATTTAGGGCATGATAATACTCAATAATTTGTTCAAGGTCACAGAAACAGGTCATCTCACTCCCTAACATTTTAATGAAACATCTCCTTTTTCTGAGTGGTTATACCAAGGCATTGAAACAAAGATAAGTGCTCAACATCACAGAGTTCTCAAATGCTAAATTGAGAAGGGTTGGGGGGTGGGGGGGAGAAACCAATGTTGTTGCACAACGTTTATGAACAGACCCATTCCATGAAGTATCCCCTGTAATCCCCATGATATTACCATGTCGCCTCAAATCATTTTGGGAGTATAGTAAGGTATAAACACATGCACAAATTAAAAAGAATAAAGAAAAATACAATTACCCCAGAGAAGTCGGCTTTATTATCTCTTTTGTTATTTTAACTTCATCTTAGATCAAGCATGTCAAACTCAAAGGCTAACATGGGCCAAATAAACAAGGTTTAAGTTTATGTGGGCCGCAAAAAAAACAAAAGCTTCAATTTTCATAGAAACGTAGGTTTATTTCTTCTTTTTTAAAATATATCTTTATTGATTTCAGAGAGGAAGGGAGAGGGAGAGAGAGATAGAGATAGAAACATCAATGATGAGAAGGAATCATCGATCAGCCCCCTCCTGCACACCTCCGACTGGGGATCGAGCCCACAACCTGGGCATGTGGCCTTGACTGGAATAGAACCTGGGACTCTTCAGTCGGCAGGCCGTGGCTCTATCCACTGAGCCAAATCCGCCAGGGCAAAATGTAGGTTTATTTCGATAGAGACATGCTGAATACAAAGGGCTGAAATAAATGAGTAATTATTAACATAAAATAATAGAACATTTTAATAAAAATTAATACTTTTTCTTGAACATTAACTTACCAATTACATTGTAATTCACTATTAATAATTATTTATAACAAGATATTGTAAAACTTAAGTTATGAAATTTTTATTAAAATGTTTCTTACATACCGTTATATAGGCTGGGCCGCAAAAATATTCGTTGTGGGCCACATGTGGCCCTCAGGCCGCGAGTTTGGCGTGCTTGTTTTAGATGATGAAACCACACACAACTTGGTGAAGCCAAATAATTCTCCCAAAGTCCAGCATTTAGAAAGGATATTTCTAAATCCTAAGTTTATTCTATGTCAGACTGAATCCAAAAACCTGGGTTCTGTCCTTAGTCACTCCTGAACCAAGTTTTAATCTTCTTATCCAAGAAGATGTTTGGTGATAGAATAAAAATGAGATCTTCTTTATCACCATCTAAAGGTTTTCCATTTCGAATTCATGTTTCTGCATCTACAGAATGGTAAAAAACAACAACAACAACATAGAACCCAAAACCATTCTACATTGTAAATAGTCTCTAAATTCAACAAATACAAAGCTTCATTCAACTATGAATTCCCAATTCACACATTTATGTAAATAGTCTTGTGCTTAATGATGTAGAAATTCATTTAAAGTGTTGCTTGAATTGATGAGTGCATTTGTCATTATGTATTTTTTTAATCAATAGGTACTGAAAACTGACCATCATAATATTGGAAACTGTTTTCACACTAAAAAGACATCTTTTATAAAAGATTGGGACTCCTGGGGATAGGAAAGTCTGGCATGGAGGCCAAAGAGGCTATTCTTGGATATTGACAAATATCTAATGACTTGTAACTCATGAATTAAACCCTCCCCATCTCTCTCTCACACACACACTTATCTCTCTCTACATCTGTGTACAACATATTAATTTAATATATTTGTATTGCAATATGATTGCCATTGTAGTGTTAGCTAACACCTCTTTCATCTCACGTAATTATAATTACTTCTAGTGGTGGGAGCAAAAGAGATCTAGTTTCTTAGCAAGTTTAATGTTTATTATACAGTTTTGTTGTCCATAATCATTGTATACTAGATCTTCAGGCCTTATGTACCTACTAGTTGCAACATCTCTCCTATCCTCCCCCTTCTCCAAACCCTGGTAACCACCATTCTGCTCTCTCTTTTCTTCAGTTCCATTTTAGTTGTTATATATAAGAGACACCATACAGTATTTGTCTTTCTCTGCCTGACTTATCTCACTTAGCGCAAATCCTGAAGTTCCATCCATATTGTTCTAATGGCAGGATTTCCTTTTTCCTCATAGCTGAATAACATTCCATTGTATATATGTGTATATATTGTATCCACTCATATGTTTTTTGTTTTGTTTTTTTTTTAAATATATATTTTATTGATTTTTTACAGAGAGAAAGGGAGAGGGATAGAGAGTTAGAAACATCGATGAGAGAGACACATCGATCAGCTGCCTCCTGCAAACCCTCTACTGGGGATGTGCCTGCAACCAAGGTACATGCCCTTGACTGGAATCGAACCTGGGACCCTTCAGTCCACAGGCCGACGCTCTATCCATTGAGCCAAACCAGTTAGGGCCACTCATATGTTGATGGACACTTAGCTAGTTTCCATATCTTGGCTATTATGACTAATGTTGCAAGAAACATGGAAGTGCATACATCTCTTCTTTAACCTGGTTTTCTTTCCTTTTGATTTATATAGTAATCTTAAAAAAGAGAATTAAGAGTTTGTATTAAAGAGCTTGACTGCATTTATGCTCATAATTTATTGACATCTTTAAGTATTTTTTTATCCTAACCGAGAACATGCTTAGAGAGAGAGGAAGAGAGAGAGAGAAACATAGATCAGTTGCCATCCATACGTGCCCCAACCGGGGATTAAACCTGCAACCCAGGTGTATTCCCTGACAAGGAATTGGACCAGCAACCTTTTGGTGCACAGGATGATGATCAACCAAGTGAGCCACTCTGGCTGGAGCTACAACTTTTCTTTATGCTTTCCCTACAATTTAGTAACATTATTTTAGTAACTTAATACTACTCACCAATGTTGAGGGGAATCCAAGGAAGTGTTCCCACCCCCTCCCCCAAAATTGCACCAGAACATTAAAGGTAAAGAAATTGACTCTGGGACCAATGAGGTGGTAAAAATAAGCAGATCGTAAGAAAAGTAAAGGAATACAAAATTTGGGAGGAAAAATGTCAGCGTTGCTGCCTTGAAGATGCTCCTTCTATTTGACATAGTTGGATGTTCTATTTTATTTATTGTAATAATTTCAATAGCATTGAACAAATAGGAAGTTTTGAAATATGTTTGTATTTTTTTCTCATTCCAAAACCAACTTGTTTATATAACCAAAGATTTCTACCCTGAATAAGGTAATAAATAAAATTATATTTGAAACTCTAAAATTTTCATCATATAGTAGATTGATGTTGAAGAGCAATATATACGCTCTTATTTGAATTAAAATAAAAGGTTTTATTAATATCAATTCATGGATTGCCTTGAAAATGGAAACATAAGTAGAGGCTCACCAAATGTTCTCCATTTCATCTCTTACAATGGATATGAGACACCAGTTAATTTTTATGTAAAGACATAAATGGTAAATGTGCAGAAGAACTATTATTGGTTAATGGATCCTAGGAAATAGATAAGAATGAAGAATTATGTAGTTTGTTTTTTGAAAAAAAATTAGGTTATTAGAAAAAACTTTTTCCTTTCAAAACCAAACATAAAACAAGAAATTTTTGAGCCCTGAGAAGTGACACCATTTCCTCAGTTCTAATAAATTTGCTTCAGTATTGAAACGGAATTTTTGGATTGGAACCCGGATTCTTTGTCCACCGGAGTCAAAGAATGAATCCACGGACAGAAGATGGTATAGCAACAGTGGAAATTTATTAAAGAACAAGTACAGACTTCCCAATGTAGGGAGAGGGAAGACTCCTACGTGGAGAGGGGGAAAGGGTCCCCCTGAGTTGCTTTCTCTATGGCTTATAAAGGCTGCAGGTCCTGGTGCCTTGATATCCCCTCTGATTGTTCACTTTTCCCTTGGACTGGTTACTATAGTAACTCCTGGGCTCAAGGTTGAACCTCACATGGGACATGTGATCTCCCCCTTCTTCTTTATTGTTTCCTATTCCCTTTGGGCTTTCTTCTTCTCCTTCTGGATGAAGGGCTTCCTTCCCTTTATTTTGTAAATATAGACCTTTTGCTGTTCCCAGCTCCCTCATTCTATGGAAATGTACCTGTTGGCAGCTCTTCAGCTCCCCTATTCTATGGAAATATACCTTCTGCTGCTCTGCAGCCCTGTGCTTCTTCCATGCTCCCCTTGATTTATAAAATTTCCTAAAACCTGTCCTTTTCACCCCACCCAAAATTCCTGTTTCAGTATGTCTGTGTTTTTCCCAAAAGACAATTTTCCCAATTCTATCACCAGTGTTATTGTAGTGTTTTAGCCCATTGGGTAAATTCCCGTTTAAAAGGCAAGTGCCGAAGACACAAAGCTGTGCTGCTCAGAGCTTCCCAAAGGATGGAACAGACACAGTGGGGTTAGGCCTCCCTCTTTCCACTTCCTCCTACTACCCACACACTGGCTTCATATGAAAAGAAACAACATAATATTATTCTGTCTTTGCTTTTCTGACCAATTCCTAACAAGTTGGTACTTTGGTGTTTGAGTCCCTCACCAAGGAGTCTTCTCAGCAGGCATCCACTGAACAGATAAAAAGACAGAGAAACATCCCACTGAATGCCAGACCTTTTGATAATATTTGTTCAATAATGTTCTTCAAGGCAATGGAATCACTTTCAGAAAGTGCCTAACAGCCTAAGGCCCGCAGCAGAGGATCACACTTTGAATGCTAAATAATTAGAATATTCTTTAAAAGTAATAATAAAAAGTCCTGAAATGTCTTCCCTAGTGAGAGTGCTAGAGAGAGGTTTCATAATCTCACAGAGAATGTACTCATCATTAGTAACTGTATGATTGTGATTTAGAAGACATACAGATTTGGTCACTCAGTTAACCAAAATATATTTCTCATATATAGAGGTCTTCCTCTATTGTTCTTGGCACACAGCTCCCAGCACCATTGGGATGGTCCCAGTGTTGAGAGCCATAAAGGTGTTTTTGTTATGTTAATGAGGTAATTTTGAAAAGCAGCTAAAGATGGGGGCTGGTCAGCAGGAGACTTCCCATTATTTACTTAATATTTTGAGGGGTGATTGATGGGATTGGAAGTCCGTAAGAAGTTAACATTATAACCAAAAAGCTTTTAAAAATTTGCACAGAATTTGTGTATTATTCATACACCGCTCACATAGAAGAGTTGTCTTTATTTTCTGCTTTTGGCCGTATATAAGAAGTGGCTGGTGATGGAGAGACATAGATAAAGTTCACCAATGACTGAGATTTAGACTTTGCTGGAGAGGGGGTGACTGGAACCCCCTGGATGGTGGACACGTTACTTAACTGCTATAGGTCCAGGCTCACAATGAGAAAACTGCCTGTTGGGGTGTCCACAAAACTTACAGGAAGCTGTCCTCTGGGTGCTGGAGATGGAACTGGAGGGGAAGCCTGGCCCCAGGGGTGCTGCTGAAACTCAACAAGGCGCCATCTACTGGTGTGTCTTTGTGGCTCCTCTAGAAAGGAAGGCCCTGGTGTGGGCTGAACTTGCAGAGAAGCTGTTGGCAGGGGTGCTCCTGAACTCACTGGGAAGCCCACTTGATGCTAACAGAACCCACCTGGAAGTGACCCACAGGGGCATCTGTGCGTCTTCCTGGAAAGCCAGCTGGGGTGTCACGCAGCTTGCTGGGAAGCTGTCTGTAGGGCTGCTCTTGAATTCGCTAGGCTCTTGCTGAGGTGCAAGCAGAACTCACCAGGAGCTTATCACCTGGATCGCCTGTGAGAATGGCTGGGAAGTCAGCAGGGGAGCTTACAGAGCTTGCCAATGGCCCGTGTGGAGGTACACTGTGCTCCCCGGGAAGCTGCCTGGGGGGACTGGTGGACCTCGCTAGAAGGTCACCATGGGGGTGCCATTAAAAGTTGTGGGGGGGGGGGGCAGGGGGACAAAGAAGGACACTGAGTGCTGGAGGAGCCAAGAGAGAGGAAAAAGCACCTGGAAACCCAGGAGAGATGGCCTTTCCTCCTGCCGTGCCCTCCGCAGCGCTCTACTGACCGAGCTTCGCATCGTGGAGCTGGCAGAGAAGGATGGCTCGCAGGGTCCAGCTCCAGAGTCATGATGCAGGACAATGACGGGAAGGTTTGCTGAGGGACAAGGAATTGCTTGCTGGCACCAGGGCTTCATTCTTGTTGGGAAGGAGGGTGAGGGTAGAAAGAGTTTTGATAGCGTTTCCATTTTTGTTCATGTGTGTCTATTGACCATATTTAATTTCTTCTCATTCCAGTGTTGGCATGCCACCACTTCCCAGGAATTTGTTACCTCTAGGCTGTCAAATTTATTATTGAATAGTTTTCCAAATCTTCCTTTAAAAATAATATAATAATACTATATTTTTAAAATCATCTGTTTGTAGCTTTTTGTCCTTTTTGCAGTCTGTATTTGCCTTTTTTGTATTTATTGCACTTGATTTACAAACGGGCCCCACACACAGAGCGTAGGGAGAGACTGAAGGAGGCAGGACACTCCAGATTGCTCGGTGGCAGGTGTGACAGGCCTGGGACTTACACAGGAGGCTCCTTTTGGGTGACTGCAAGATGAGTAGATTTCTTCATCCAACCTCCAGAACCTTAAGAGTTTATATAGAGTCCTTTGCGGGGTCAGTCATGATACTGTTGGGTGGTCCAAACAAAACCTTACTTTCTCAAGGCTATGTCCTTGGGACAGCTCCTACTGTGGGAACAGTGGGCTGAATACACATTCCAAGGACAAGGGAGGGGGCACAGAGTCTCTGATAGTTTTCCTTCCAACTCACAGGTCAACCGGGGGTTACATCATCTTGATGACCTCCAACAACTGCAGAGGTTAGTGATCACCAAAACAGTGCACGTGCTTAATTATCATTGAGGACAAGGACGTGTGACTAATGGTTGGTCCAAACCAAAGAAAGATGAACAGAGTGTGACTTCCACAAGGAAGTTGAGTCATTCTTCTCTTTCTTCTGCCACAGCTTCCATGGGCCCATGATGGCTGCTTGAGGACAGTTGCCCTGTGGATTCCACTGACCAACGATAGTGATGCAAGTAAGAAATGAACATGTGTTATGTGATGCCAATGAAATGTAGGGTTATGTTGTGTCAGTTATCTTTAATTGCCTGACTTAAACAACAGTGCTTTCTTTTCTTTCTCTCCTTGTTCAGTCTTTCCAGAGGTTTATCTATGTTAGGAGTCTTTTCAAAAGAAAAATAAGCTTTTGGGTATTATAGCAGGGTTGACAAAATCACAGACTATAAATCAATCTCTGCTCCTTATTAGCTTTGTGGTCTTGGGAAAGTTATGTACTCTCTCTCTGCAATGCTTTCCTCATCTATAAAATGAGAATGAATACGTTTACCCATTTCTAAGGGTTGTTCTGAGGATTGAGTCAGTCTATGTAAAGCACTTAGAACAGCCCTGCGCACACAGTATGTGCTGTAGATGTTATCCATTATTGTCTATATTTTTTCTGCACTTTATTACTTTCTGTCCTTATCTTTATTCCTTCTCATTTCTTGCCTTCTTACTTCTTTGGATTTATTCTCTTGTTTTCTTCTTGGTGTTTTGGAGGAATATTTAGCTCATTTATTTATAACCTTTCCTGTCTTCTGATAAATATTTTTGGGGATATATATGGCCCTCGCAGTACTGCCTTTGCTGGTTCCCAGAAATTTTGACACGAAGTGCTTTTATGCTCACTCAGCTGTAAATTTAGGACTTTCTCCTATAAATTTCTGTTTAACCCAAGTGCTGCCTAGTTGTTTGTTTCTTGGTTTGCAGATATTTGGAGTTTCAATAAGACTTTACATTTGGTTTTGATTTCTAATATTTATTGAGTAATAGTTGGAAAACTCCAACATGTTGCTCTTATGTAATATGTTGAGGCTTTTTGTGTGACTTGCTACTTGATTGAATTGGGAGAATGTTTCATATGTGCTTGGAAAAGAGAAACTGGGCTCATAGAGTATAAAGTTACTTATGTATCTTTTGGTTCATAGTTATTAATGATCATACATATGAAATTTTAATTTGTTTCCTTGTGCTCTTTCTGATACACAGGTTTTAAAATCATTAACTACAGCCACTGATTTAGCTATTTCTCCTCATAGTTCATCAATTGCCTTCAGAGATTATGTGTAATTTTTGTGTGCTAATATACTCATTATTATTATATCTTTTGGATCTTAGTTTCTTTTATCAGCCTACATACAAGCTAAACTTTTAACTGTGAATGATTTTTTTTCCCTTTAAAATCTATTTAGTCTGAAATTAATGTTGCTACACCATATTGTTTTTCGGCCACATTTGCCTGGTATGTTATTTTTCATCCTTTTAAAAAAATTTTTGTTTTAAGTGCGTTCAGTGTTGCACATGAGATTATGAATTGATAGAAAGGCAGCCATACATACCTGCTATAACTAAATGATTCATACATTCCTTATTTATTTAATGAGGTGACAGAACTTAATGGAATGAAGTGGTAAAGCAACTAAACAGAAGCATGTTGTATAAGTGTTTCATTGCTTTGTCTCTGTGTGGTGGACTATTGCAAGGGACCATGAATTCTGTGTCCTGCCAGTTGAATAAAATGCTAAATTTTTATTGCATCTCTGTCATTTTAGTTCAGGCTTACTTACAATGCAATTCCAGAACAGCTTACACTAGAAAGCATTTTGCCTTAGTTTATGAGAAAGCATATAAACATAGAGTTTTCTTGTTGCTTGAACTAAACTCAGCACTGGGAGGCCAGATCCTTATCCATGCAGGGGATGGTGTCCTTGAATAATATCTTTACTTTCAGATTTCCAGTGTTCTCAAGAATCCTGCCTTATTTATACTGTTTCTTGAAAATAACTTATAGCCAGACTCTTTCTCAACATTAGGCTGAGGCTATGCTAATATACAGCTACAATTAAAAACTTAAAAGGATGCAACAGTGATTTATTATTTCTCACTGACATCATAGTTTGATGTGGGAAACATGGATCTTTTCATTGGTTCTATTGCAAAGATGATTCAGGGGCCTGGCTGCTCAAGAGCTCTAACACATGGACTCTTGAGTTGGCCCAGCAGGGGAAGGAGAATTCGAGCATCATGTTTTTAAGGGCCAGGCTTGAAAGACTTAACACTACAACGGCCAGTAAGCACAGCCCAGAACTCAGTCACATGTCTGCAAACTAACTGTCAGGAAGATTAGGAGATACCTTCTTTCTTGTCTGTTCAAGAAAAGGAAATGGTGGTGAAAACTTAGCACAGCCTCCATCAAATTGTCTAGTTGAAATCATTAACTTTTAATTGGTTACTCAACCCAGTTAAATTTATTATACGTTTCAATTGTTTCTGATATCTCATTTTATATTCTATTTATAATACTTTCATTTGGCTTTTCTTTTATACTAATTGCATAGACAAATGAGGTTTTGTTCTGGAAGTTTGGAGTTCTTATACTTTAATATTATTAGTTATCCCTAACTTATTGAGGCCTATAGTTTTTGTTTTTGTTTTGTTTTTTCCCAAACAGCCTCTTAAATTTGTCAATTTTTGTTTTTCCTTGATGTAAAGAACTCTCTTACTGCCTTTGGCTTTCTCCTTGATCCTTCTACATTACCATATAGTTATCACTTAGAAATTTACTATGGATACATTTTAATAATTTCAGGGGATATGTCATTGGTTATTGTTAATTTACACAACAACCTATTTTATCAAGTAATTTACTTCTCATAACTTGTGATGAAATACTTCAAGACTTCTTTCAGAAAGGCTCTAGCTATGGTAAATTTCTGAGGCATTCATTATTGAGAATATTTGTATTTTAGTCTCTTATTTAAGTGATAATTTAGCTAGTTACATTTTCCTGTATTTGCCATTTCTTTTCTTTACCACCTTGTTATCATTACTCCATTACTTTTGTGTCTGGTACACATAATTCTTGTCATTTTCTATCAAGTAATCTGCTTTTCTCATGGAAATTTTTCTCTTTTATTTGTATCTACCTAAATTTGATAACTAGTTATAGTTTTTACTTTTATAATCTCTATGAACCTAATTAACGTGATTTTAATATACACATTTTATTTGGGGATATTCCTAATCATTTTTTTATGTATTTCCTCTCTCTTAATTAATTTTTCTCAGATTTTATAATGCTTATTATGTGGATATGGACAAATATTTTCCTACTTCTTATATTGCTTAACTTTAAATTATTCTTTTTCATTTAATGCTATATTTCTGTCTTCTTTGAAAGTCCTAGGCATGATATTTCATTTTTTTGATGGGATGTATTCTTTTATTCAGCCTATCTATTCAGCTCTTTATTTCAACAATTCTATTTTTACACCAATTTTTTCTAATTAGTTCTTTTCTATAATTGCTTATTTATCCTTGGCATTTCTAATATCCTCACTTTTCTCTTTGAACATTTTAGTGTGCATATTTAAAATCCTTGTTTCTTCCGATTTATCACCTTTAAGGAGAATAAAACGCTCAATATGTGGCTTTCATGTTTTTTAAAAATAGTGTGATCCTTATATCTGTCCCCCATTCCTGCTATTTCATATTCCATTGGGAACATGTCATTGTGGTTGACAATCGGAACTGGGAAGATGTGGTGAAAGGATAGGCCCTACTTCCAGGTGTGCTGAGCAAGTGAGAACTGTGTGCTTAGTGTTTGTGAGTGAAAAGCCTTTGGAGTTCCCATCATGGCTCAGTTACTCTCCATTTTACCACCCTATTCCCAACCCTTGCTCTAGGAAAAGTCTTTGTTCCATTTGAATGCTGTTTTGTCCATCCCATAAGTTGGCGCTCCAGACTGTGAAATCATTGGGTGTTTTGTGGTGATGGAGAGAAGCAAAGGAAATAAGCAGCTAGGAATCAGGTCTCAAACACATGGCCTGTAAACAATAGATATTTATTTAGTTCATAAGTTGGTGGGTTGCCAAACTAGCCTGGACAGCTCTTCTGGTCTTAACTGAAATGGCTCACATGTCTGAGTATGGGCTCTCTGAGCATGACTGTTGTATCTGTGGGTCATTTGTTCTCATGTAGAAGGCAGAGGTGCAAGAGCTAGGGCAATCTCTATACCCAATCACTCTTCAAGCCTGTGTGTATGTCACATTGTTAATATCCCTTTGTCTAAAACAAGTCATGACTACCATCAGAGTGTGAGAGCACTGCAGAGTTACATAGCAAAGGCTGTGGATGAAGGGAAGGGTAACAGTACGGACTTTGCATGTTTACAAAATAACTATCTTTAACTGAGGTAAAGGGCTTTGGTGGCAAGAGGGTATTTAGTTTGCTAACCATCTGACCTTGAAATGGGGAGATTATCTCACTGAGTCCAGTGTCATCCCAAGGGTCCTTATAAGGGAAAAGGGAGCCAGAGAGACTATGTCAAAGTGATACAGTGATACATTGCTGGCTTTGAAGATGGAAGGGGCCACTAGCCAAAGAAACAGGTGGCCTCTAGAAGCAGGAAAAAACAAGGAAACAGTCTTTTCTACAGCTTTTAGAGGCATCATAGCTCTGCTGACACCTTGATTTCATAGCTCAAAGAAACCAATGCTGGACTTCTGGCCTCCAGAACTAGAAGTCGGTACATTTGTGTTATTTTAAGTCACCAAGTTTGTGACAATTAGACATCAATGTGATGATGCAAATACTACTACTACTAATGATGATGATAAAGCTAACATCACCATTTATCAGTGCTTACTATGTGCCCAGAAATATGCTATAGAGAAGTGATGGCGAACCTTTTGAGCTCGGCGTGTCAGCATTTTGAAAAACCCTAACTTAACTCTGGTGCCGTGTCACATATAGAAATTTTTTGATATTTGCAACCATAGTAAAACAAAGACTTATATTTTTGATATTTATTTTATATATTTAAATGCCATTTAACAAAGAAAAATCAACCAAAGAAATGAGTTTGCATGTCACCTCTGACACGTGTGTCATAGGTTCGCCATCACTGCTATAGAACTTCACGTGTGTTATATTATGGAGTGCCCAAAAACCCTACGAGGTGGCAGGCACCTTTATCATCTTTATTTTACAGATGACATTAGGGCTCAGAAAGATCGATTGATTTGCCCAAGTTACATACTTAGTTTGTGAAATCCATGCTTTAAAAAAACAGTTTTTCCAACATTTTTCATGCTCCCTTCCATAAAATTTTGAAGTTGATTGGACCTGGGAGGTGAGGGAGATGGAATGCAGAAAGCAGAGAACATGTTTCTGTCCAGTTTACCGTTAGTGCAGTGGGATATGGTAGTCATCACACCAGAAGTGCTTTTTTTTTTCTTTTTTTGCAAACAAGGCCAGTTGCTTTCATAATAGGCATGTGGGAGGTCATGCCCTTATTTTGATAAGGATGCCATTGCCAAAAGCACTTTTTAATATGCCTCACTCAGTAATCATCACCAGACCCTAAAATGTGTTGCTGGGAACTCTTCACGTGAGAAATGATGAATCCTGTAAGAGTCATTTTAATTTTCAGAACTAGCCAAGATTCTTTCAGAGCTAAATTGAAAAAGGTGGTTACTTGTCATGAATGCCTGAGAAAATAATAACAATGACTAATAATAATAACCAGGGCCAAATGTGTTGCTCCCCCTCAGTGCTCAGGGCATGATGAAATAAAGTAATTTGGGGAAGCACCGGTCTACAAAGTTAAATAAGTTTGTTACAGGACTTCTTGGAGATCTGGATTTGCTAATGCCCATCATCTAAAAGGAATGCTTTTGTGCTTTTGTAGATTTTTCTTAAATTTATTTCACCACAGAAGCATGTGTTATGGTGCATCTAGAGACAACTATATAAGAAAATAAATTTTGGAATGCACTGAGCTAATTATTATAGTTGGATAAAAATGAAAGCAATCATCAAAGTTTTTCTTTTTATTGTCTAAAGTTTTATATATGTCTCCTTTTCCCCAATTGACCCCCCCTTAAAGTTTTTTTTTTACAACATACAGATATTCCCTGAAGATAACTCCAAGAGGAAAGTCTAAATTAGTTTAAGTGATTAGACCATAATTGAGACATGCATTCTTTTTTCAAAGTGGTTATTTTGAAGAACAGCTCTTTTTTGAATGGATAAGATCTGTAATTCCAGTCCAAGTTAGTAATGCTCTTTCCCTCTCCTTCCCGCCCTTCTCCCTCATAGTTTATAGCTCATCACTTTACATGAGCAAATGTTTGTTATGGGCATTTTCCCATTAGGTTGCAATTCCTCTAAGAGGGAGATTCTCGTTTTTGCATCCAACACACCAAGCACAGCGGCTGGATCGAGTAGGCCTTCATAAAAGGAAGGGAGAGGCAAACCCATGACATCATGGGAGAGACAATGGGCCTTAATTATTTTTTCTATAACAATCACTGTTATATTAACATGTTTGTGATATAACGATCCCTTTCCCTTTCTGAACGATGGAATAGGGAATTGGGCAATAAATGTTTCTCTTCTTTCCTAACAGGTACTTAAATGCCTTCACACTGTGAATTTCTCTTAATTGCCCCCAAACCTGAGGCTGACATATCAAGTTTATTAAGTGGCCTTGGGCAGATGATAACAAATTGGATGTTATACTAATTGGCCCGTGCAATTAGCACACAGTATTTGGGAATTCCAGTGATGGGAGTGAGTGGAGAAAGCCCCTCCAACACTTAGGAAAGGGCTGCAGTAGCTCAGCTCACACTTTCTTGGGGGCATTTCACTGTAGGCAAGTTATTTCTGCTAAATTTTATTAAATGTCATAAAACCTATGACCCTCACTGGAATAAAAGAGAAAGAAAGCAGTCTTATTAAATAGGCACAGCTCCAGATTGGAGCTCTGACATATCTATTCATTCATTTACTTGTTTGGCAATCATGCACAAATCTGTTGAGCTCCCCTGTCCTGCTTATTCATAGACCTTGCGATGAACTGACCGCCTGCTCTCCAAGGACAACACTCACCTAAATGTGCTCTCTGTACACTGGTTTTGCTCATGGCCTTAATACTATCTGGACTCCTGTAGCACTGTCCTCCTGGTTGTCTAGGTAGAAACATGGGCACAATTTCTGAAACTTTCCTCTTTTTCACACCATAATTCAGCACATGTAAGTGCATGAATATGCATACATGCACCCACGTCCACAATCTGTCAGGAAATCCTATTAAATCTTACACGTCTCAAATATCTCTCTAACTTTTGGTCCCCATGTCACGCCTTATTTAGATTTTGCTCATCTTTTGCCCAGATGATTGCATCCGCCTCCTAACTTGCCTCTGGATTCCCATTCTTCAATCCATTCTGCATCATGCAACCAGAATAATTTTTGTTTCCGTAAAACAATAAAACAGATCTGATCTTTTCAGTGACCAGCTCAAAAATTTTTAGTGGCTCTCTGTTTTTTCTCAAAATGAAACCGAAAACTTCCAGCTTCCATTTAGAACAGAGAAAGCTGGAAAGAGCAGAGATCTCCCTGTTACAACTAAGCCACTGAATAATTTGTAAAATCACAACTTTCCTGGATCTACCAAAAAAGTTGAGGTTGCAGGGCAGCCAATGAACTCAGGATTTGGGGGAAAGATAGCTCCCTTCAAGGAGAAATAGAATGCAAGTACTTCACAGCATATGCCACCAGAAATAATTCAGCTGGAAATTTTAACAAACTGCTAAAAGCTTCGTATGGTCCACCATCGAGTACAGTTCACCTGGGAGCCACTAAAATAGAGGGAATTTGCATCCACTTATAGGCTCCTCTCCACAGACCTCTGCTGGTCCTCACAGGAAAGTCTAGGGTAGAATGAGAGTAGACAAAGGAACCACTGGGATACTGACTTGGAAGATGGGAAGAGCAGCTGTTGAGGGATAAGCAAGAGCCCTGCCCCATTAATCTCCCCTATTTCCCCTATGGAACCAAAGCTTGCAGGTGCTGGGGAAGGGTATCAAAGCCTGTTGCCCTTAGGACACGTCTTGGTTATCATAGCCACTGTAGTGGTATCAGAGGCTTGTGTTCAAGCCCCCCTTATTTTACTTCATAAAGGGCCCAAAGCACAAGATTAGTGTTGCTGGAAATTCCTATATGGTGAAAAGAAGCTGTATAGCGCTTCCTTTAAGGGTACAGCACAATAAGATACTTTGAGAGAGAGAACATTCACATAACTTGTATTACAGTATATTGTATAATTGTTCTATTTTATTATTAGTTATTGTTGTTAATCTCTTACTGTGCCTAATTTATAAATTAAACTTCATCATAGGTATGGATGTGTATAGGAAAAAATATAGTATACATTATCAGTATATAAGTATCCGTGATTTCAGGCATCTACTGGGGTCTTGAACGTGTCCCCCTTGAACAAGGGGGGACCACTGTACTAGTGAGAAGGAAGAACAATAGGAAATGTAATTCATTATGGACTAAAGGAAATTGTAATTCATTAGAAAGCATTTTGTCAGTTTCTTATATAATTAAGCATATACTTATCAGATGGTCCAATGATCTCTTAGGTATTTATTTACCCAAATGAATTGAAAACATATGTTTATGCAATTACATGTAAGCAAATATTTGTAACAGCTTTACTTATTATCAACAAGAACTAGAAACAATTCATATGTTGGATAAAATATAGATAAAAATTCTGGTACATCCATACAATGGAATATATTCAACAATAAAAAGAAAAGAACTATTGATTCACAATACCCTGCCAAGGACCCTGGGACAAGCATTCACACAGCTCTATTTTTAACATGTTAAATATAATGAATGTGTTTCTAACATAATCTTAAAAACAGAAAGGGAATAAAAGAAAAGAACACATTGTCTTCAATGCAGCACATAGATATTGTTCATATAAAATTCCTTCCAATAGATTTTTTTCACATTTGCATAATGTTAGTGGTGCCTGTATACACCAGGTGCTCCTCTGGCCTCAAGTCTGCCCTGCCTGTCAATGGAGTCACATCTGAAAGCAGCTAAGAGCCTCATTGTATATCACTTGGCTATTAAAAGCACAGATTTTGAAGTCAGATCGCACTGGGGTCAAATTTATGGTTTTGCCATTTGCTGGCTGTGTAGCTCTAGGCAAATTATTTCACATTTTGGAACCTCTGTTTCTTTTGTAATGTGTTTGTAACAAAATTATCCTCATGATTGTTGATTTGCAAACTGGACCTATACATGAAGGGCAAGAAGAGACCAAAGAAAGGGGCAGGCCACTCCAGATGGGGTAGGTAGTGGTTGAGTTTTTTGGATGCCTCTCTCTGTCCAAGAGAAATGGCCATCTGAACCTACCTATGAAATGCATAGTGTTGTAATTAATGTCTCAGTGGGAAATTTCTCCTGATTGAGTTTTAAAATGACTGGACAATGGCTAGAATTGACAATAGCTGTGGTGAAACTAAATCCAAGGGAATTTTTTCCTTTTTTACTCTCTACAGCCAGAGTCAGTGAACTACAGTCCCTCCTTTTCTTTTACTCTCTACAGCCAGAGTCAGTGAACTACAGTCCATGGGCCAAAATCCAGTCCACCACCTGTTTTTGCAAATAAAGATTTATTGGAACACAGGCACCCTCACTTGTTTATGTATTGTCTGTGGCTGTTTTCATGTTACAATGGGCTGAGTTGAGTAATTGCAGTGGAAACCATCTGGCTCCTAAAGCCAAAACCATTCTGTATCTGTTTCCAGAAACATCGTCGACCATTGTACTACAGTAATTCTCAGAAAACATCCTATCTGTTTCCAGAAACATCGTCGTCGACCATTGTACTACAGTAATTCTCAGAAAACATGAATTTTCGCCATAGTTTGTGTAGTAATTCCAATGTCACTCTACATTATAATTTCCTGGTCTTCGGGACACTATATTTACTTGGAAATTATATTGAACAAGGAAATTATTTTAGTGCAATCTGTGGCAGCGGTGGTATTGGATGCTGTGATTATTCATTTTGAATATTGTGTCTTCTGTGGTTTGAAGCTGGTGCTCATCTTTTTTTTGTTTTGCTTTGTTTGTTTTTGTTTGTTTGTTCTGTGCCCTCTAATCAAGACCTCCCCACTCCCACATATTCTAAAACCAAATAGGAATGAGGGTTTGTTTCAGGAAGACCGTGGTGTAGTAGAAGCAAATGGACCCTGTTTCTCATCTAGGGAAAGTGTGTCAGTGTGACTGTTCACCAGGGTGAGAGGTCTCCTTCGGGATTTGGAGCCCAAACACCAGCTAGTACAAGAAGCTACTATAACTTCTATTCATTGCACACTTGCCCTGGGTTGCTCTCTGAGCTACGCACTTTCAATGTTATCTCATTTAACCCTTAGAATATGTAATTGTTGGAGAAGGTCATTCAGAGAACATGACTGCCGATGACCGGAGAGCTAGACCTGGACAATCAGAGGCTTCTTACCCTCTTCCCTGCCCTTGGAATGGACCTTCTGCCCACTGTTCTGATGGTCAGAACTATTTTCAAGGACTAAGCCGTGAGAAAGTATGACGTTGTTGAGACCATCTGGCTGGTATAGGTGACTGAACCCAGTTAAGTCTATATAAACTAACAAACAAAATAGAAACAGACTCATAGATACAGAGAACAGATTGACAGCTGTCATAGTTGGGGGGCGGGGGAGCTGGTTAAAAGGGTGAAGGGATTAAGAAAAAAAAACCTCATAGACACAGACAACAGTATGGCGATTAACTAGAAGGAGAAGGGGGTGCGGGTAGGTTGAAGAAGTTAAGGTGGGATAAATGGTGACAGAAGGAGACCTGACTTGGGGTGGTGAATACACAGTACAATATACAGATGATGTATTATAGAATTATACACCTGAAACCTATATAATTGGTTAACCAATGTCACCCCAATAAATTCAACAAAAATTTTAAAAAAGGTTTTGGGGGGCAATGTGGGGATCTACTCTGGTATGTAAGTTTCCTTGCTTATCAAACCTGTCACTTACCAATCTGGAGTGGCCTGGAGCATGGAAGATGAAATAAATGTATGACATGATTGAGCAGAGTCAGTGCATAAAGGAGGGGTAGCCGAGAGCAAAGCTGTATGTGGGGAAGCCAGGTACCCCCTTATTCACTGTTCCCTCTATCCAGATCCGTGGTCCTTTTTCCTAGTGTTCTAAGAATGAGCTTTGTTGCTGCTGTTGTTTGTATGCTTTTTAAAATTTACATCAGCCACTTGTGTACTTAAGATAGGTATCATTCGCTATCACATTTAACTATAAATCCTTCTTACTATTTCTTTTTTTTCAGTTTTGAATTTTATTTCATTAGCTTAAAAGGTGAACAATATGTGTTTCAAATCTTATTAAACTCATTTATCTGAACATGTTTACATAGAGCACAGATACAGGATTTCAAGTAACTTATGGTAGAGGCCATTGTCCACTTAAAAATAAGCTTCTTTCTTCCACAAAAACTGCATTGAAAGGCAAAAAAATTTTCTTTTATACTGCATAAGAGCTAGATGCAAACTTTTGATGTAAATTTATTTCATTGTCAACTCTCATGCTAAAGCTGGGAGGCACAAATGTTCATAGTTCAGTTAAATGATACAGACAAAAAGCTTCAGGTTCTCTCAGATACAAATCAGAAACCTTCATCCACGTGTCTTACAGTAGTAGGTCAGACTTGATTGTCTTGCCAGGTCACTTCTTCTTTCCTTTCCCTTTTTTACTTCCCTCTCCTTGCTGAAGAGTTTGGTCACTACCTCCTGTTTTTTGTGTCCTTGTTTTTAGTTTAGGAATCATTTCCGCTGCATACAACATTACTGACTTATGTGATGGGAATTGTACAAGACAGAGGCTGCCATCTTCCTGTTTGAGTTGAACCCGGACTCTGCCCCTGTACTGAGCATCAGGATTCCATTCTCTGGAGTACATTTTGTTTTTCTCAAGAAATGCATTAAGTCCAACTGCTGAGCACTCATCTTGAATCTCTGTAGCTGTAGGGTTTTCAGCAGCCTTGCTTATGGGGATTCGCCTGCCCTCCTGGATGGTCTTCTCGTTATTTAAATAAGCAGGGTATATACACATAAACCTGTACTGGTCAGTCAGGGATCGCACCGCAGCACAAGCCGTCTCTCTCAGTGCCCCCTGGGGTGAGACTCCTATTTCTTTAATTAGCTTTATCGCTTGGACATATGGCAATATAAAATTCTTACAGTTAATATCTTTGCTCTTTTGCATCCTTCCATTGCTTTTCAAATGTAAAAATTCTCTATAGGTTAGAATAAATATTGAAATATTTTCTTCCTGTTTGAGATTATGAAAAATGTAATTAAGCCAACATTATTTTATGATATTGATATGGCTACTTTTGACAGAGTTAAAGCAAATTTTTCAACAATAAGCAAATGATCAATTGGGGGTATCCAGTTGTCTTAAGCTTAATAGAATATGTTACTTACAGGAACTAAAATGATGAATTCGACTGGAGAGGTATTAATTTTATGAATGCATGTAAACCCATATGAAATGAGAAAATGTTCTAACGATTTATTTATTTCTTATTCTTACTGGTGTGGACGTTCATCACAAGATACTACATTGTGTAGTATAGTCCTTTGCAAAGCACATAGCATCCCAACTAATTCTGCAGAATGTTAATTTATTTTTCACGATAAAAGAGTATTGTGGTAAAACACATTTGGGAAATACTGCTTTGGAAAAAACAAAATTGTTTTTTTTCCTCAAGGATTTCTCATAGTATTTAATGTCTGTTGTGAATTTCCAAGAGTGTAATGTAATAAGCAGCATTATCTACACTAACTCAACCGTGGCCTCTTCCAGCCCTGCCTCCCCTCCCTCTACCAGAGCATCTTGGAGGACTGCTGTTCCAGGGAACATGCTTTGGGAAGGCTGTTGTGCTGAAAAGCAACCAGAACTGGACATTAGGAACTCTTAAATGAGGCCCTTAGCTGACCTGGGGTAGTTTCCTCCTCGGTATAATAGGCCCTGGAATTGCATCATCATTAGAAACCTATGAAATGGTCTCCGGAAGGACTGTCCATTGCTAGCTGTGTGTCAGGGCTTCCTAACAAAATCACAGGCATCTGTCAACACCCGTGTTCAGTTCTGAAACTGAACACGTGGGAAGAATATTAGGCGACCTCTAAGATCTTTTTTACCTGTGACATTTCTTGGACCACAGTGGAACACTTTGGTTCATATTACAAATCCTGCCCTCTCTAGTGCTATTTGACCATGGAATTTTTCTATCATACACCTGGGAAATCTGAATAAACATGGAAACATTCAGAATAGAGTTTCCTGTATGTAGGGTCACCAAGCCTTCTGGTTTGTCACAAATATTTCTCCTTTACATTTGGTGCCCTGGCATAACCGTTTCCAAGGCTAAATGATTTAAATAATAAATTATATGGTCACTTTACTCAGACTCCAAGTCTACCCACCTTTTTGGCTCCTGATGATTTTTAAAAATAGATAACATTTTGTAATGTCAACTAAGTGTAGGTCCTGTTTTAGTAAGGACTTTTTAGGTACTGTCTTATCTAA
This sequence comes from Myotis brandtii, assembly GCF_000412655.1. Taxonomy (NCBI): domain Eukaryota; kingdom Metazoa; phylum Chordata; class Mammalia; order Chiroptera; family Vespertilionidae; genus Myotis; species Myotis brandtii. The sequence continues at coordinate 1,222,637 of NW_005368860.1, forward strand.
TTTTCACAAAACTCTATAAGTTTGGTACTTTTATCATCTTCATTTGCAGATGGAGAAACTGTCATATAACTTGTTCAGTGAGTGATGGAGATTTTACCCCCGATAATCTGATTTCAGAGCTCTCCCTCCTTTAAATCTACACTATAGCATTCTTTCCAACCTCGAATATCAATCATTGTAGCTCTAAAACCTATGGCCCACTCTATGCCTTTGCTCAAGCTACTTCCTCCTTGGAATATCTCTTTCCTACCCAAAGCATGTTCCCCGGAATATGAAATGAGATATGAAATGAGAAAATGTTCTAATGATTTATTTATTTCTCATATGAAAACCCATATGAAATATTTATTTATTTCTTATTTCATATCTCTTCCCTTCTGTGTCTGTAAATCCTGTGAATTCTATAAGTCTTTGCTTAGAACAGTCTCACTATAAAACCTTCTGCTTAGAGTCTAGCTCCTGATGGCATGCAATTAGCTGGAATTTCACTGGCAATTATTGTGTCTGCCATCACTTCAGCACATATTCTGATATGCCCTTTGAGAGTCATAAAAGCTTCAGTGATTGAAATGCCTCTTCCCGATCCAGATTATCATTCATGCAGGCCTGGTGCCATGTCAGAACCTGTGCTTTTCCAAAGGGCCTCCTAAGGCACGATGCCATCACAGTAAATACCACCCTAACCCTCCATCCCAAAGGGGAAGGAAATACAAAAGATGGTGAAAAACATCGACAGCTTTAAAATGCCTGTGTATTCTTGGCTCTTGGTTCCCGACCGGTGGTATGCTGAGGTCACAATAGCTAGCTTTGACTTTGTTCTTTGGTGACATTAGGCAGTCGTTTTCTCCGAGCCTCAGTTTCCTCATCTATAGATGATTATCTGTGTGATCGCATATGTCCTGCCTCGTCTAAAGGCTTCTATGTGGGTCTAAAGAGAGAACTTGAGGAGAATTACTTTATACATTGTAATGTGCTATATAATCACATACAATGCTAATATATCTTGGATCTACAGGCATTTCTTTCTGATTTGGGAGAAGAGAAAAATATTTGTATAGCAAAGGTGGAAATTTATTGAAGAACAAGTACAGACTCCCACATGGGGAGGGGGAAAGAGTCCCCGAGAAGAGAAATTTATAAGCAACATTTTCTTGATGTCTTCATCCAGTTTGAAATCTGATTTCCCCAGTTAATTCTAATGAATATACAGGAGAGACATAATCTAGGAAAGCCACTCAGTAAATCCACAAGCAGCTCCCAGAGCAGCGCAAGCCAAGGGCAGGTGCCTGCCTCTCCCATTAAAATGCAAGTACATCTTCTAGAGAAATTGATTCATTTGAGGCTGCTTGTCAACCACCAAGAAAATCTTCTGCATTGTACAAGCAGGCAGACAAGTCATCCTGGGGTCACTAAGGTCTTGGCCTCTTCATGCATCTTTCTATTGCTCATCATTTGGTGTTTCCATCCACTCCACCCACCTATTTCCCCTGCTGAGCTCCTAACCTGTCCCAGGTGGATTGTTGAGCTGCAATCCAATAACACTTGGAGCCAGGAAATTAATTTTCTGATGTTTCTACTTCAACCTTCTTTTATTGCACCTTACGTTTGTCTTATATTTTCCCTCACCACTCCTGACTCCAAATATATATTTTCTTCCATATCTCCCCATCCTAGAGAAGGCTGTAGGTCAAAGGAGGTTAATTTATCGGTGCTTGGAACACTGTGTCAGGGGCAGTTGGCAAAAGAAAGAACTTAGAAGAAATGGCTGTGGAGTAGACAGTCCTTCACCCCCAAAGTCCCTTTAGTGGCTTGTAATCAGGACAACAAATAAACTTGATGTAGTGAACACATAATAGGTCAAATTGGCCATTACCCTTTCAGGGCACGTCTGTGACTGTTGCCTCTGTTTCATGTTTCCCTGGTTAATGAAAGCTTTCCCCATAGAGACCATTTCTGAGTCTCTTTGAACTCTGTTGGGAAGAGTATTTTTCATCCTGGGAAGTCATCTTAATTTTCTTTTCCCAAGGCAATTTGTACTGCAGGCATAGCCTGACATTTCTCCCTTCCTTGTATTTGGTTTTATGTGCAAAGAAAGTAAGAGTTCCCATTACTCAGAATGGGAAAGAGATTAGAAAGTCACATTGGTTGAGCCTCTATAATTTACTAGACAATGCTCTCTGTGCCTTGCATATTTTATCTCCTGCAGTTCTCATACCAACTCAGTGAAATAGGTATAATTATTTCTACTTTGAAAACAAGATACCCAGTTTTCAGAGACTTTGTCCAAAACAGATAGGATTTGAACTTAGGTGTCCCCGTATACAAATGTCCTTGCTTTTTCTTATATCAGTGGAGAGCAGTGGTGTATTATTGGTCACTTAGATGGAAGCTGCCTATATCATCAGTTTGTTCCAATGAACTTAGCTTTAGCTCTTGGACTCATGTGGACCAATGGTTTCTGGTGGCTCAACAAAGAACTTGAGTTTGAAGCCTCTAATTATTGCAAATTTGCAATTCTGAGAATACCCTTTCCATGTTCTTAGGGATTTGGGGCTGATGATGACAATGACCTTTCTGAGTAAGAGTCAAGATCTCATATAATTCAAAGCATCTGTCCCTAGGGTATCACTCCATCCTGTCTATGTAAGTTGTTATGTCACTTATAAAAGAACACAGAGTTTAATAGTTTGTTGTTTTCTTTTAGCAATTGTGAGTGATCTGACATTTGTCAATAGAGTGCTTTATCCCATCCAGAAGATAAACATTGGTGTAAGACATATATTCCTGAAAGTATGAAGCTATAGCAAAAGGCGATTGTATAAAATCCATTTGGAGATGCTGAAGGATTCTTTTAGGTCATGGTCCCAGTTTATAGTTACAGACATTGCATAAATTAGCCACGTCTTCTAGAAATTTCCTTAACAGTGTTTTATATTGTGGACCATTTTCCCCCTCCTGTGGGATTTCTCCTGGAAGATTTTGGCAAGTGTCCACTGGGGGTTTTATTCAGTGTTAGAAAGCAGCCATCTTGGCTGTGCTAGATATCATTCTCATGGATCTTAAAACCTATTTGTTTCTAGTATTTCTTTTAGAATCTGGGTCAAAATTTGTGTCTCGAGTGGAATGCTTTAACTCTTCCATGGGATTGTCTTTATATTATAAGAGGTTCCCAGGCAAGGACTGTTAGAGAAGCATACTTAGCCTCTCTAATGTGATGCTATTCGAAAAGTATTTATGAGATTTTAATGGTATCTCTTTTACTGTAAGCCTCCACCTTTAGGATAGCAAGTTTTTTGGGGGGGAGGGAGGAAGCTTGTTAGTTTGAATGTCATCCTACAATAGTTAAACTATTTCAAGTTATGGTGGCTATTAGAGAATATGCAGGTGTTCCTAAAATGTGTACACACTTTGAATAATTATTAACTCCAGCGGGTTAAATCTGAAAAGAAAGAAACATTGGGATTAATAATTATTCAAAGTGTGTATACATTTTTTGTGCACCTTATATTTACTCTTTTATTTTTGACAATTTGATGTGTCTTTGGAAGGACCATTGTTCAGCTATTTAAAATCAATTTGGTTTCTAGTAAGAAATTAGATTCTACAGGAGAGACTGAAGTAATTACTGCATTATTAAATTTGGTATTATTCTCTTTCTTTTTTAAGAGAAAAACTAGCAACAAAAATATATTAAGTCAAGACTTAAAGGAGTGTCCAAGAAATCTGTATGCACAGAGATACTGCTTGAACCATGGAAACACAATCAAGAAATATGCCTTTATCAGTTATGTATGAGAAAGTTTTTAGCTTGAGAGACTAACAATATTTCACAAGTAGGTAGTTGACTATTAGAAGAATGTTGGTTGTCTTTAGTTAGGAACTGGGATTAGATTGCATGTGATATCAGATTTAAAGGTGATAATGGTGTGAAATCTAAAGATACTTTGATTTCTACTTTAAAAACAAGATACCCAGTTTAGCTGAGACTGCAATTGCTCTGAGACACAGAGAGTAATCTTTAGCGGCTCAATCAAGGCATAATCTAAAGTAAACAATGGATCTTTGAAATGAACCATATTGTTGAGTTAACAGCTCTAGAATATGGCCTAACATATTAGTAAATGTAAAAAAAAGTAACTTATAATAATATGAGAAAATTGGTTTGGATGCTTATGTGTTCTGCTCTAATTATTCTCTCACTGTACATGAGGGTTTTGCCCTTAAGAATTCTGGAATTATAGCTAATTATTTATTTATTCAATTACACATAATGTAAACATATTAACCATACTAGTATCTAGGATATTTTTCTGGGACTTATAATCACAATTATTTCATAGTACATCTTATCTGGAAGTTTCATGTGTAAAGTAAATTCAACCTATTAAATTTAAGTTGATTTGATTTTTAGTTTGTTTACTTTCTAGTAGTCTCTGGAAATATTCAGTGACATATTGAAATATTCTGAATTGGAAATTACCCATTTTGTTGTGTTTTTTTTTCCCCTGAAAAGTCCCCTAATTCAGCCCTGTACTTATTTATGAAAATATAAGCTTCTCTCTTCTTAACATAATACTGTTTAGGAGTTTTAAAGACTATTTTTTTAAAAGACTACTATTGATTCACCATTATTTGGATTACATTTTTGAATCTTTATGCAATTTACCTGTAAGAGAAAGCCTTCTTAAATTGCTTTTTAATAGTATATTTCTATATATTTATTTATTTAGCTTTGTCAGGACCATTTAAAAAATATGCATAACAGGGCTATTTAAATTCTCTCCTGATCTTTCCCTTCTTACAACTTTAAACAACTTTCCCTATCAAAGGGCTAATAATAATTTAGTGAGCAACTTAGAACTATGTCCATCCAGGACATCTAGCAGAGTCCTGAATTCCATACCAGATTCTGGTATAACCTTTAGAGAATTAGGAAAAATTTTAATTGTGGCCCTCAACTTTTTCTCTACTATTTTATAAGGAGGTAGTTGAGTCAAAATACAGCTTTTTAACACTGCCTTCTGATTTGAGAATTTAAAAGAGATATATGTGCAATGTAAGTGTTCCTTTCCTGTGAACATCCCCACCCTGCAAAGCAGGCTCAGTCAGTAGGTCAGAAGATGGAGCTGAAGGAATTGGAGGATAAGATAAGACAGATGAAGAGAGATGCAAGGAGCAGAGATTTCAAAAGGCTGTACAAGGGTGCACAGGAGAGTCTTTGTAGAGATTTTGTTGCGGTCAGCATTTTGTATATGTGAAGTTAGCATACAAGTTGAAAAAGCTGACTACTGGATGTTTGCCTTTTTTGCTTTCTATTTCTTTCTGAAGCTCCTCTAAATTTTGACATGCAAACAGTTCCACATAATATCCATTGTTACTCGAAGTAAAAATAGTTTTGCCATCCACCAAGCTAAGCACAAAAATTAGTGTTGTAGTGAAAATTTACAGGGAAGCAGCTGTCTGCCAGAGCGGGCTATGCTTTGCCATAGACAAATCATGACAGACAGGAAAAAGGCCACTATAGTTGGTCAGGAATGTGTGTTTATGAATAAATGTTTGGGGTTCCCTAACCAAAGAGAGGCTAGGAATGAAATGTGTGATCAAAAATACAGTAAGTGTGGGCCTTGCTCTAAATGAACTAAATAACTTACTTTCATGAGTTGGTAAGACTGATTCAGCCTATGCTTTCATCTGTTTCTTATGGAGCACACTCTTGTACATGCAACAAACAAGACAGCACAGGACAAAAGAACACCAGCCATCACTCACCCCCCCCCCACAATTTTATGCATATATATAAACATGTAGGGAATAGTTGAACAGGCAGCTAGGATAGGGAGAAATTAATCAAGGGGCACTTATGATCAAAACCTCGAGTTAAAGACTCATCAGAAGCCCTTCCCTCTACTGAGGACCCACCCATAGAAGCTATTTTTTTCATCTGTACACTACTGTGTGCTCATCATCCCAAGTCAAGTCTCCTTCCATCACTATTTATCCCCTATACCTTCCTCCATCTCTCTCCACCTTCCTCTCCCCTGGCAATGACCATACTGTTGTCCATGTCCATGAGTTTTTTTTCTCTTTTTATTTTCTTTTGTGCTCAATTCCTCCACCCCCCAACACAGCCCCCAATGCCCTCTGCCCCTGACAGCTGTCAGCCTGCTCTCTATCTATGAGTCCGTCTCTATTTTCATTCTTAGTTCATTGTGTTCATTAAGTAAAAGTTATGATTCCATTAGACTAATACGGAGCTGATACCTTGTTTATTTAAAGGTTTCCCATGTGATTCTGGTTGAAATCCTCTTTATTTATTTATTTTTTGGATTTATAACAAGTGATAGTTTTAAGACTATGTGGCTTTATGCTGCTGTTTTATAGAGGAAACCAGGGGATCAAGAAATGTGTCTAATCTTGCTACTTATTGACTCATTTGAGACTAAACCCATAACTACTAGACTTTAATTTTGGTATCTGAATGTAAACCTAGACCTTGGTTAGAGTAGCTTCTAAGACTTTTTGAGTTTGAATCCTGATTATACTTCTGGATTGTTTTGACTAAACTGTTCCTTGAGATAAGAAGGGTAGAATCCTAGCCGTTTTGCTCAGTGGTTAGAGCGTCAGCCTGCAGACTGAAGGTCCCAAGTTCAATTCCTGTCAAGGGCACATGCCCGGGTTGTGGGCTCAATCCCCAATAGGGGGCATGCAGGAGGCAGCCAATCAATGATTCTCTCTCATCATTGATGTTTCTCTCTCTCTACCTCTCCCATCCTCTCTGAAATCAATAAAAATATATATTTTTTTAAAAGAAGAAGGGCGGAAATGCAGCTTCGGAACAGGAAGCAGAGGGGTAGGCAATATGTCACGGTCTTTTCTTCCCACCTTTTCTTCAGCCCATGAGTGATACTTGATTATAATGGTAGAAGAGAGGTTTAAGCATGACTAGTGTGTTATGGCCCATTTGCATTTTTGAAAAAGAAGAAAACAATTATATTTAAACACCTGCAAATAGAGCTTTTTCAAAGAAGGACATGGTAAAGGCAGAAGAGGGAGCTTAAAAATTAGGGTCCATCTGATTCCATCTTTGCTACAATTATGACCAATGAAAAGCTCCATGAATGGAAGCTGCGAGAGAAACATAATGGATTCATGTTTTAAGATTGTTACAAGGATAAAGCATTAAATTGCAATGTGGTTATCAAATAGACCATAGCCTATCTCTGGCTAAGGGAGCATGAAATTCAAAACAAAAATAAATTACATGGAAAATACCTATTCGCACATAAAATTGGAATGAATATTCCTTAGGGCTGGTTCCAAATCGTACTTGCTTAAGTTGTAATTAGAGAGAATCCTAGCCAATGTGTGGATAAAACTAACAATACTGGTGAGATGATTAGCCATTGGGGTATCCAGCCAAAGATTACTTTTCTGATAATTAGCTTTAGTATAGAGAGCCTAATATTTGCCAAGAAAAATATATGTTGGCATGTAAAGAGCCCCATATGGGCTGGCAAATATGTGCTTGGGATGTAAAAGAAATTAGGAATCAGAGAACTAGGCTCTGAATTGGGAGATCTGGATGACATTTGCAAGTATATTACTCATTCTCAGGGCTTGCTCTTGACACTTCTGACATATTTGGGCAGCCACACAGGTGCGCGCTTGGATCGTCACCCAGGAAAGACCTTGCCATTGGGCTACAAGGAGTGCTTGACAGCCTCAAGCTGACACCACCTTTAGGATCTACCGTACATTTCAAGTCAAGGGCTAGACATTCTTGGGCAGTTACCAGCCAAGGACTGAGCATGGCAAGTCATTTGGTTCTGGCCATTTCTGCTCCACAGAAGAGACTTCCAATACGGTAGGCTGGTTCTGCTCCAAAGCTCCCTATTGAGCTGGCAGAGTCAGCTTCAGGTATGCACTCATTCAGCCTGAGGTTTTCACTGCCTCATCTTTACTTCACTGTTGTATTAAAAACACATCACCAGCCCTGCTGGTGTGGCTCAGTAGGTGAGCATTGACCTAGGAACCAGGAGGTCATGGTTCGATTCCAGTGTGGGGTGTGCAGGAGAGAGCCAATCAATGATTATCTCTCATCATTGATGTTCTATCTCTCTCTCTCCCTCTCCCTTCCTCTCTAAAATCAATAAAAAATATATATTTTTTAAAAATGCATCACCAAACCCAAGGCAATCTAGATTGTCTCCTATTCCATTTTCTAGATGTTTTATATTTTTGCATCTTATATGATTCATTTTAAGTTAATATTTAAGAACTTCTCGCACATGTATCTTGGTGAACATATAAAAGCATCTCTAGAGTATATGCCTAGAGCAGTGATTTTCAACCTTTTTCATCTCATGGCTATTTTTGCATCTTATAGGATTCATTTTAAGTTAATATTTAAGAACTTCTCGCATATGTGTCTTGGTGAACATATAAAAGCATCTCTGAGTATATGCCTAGAGCAGTGATTTTCAACCTTTTCCCTCTCATGGCACACATAAACTAATTACGTATACTAAAATTCTGGGGCGCACCAAAAAAATAGATATTTTTGCCAATCTGGCAAAAAATAGGTATAATTTTAATACTCTCACACCAGATGGCTATTGCTGTGTTGACTGTGTCATTTTTTTATTTGACAATTTAAGGGAAAAGAGGTCAGTGACCCTGAATAAGTAGTCAGCTCTTACATATTTTGCAAATTTTTGTAGCCCACTGGTTAAAAATCACTGGCCTAGACTGGAGTGAAATTACCATGTTTTCATGTATGTACCTCTTTTACTTTTGGAGATAAGTGAAATTATGGTTTTGACAATTTCTAGCAACAGTGTGTGTGTGTGTGTGTGTGTGTGTGTGTGTGTGTTTGGTTCCCCACCCTTGTCAACACTTGTTAGAATAAGATAGTTTTACTTTTGCCAATTTAGTGAGCCTCTTGTTTTTTATTCCCTTTAATTTCTTTTTCACTAACCTCTTCTTAACTCTTGTTGTTACTGTCTTATTTTAAAATAATTTCTATATCTTTACATTTCCTTTCTAGAAGAATAGGTCCCAGGTTAGGCCTAAAACCAGTAGTCATATTTTGACTCCCTTTTATTGAAATTTTATTCTATGCCAAACAATGTTCTAAGTATCCTGCATGCATCATTTTATTTAATTATGATAACATATACCCTTGAAATAGATATTATTATTTTTACTATTATGTAAAATATTGTCATAAGGCCACACAAGATTATTGGCACAAAACACATCACTTGTCATCACTATGTCAGTGGCAAAACCATATGGAAGCCGGTTTTAATTCATTTCAAAGTCTTAGTCCTTTATACTAGGCTTCTGTGCCTCTTGAAAAATGCTTTGAAAAAACTGGATGCCATGTGTTAAATTCTCCACTAGCACAATACTATCAGTATATGGGTTTCATTGTTCTGATAGTTGGTTTTATCAAGAATTCTGACAACTGCATATTTCACTCACTGAGATTGAAATGCTCACATCACTTTTTAAAAAATGGGACACTAATAATGTTCTGCATTTGAACAAGGCTATTTGGCCAATTTGCAAAAGAGCCATACTTCAGGTGTGGTCCTGTAACTATAGACACGTGTATTTTTCTCATCCTGGTTATAAATTCAGACTTCTTTATATCCTCCCAAGATCTAGTATAAGTAGCTCTGAAGTCACACCCCCTTGCATAAGTTCTAAAAATGAGACAGTGCAACATAAGCCAATGAAAATCTGGGGTTCAAGTGGCTTATCACCCAAGATCAATGTGGATGTGGTGCACATTCATCATCTGTTTATTTATAAAGACCACCACCTTTCCCAGTATGTTTTTGTGCAATGTGCTACTTAGAGTTCCCAAGGGGTGAAGTATACTGTCTAAATGAAAGCCATTACTAGAATCCTCTTTGTTGTTTTGGAAAAGCTTATTTATGTGCCAAAATTCAATATTCTATCTTCTCTTATCAGCTGTTGGCATGGGATTTTAAATGTAAATGACTTCAGAATATAAATGTTTATATTTGTCAAGCTGAGAAGAATAAGTTGTTAAAACCGTAGGCTAAGTTGCTTGTTCACAAATGACATCAGCTTTGTATTCACATGCAGCTATTAGCTTGGATTAATGTAGTTACATTTAGGATCAGTGAAGGCAGATGGATTTTGCAACACACTCATGGTTTTGATGGAGAACAAAATAATCTTAACAAAAAGGCTAGAATGAAAGTTCAGAATTTCATCTGGGGTTTTTTAATAGGCATAGGAGCCAACACAATGTTGAAACACAATTGCATTCACTTTCAATTTGTTTTAAAGCTGAAGCAGTAAGGGTTTGCTCTAACAATCTTTTTCTTCTGGGATACACATAAGTAAAGGATGCTGCATTTGGGTTTTGAGCACAAAAATTTTTCATGACAATGACAGCCTGCTCTATTGGGTATCTTCCTACGGTCCATACATAATATAGTAACAGATTCATCTGCAAAGACTGTGAGAATAGAAGAACATCATTTCATACTTTCATCATTTCACTAATTTGGCAAGTATTTCTCTGAGCATTCAATTCTACAGGGATTAACTTACTATGTTTTCTAGACAATTCTTCAATGATTGAATTTGAGATTACCAACAGGGTAAAATATTGTTTTAGATGGCCACTCCTGCCTTCATTGATTTTGTAGAGAAATGGAAAGAAAGGCTGGTTTTTGATTCAATGGATGTCAGTTTATTTAGCAATAAATGATTATGTGGTAGGTGTTAGATATCACATACTAAAATGTGTCACTGCCCATTAACCTCCTTCAAGGAATTGAGAGTTTGGGGGAAAATGATGCTGCAGTGTCTTCTACATTATCCGTGGCTATGGTTCCAAATGGCACGGTGCATCCTAATTGTGTAGGGTGCTTGGATAACAGCCTAGTTCCCATCCCTACTCCAGAAATTCTGATTCAGTAGCTCTGATGTAAAGTCCAGGTACCTGCATCTTAAAGAGCACATCACTTTATGGACCACACTTTCAGACCTAGTCTGTGATCTTTGTTGACAAGGCTATTGACATGACAGGCTCTTCCTCATTCCAAATCTCTATAAAATTCTTTTTTCTGGCTGCAGAAAATGGCCATCACTTTCTCTTACAACTCTAGAATCTCAAAAGATGGTTAGAGGACCACCTACACTGGGATTGTGTAAGGTCCGTACTGAAACATGCTCTGGACCTGACCTACTAAATTAGATGCATTTGGGTGTGGAGTCTGAGAATAGAATATTCATTTGAACCCAACTGGTATTTTTTCCATCCACAGTTTTACTGCTAAGACCTATTCCCATATAAGGATCTTTAAAGGAACATTTTAAAAGAAACATTTTGAGAATATGCTTTGATCTTGTGTTGATTTTGCTTTCATTGTGTATTTTAGGCCTTGTTGCCACAAACCAAAATGATCCATTCCGCACTTCAAGCAGCCACCCCAGTACAATAAATCGTGAGAATTTAGAGATAAATTTGTTGAAATAATACCCAACTCTAAAGTTTTTCACCTTGACTTTGCTCTTTGTTTCCTGATTCACTTCACAATTTGTCTATTTGACTTTTAGCCTCCTTTCTCTCTCTTCTCTGACCCTGTGAACAATCTTTCATCTTGAGAATGTGGGGTAGATGAGAATTTTCAAGGCATTATAAAACACACTTATTTTAGACATGTTGACTAGAGTACAATCCTGTGAGATTGGAATTCTGATATTTGTAGAGATCTACTAAGAAATAAAAAAGCTTATCCCAAACTCAAAATGATGTAGAGTGGCTACTATATTTAAAAAAGTGGAGGGAAAATCACTGTAGGATTTAGATTGATAAGTCAAAATATCTCAGAGTTGAAACCTCAGAGTTGAAACAGATCTCAAAAGTTACCCAGCCAAGCTTGCTAACCTGTTTTAGGAAACCACATAACCACCCTTTTGCCTCATAACTGTTGTCTCTGTGGCCTTGGGTCCTAAGAAGAGCCTTGTGGTGAGTGTGGTAGCTTAGCGCTTGCTCACCATTCCAGTCTTTCTGGTGTGTCCTCCCATATACAATACTAGAGGCCTGGTGCAGGAAAATTCATACACTGGAGGGGGGGTCCCTCAGCCTGGCCTGCCCCCTCTCACAGTCCAGGAGCCCTCAGGGGAGGGAGGTGACCAGGTGATCAGGGGAAGGCAATGCCCCCATCACACCTCCTTTGCTGCCACTACCAGCAGCGTAAGCCTTGGCCAGCCCTGGTTTACCTGAGTCTTGGGCGGCCCTGGGTGGCTGGGCAGCCACCATGTGAGGCTTGCCTGCCTAGCGCTCGCCCACCATTTCAGTCTTTCTGGTGTGTCCTCCCTTATACAATACTAGAGGCCTGGTGCATGAAAATTCATACCTCGAGCCAGCCCTGGGTGACTGGGCAGCCGCCATCCGAGATACAGGCAAGCCTTGGGCAGGTCCTGGGCAGCTGGGAGGCTGAGGGGATTGGGGGTGTCCGGAGGCGGGCACACGGAGCTGCCAGGCCCACCTAAGAGTGGGCCCAGCCTTGCCATGTGCCTGCCGCTCCAGCGGGGCTGAGGGGACTGGGTGCTGCCATCTTGTGGCTGTGGGCACCGCCATCTTTGAGGGCGAGGCAGTCAATTAGCATATCCCCTCTTTATTAGATAGGATATGGTAGAAAGCCCAAACCTGTATTTCTTGCAGCAAGGATTTGGGTTGGGATCTAGATGACTGGGCACCTGACATCTGAGACTTGCCTGTGCCTCAGGTGTCAGCTGGGCAGCCACTATCCGAGGCTTGCCTGCTCCTCGGGCTGGCCTTGGGCAACTGGGCAGCCACCATCTGATGTACAGGCAAGCCTTGGGCAGGCCCTGGGCAGCTGGGAGGCTGAGGGGACTGGGGGTCTCCAGAGGCAGGCACACGGAGCTGCCAGGCCCACCTGGGAGCGGGCCCAACCTTGCCATGCGCCTGCTGCTCCAGTGGGGCTGAGGGTACTGGGCGCTGCCATCTTGTGGCTGTGGGCACTGCCATCTTTGAGGGCGGGACAGTCAATTAGCATATTCACTCTTTATTAGGTAGGATATGGTAGAAAACCCAAACCTGTATTTTTTTTTTTAATGCCCTTGACCGGAATTGAACCTGTGACCCTTTAGTCCGCAGGCTGACGCTCTATACACTGAGCCAAACCAGTCAGTGCAAACCTGTATTTCTTGCAGCAAGGATTTGGGTTGGGATCTAGATTCAGCCAGTCTGATGGGTGTTTGAAAGAATTTGAAGACAGAAGTGAGGTGGACTCACTTACTGCTTATTCCACAGTATCTGCTAGCATCATAAAAACAGAGGGTTAGGGATCATCTGTAGACTCTCAATAAATGCCTCATGTCCAGGCACTAGCTCTGTGAGGACATACACAGGTGCAGATGCTTTAGAAAAGGAGCAACTTTGGAGTTACCAGTTCTGGTAGCATCATCAGCTCTGGGAAAGCGAGGGATGGGTTTCAGGAGCAGCAGTTGGAGTGACTGCTTCCTGATGGTGAATTTTGATAAAGAGAATATAGGGACTGAGATGGGGAAAAGGCTAAGGCGAGGATGCTAGGGAACCAACCATTCATACCACTGGCCGAGGAAGACAGCCTCTTGAAAGAAACCCAGAAAAAATGCAACAGAATTGTGGTAAAAAGCAAATAAACAAAAAATAAAAACAAGAGTAAAATCAGAAGCATCAGAGGAGGGGAATCCTTATATCTGGGTAATGTCTAAGAAATTGAGGCAAGCTTCTAGATGTTCTATCATCACAACATCAAATCCATTCAAGTTGCAAGAACTTAACGTGAGGATTCATATTTTTAGAATACCTAAAATTTGACCTCACATATTTGCTTAGCTAGTTCCAGTGACAAGGAGCCCACTATTTTATAACGCAAACCAGGTATGACTCCAATAAAATGTGAAAACAGAAAATTAAGTAAAGGTTGACTTATTTTATTCCAGTTATTATTTGAACTTCCATATAGAAAATTAAAACAGTAATTAAATGATGTCCCACCCAAATAGAAGAAATATAGGGAATCCATTTCTTATTCAGAGCAAATGTTCCACCAGGGAAAACTTCCAAACTGCGGGGTTCTGACTTAATAAAGGACTAAGATCAGACCATCGGTAGTGAGTTAAATCTACCCCAAGAGAATTAAAGGAATGAAAATGCATTTATAAGACAGAGAAAGAAGCAGTGGTAAAGGCTGAGGAGACAACCTACTAAATGAAATTAATGATGACTCTAAGCTGGCTTCCCTCCTGAATTCATGTTAGCATCTGTACTGAACAAAGGAAAATAAAGGAGCAATCTGGATAATTGGAAAATAATATCTAAAAAGTTGGTAGCAATAATAACTTGATGTTATGTAGTCAGGTAGTACAGGTAAGCTGAGGAATAGGCAGGGTGGTCACAATTTCTAGTAATTGAAGGGTGTTGGAAAGTTGCCAACTCGCATCAATCTATAATAATAAAAGCTAATCGACCGAATGACTGGACGTTCTTCTGGACCACCTTCCAGATGAAGCCGGAGCTGCAGCCACAGGATCAAGGCAGCTGCCCTGGCTGCGAGGGAGGGATCGAGGCAGCCGCTGCAGCTGTGAAGGCCTACTCTTGCACAAATTTCATGCATCAGGCCTCTAGTATTTAATAATGTCTGAAATTTGATCAGTTAAAGCTGTGCTATTCACTACAATAGCCATCTATAATAATAAAAGTGTAATATGCTAATCGACCGAATGACTGTCCGGACGTACTTCTGGACCACCTTCCGGACGAAGCCGGAGCTGCAGCCACAGGATCAAGGCAGCCGCCCTGGCTGCTAGGGAGAGATCAAGGCAGCTGCTGCAGCTGTGAAGTCCTACTCTTGCACGAATTTCATGCATCAGGCCTCTAGTATTTAATAATGTCTGAAATTTGATCAGTTAAAGCTGTGCTATTCACTACAATAGCCCTATCCACATATGACTACTTAGATTTAAAACAACATTAAATTAAAAGTAAAAAATTCAGTCTCTCAGCTGAATTTTTTACTTTTATTTTATCATGTGCTCCACAGCCTCATGTAACCAGTGGCTGCTCTACTGGACATGCAGAGCCAAATATCTCAGCATACGGCATAATTTGGGACCAAATAAGAGAGGCTATGCTGTGCAAAAGGCTGGAAGTATTAAGTTTAACATAAGAGAAAATAATATGCATAAGTAAATGATGAAAGGGAAGGCAGAAAAAACAACCCAGTGACCAAATTGACACACTCCACAATTTCATTTTGTCTAAGAGCTCATGAGGTAACCTTCCAGGCTGTTCTGGCAAGCACTTGAGACCAAGTCCAAGCTCCAGTTTTATATTCTACTAGGTCTGAATCTTGAATATATAGCATTGTTCCTTCTTGATCATGGAGTTGGAGCATTGAAGATGAACCATGATTACTGATCCACTGGCAACAAAGATTAAAAACCATGTAGGATTTGGGTACACCAAGAATGATCACTTGTGTGTAAAACTGGAGACAACATGTAGAATTGGAGCCTGGCTCCTGAGCAAGTTCAAGGACAAAAACAAGTAGAAGAAAAGGATAACGTGAGTCAAAGTAATTCTTTTATCCACCTGCTATGAGCAGGTAACAAAGTTGTCATTAACATTAAAGGAAAACAATGTCAGATTTACACACATTTTCCAAGCATCAGTTTCTTTCCTGATACCTGGGGACTATACTTTGTGGACATTTGGCATTCACCAAGAAAATACCCACTTTCCTGTAGGTCAAAACTCATGGTGATAGAACAAAATTATTGTGAGAATGCCCCAGTTTATTCTTCTCTATGTTTATTAAAGGAGAATTCTGGGTGAGCTCATAAAATATCTTCCCCTCCCCTTATTTCCACGTTGCCAAGCACTTGACAATGTCACAATCGAGTATTCTAGACTTTGAATGCAGAACCCAGACAAAATGGGAAGAGAAGGAAGGACCAGGGAAAAGACCCTGAGCTGGGTAGATGTCCAGTCAGAGAAAGACTGAAATGATGAGGCACAGGAGTATCTGCAATATCTGACAGAATTTCATGAAAGAAGAAAAAGATATATTAAGAAGTATAACTTATGAGGAAAGGCGGTGGGCGAGGAGATCAACCAAAGGACTTGTATGCATGCATATTAGCATAACCAATGGACACAGATGGGGTGGGGGTGGGTGTGGTGAGGGCATGTGCCAGGGGTTGGAAGTGGCTGGGGAGAGGTCAATGAGGGAAAAAGGAGACTTACGTAATACATTAGAGGCCTGGTGCATGAATTTGTGCATAGGTGGGGTCCCTCAGCCTGGCCTGTGGGGATTGGGCCAAAACCAGCACTCCAACCCTGCCTGCTGCTCCTGCCTACCACTCCCACTCATCCCAGCCCTGCTGTGCCTGCTGCGGGCTTGCACCCAGTCAGTCCTGATCGGGAGAGGCTCGCACTGTCACAATGGCGCTCACCAGCCGTGAACCCCACCTCTGGCGCCTGTCTCAAGGGGGTTGAGGGTGGTGGTCTGGGACTCAATCGGTCCTTTGGCGGGGCATCAGGATGCCTTTGTGGGCCCAGGATCCAGATCCATCCCGATGAAGTTGGCACTGGTTGTTGGGAGCCACCTGGTGGCTGCTTTTATATAATTTCTTCCTTGCGGAGTGTCTAGGGAGGGGAAATGGCCCCAGTGCCTGAGGCGGACTTCCAGGAGGCCAGCAGAGGGAAAAAGGAGACTTACGTAATACGTTAGAGGCCTGGTGCATGAATTTGTGCATAGGTGGGGTCCCTCAGCCTGGCCTGTGGGGATTGGCCCAAAACTGGCACTCCAACCCTGCCTGCTGCTCCTGCCTGCCACTCCCACTAATCCCAGCCCTGCTGTGCCTGCTGCGGGCTTGCACCCCATCAGTCCTGATCAGGAGAGGCTCACACTGCCACAATGGCGCTCACCAGCCGTGAACCCTACCTCTGGCGCCTGTCTCAAGGGGGTTGGGTGTGGTGGTCTGGGACTCAATTGGTCCTTTGGCAGGGCAGCAGGATGCCCTTGTGGGCCCAGGATCCAGATCCGTCCTGCTGAAGTTGGCACTGGTTGTCGGGAGCCACCTGGTGGCTGCTTTTATATAATTTCTTCCTTGCGGAGTGTCTAGGGAGGGGAAATGGCCCCAGTGCCTGAGGCGGACTTCCAGGAGGCCAGCAGCACTGTCGAGATTGTGCCAGCGGTGCCCGTCCATCAGTGCCTGTCCGTTGGTGCCTGGCCTGTTCTCTGGAGATTGGACCTGCAGGACTACTGGGGGAGTGAGTGGCTGCTGTTGGGTTGGTGGGCCGCTGGGGCAGGTGGGTCAGCTGAGCGGCACTCGCACTGTGGGAGCACACTGACCACCAGGGGGCAGCTCCTGCATTGAGCATCTGCCCCCTCATGGTCAGTTCACATTATAGTGACCAGTCAACTGGTCGTTTGGTTGTTTGGTCACTTGGGCTTTTATATATATAGATTAAACAATAAAGAATTTAAATTTTTTTTTAAAAAGTATATATGCCCAGCCAGTGTGCTTAGTTGTTGAGTGTTGACCCAGGAACCAAGAGGTCACTGGTTCGATTCCCGGTTGGGGCATTTGCCCAGCTTGTGGACTTGATCCCCAGTAGATACCATATAGGAGGCAGCCAGTTGATGATGTGTCTTTCTCATAGATGTTTCTATTCCTCTCCCTTCCTTTCTCTTTAAAAATCAATATATACATTTTTTTAAAAGAAGTTGTATCTACAAAATTTAGGTAAAATATTGATTTACCATTTTTATTGACTATGTTCTTTTGACCCTGGCACTATTCTGAAATGGTGAAAAGCCAGGTAAAGCAGCTTTCTAAGCATTCCATTAGGCAGAGTCACCATGGCATGCCATTACCCCAACCAAGAATCCCTACTTTCTTAGATCCTTCTGCTTCTCTTTGCTTACTCTCCAGCATTTTGCTTCAGTTTCCTTTTTATGAAGAAAATCAAGCCATGGTGGCATGAGTATGGTAAATGGTTAGTCAAGTTTACTGACTGCTTAAATGACTGAAATGTGAGTTTTAAGATCTTGTCTCAGCAAAATTACAAATGACTAAGTTTTGTACTGTCTGAGTCACTGGTGCATTGATAAAACGCTTGATTAAATGAGTGACAGTTAGGGATATATTATATTAACAACCACATCATAGGGACCTTACAAGTGTCAATGAGCTAGAGTAAGTAAAAGTACAGTGCAAGCTGTAAATTGCCTATACAAGTGCAGGCTTTTATGGCTAAATAGATGTAATCGCAACTTTACCTTATGAACAAATCACCAAATATGTGTTGAGTACTTGAATTAGCATATATGTCATAAAAATAAATGATGTATTAACTGCCTAACTGTGCACAACTCTATTCTTGCTGCCCCCCAAAAAGGCTCCTTATGGCTTGTCCTTCCACAGAAATTATAGAGGGGCATAAAATATTTGCTATGTAGGAAGAGTGGGTTTCATGGAAATAATGTGAGCTTTAGGTCCAGGCTTTCACTCAGTGGTGCATCCATTCTTTTAACAAATATTTATTGAGACTTCAGAGTCTCTTCCATGGAAATGTTTATGAGATCCCAGGAATGGAAGGAAATAGGAATCTGAGGAAATCATTGAGCTGAGACATAAAAATTTGAATAATTGGGAAACCAGAAGGGGATTTCTTCCATGCAGAGAGAACACCATATGCATTGGCCCTACAGCAGGACCAAGGATGAAGGAGAAAGAGGGACTATAGCCGAAAGAGGAGAAAGGGACTGTGTGCCAAGGCTGGAGAGAGACACAACCCTTTCCGTTCAGTGTCCTGTAGACCCCATCAGTGATTGGGAACTCATTGAAATAGGAATGCTACCTGGACAGATTGACTGTCCCTGCAGTGAGGAAAGAGTAGAGGAAAGTCCATCAGCTCAGTGGCTGATGAGTAGTCTCAGGAAGAGAAGAGTGTGGCTGGCCATAGGAAGACAATGGTGAGGGCAGGAGACATGGTCTCCTGGACATGAATTACATCTTGAAGTCCCATACCTTAGCAGAGATGCCATTGGAGTTCCTCCATATCTCCAAGGCTCAATTCCCTCAATTTAGAACTAGATTAACTTTAACTTAAGGATTTGGGGGAATTCAATGAATGAATATATGCAATGTCAACTCCGACATTTGATGCAACTTTAATCATGGAGCTTATTAGACTGGATACTTCCGAATTGCAGTTTTAGCCTAGTATTGAAAGACAGCATTTGGATAGAGACTATCTGTATTCCATGAAGAATACAGCTGCTCTACATGGAAGCCAATGGCATTACAGGATCTGGTTCCTATGGCCTGTTTTTCCTTGTACTCTACAGCTCTTCTTCTAGCTCCCTCTGCTCCGACTACACTGGCCTCCTGGAACACGGTATCTGTCATCATGTAGTCTTTTTTTCTGTGAGGAGTAAAGTGCTCCTTAGCCCCAGCAACACCAGCCAATTTCTTCACATATGGCTCAACATTGTCTTTCTGTTTTTATAGCACTCACCACTTTTTATGCATACCTTTGATTTATGTATGTCTTATGTTTATTATCTGTCTCCCCATATACCAGTAAGACTGTAAGCTTCATGAGACAAGGGAAACTTTAATGTTTTGTTCACTGATGTATCAGATAGAACAATGTTTCTACCATAGGAGACATTCAGCAAGTGTCTCTCCGATAGATTTGAGAGGAATGCACTTCAAATGTAATGTGATCTGAGCTTACACATGATAATCCATGCTCTTCTGCCTCTCAGGGACATCCATCAAACATGTAGATGACCAGCTTATAAATCTTACCATGAGATTTGATAGAGGAAAGGAGAATAGACATGATAGAGAAAAGAAAATTCTAATTTTCAGTGTCTATTGAGAAAAATAACCTGGAAGTTTCACATCAACCAAATCTCATTGCAGGTGTTAGTGGGAATTTGAAAGAGTCATAACAGAAAATGTTCAGCGAATAATGAGATTAGCGATAACAGATACTGAGGGTATCTGAAGAAAAATTATGCTCCATGAATCTTATCTCCCTTTGAAGGGTTTGTTGATTGAGCTTATGAACAGGTTCAATAATTGATTGACAAAGTCTTGACATGTTCGAATGGCACCACACTCATGTGACTTCATTACTCACAATATGTGTATCTCAGATCCTAGAGCATCTGCTCAAAGACACCTTTTTTATCACACTTACTGAAAATAGCTTCCCACATGGCCTCCCATCACTCTAAAACCCTCATCCAACTTTATTTTTCTTCACAGCTTATAATTTCTTGAATTATATTATTTTGTATTTGTTTACTCATTGCTATGTCTCCTTCAGTGAAGGGTAAACTCTAGCAAGTCAGGAACTGTGTCTAGTTCTTTGTTATATCTCCAGCACCTCAACAGGGACTGGCATACAGCAGGCAGTTGATAAATATGAGGTAAATGAATAAAAAGCATTTTCCTCTCTCTTGTGGAGGAGGGGGAAGAAAGGGAGGGCCAGCTGGGACGTGCCTCTCCATTGTCTATTCCAACAAAGTCAGACTCTGGATTAGGAATTTAAAGCCTTTCATCATTTCATTCAACAACTCATTGCTGTGTATACAGAGGTTGAGGATAATGAGATGTGGTTTCAGCTTTCAGGAAGCTTATAATTTAGTGGGGAGGAAAGGCAAAGTTAGTAACAACAGCTGTAGATGGGCTGCACAGATGCCAAAGCCTGTGTGAGCTACAAACTGCCAAAGTGGGGCTGTTTCCTAGTGCCCAAATGGCCAGAGAAGGCTGCATGGCGAAAGTGAGGGATTGAGGGCCAGTTTTTTTAACTTCCACTGGCTCTTCATGAATTGTACCCTACGTATTTGCTCTTCCATGAAAACATTGCTCTGTCTCATCCTCTAAGCCAGCAGTTCTCAATCTGAGGGTCGCCAACCTGTGGGTCGTGACCCTTTGGGGGTCGAATGACCCTTTCACAGGGGTCACTTAAGACCATTGGAAAACACATATATAATTACATATTGTTTTTGTGATTAATCTCTATGCTTTAATTATGTTCAATTTGTAACAATGAAAATACATCCTGCATATCACATATTTACATTATGATTCATAACAATAGCAAAATTACAGTTATGAAGTAGCAACGAAAATAATTTTATGGTTGGGGGTCACCACAGCATGAGGAACTGTATTAAAGGGTCACGGCATTAGGAAAGTTGAGAACCACTGCTAAGCACTGGCCTTGGCATCAATACCAACAAACACAAATTTCTAGTCTCCTTATTAAAGCACATGTATTCCCACCTTACAAATTTAACATTCACTGAATATTCACCTTCATTTAGAAACCCACTTTCATAAATTTCTCCTTACTCTAGCTATATGTATTCAGTTAAAAAGTATTCACTCTGTCTGGTCCATATATACTATACTTTGAATAGAAATTGAATTGGCTAAAAAGACACATACAACTAATTATGACTCAGCACAACATTAAGAATTATGTTGAGGCACTATGGGAAAAAAGGAGAGGGAATGACCTACTTTCCAAAGAAGCAACATTGGGGCTAAGATTGGAGGGCTGATAGGTTTCACCTGGCTATGTAGAGAGAAATGAGGAACACAGACATGAAAATGTATTGCAAAGTGTGAATTGTTCAGTGAAGTTTATATACAGTGTATGGGGGGCTAAGAGATTGGCTTAGAGGTATATTTTTTAGTTTTATTGAGAAAATTCTTTGGGTGTCTTGCTAAGGAGTTTAAACTTTGTGCTATAGGTAAAGGGAGATATGTTTAAGAGAGGAAAGTGATATAATCAATTCTGGTTTTGGACAAATACCTCTGTAGGAGAGGAGCAGGGTAGGGAGAGATTAGAAACATATTCATCACCCCAGGGATGATAGCTTTTATAACATTTTTAAACGATTGTCCAGAATGCTTTGATGTAAAAATCAAAGAGCTATTTTAAGGAGTGGCATTGTAGATGACTGTAATCTTTTGGTTGGTTCCCTTAATCTCTTTTAAGACCAGCATTATTTTACTTTTTCTATCATTTTGAGGGATTGTTTTCAACACTTTTAAGTTGTTCAAATATTTTCCAGTTATGTCTAACATTGAATTTTATGCTTTCTTGGCTATAAATTCCTAGAATTATTACAGTAATAAGGATACAATGGCATAAAAGAAGGCAGGAAAGAATATAATACTATTTGAAAGTTGCCTACATACCAAGTGTTTAAAAAAAGCCACTCTTATTTTTACTAAGACCCTGTGAAGAAGGCATCATTATTTCCACTTTACAGTTATGAAAATTGCAACAAAGGGTTTAAGGAAATTGTCCAATATCCCACAGCTATACAGTGACAAAGATGTTTAACTGACTCCAAAACCCATTTATTCCCATTATACCATTTTCCATTAAATAAGCATGAATTCAGGGCCTACTATGTGCCTTTCATGGGTACTAAACTTTGAGAACATACCGTAAGTAGGCTGGTTATTCTTCCTTTTCAACATCCTGTACCAGAAAAAATTTGTTTCTGTGCCTCATGAAGCTGACCTTTGCCCAGCCAATGTTGTTCAGTGGTTGAGCATTGACCTATGAACGATTGTTTCTCTCTCCACTCTTCTCTATAATTTGTGTGCCTCATGAAGCCGAACTTTGCCTAGCCAATGTTGCTCAGTGGTTGAGCATTGACCTATGAACCAGGAGTCAAGGTTCAATTTCCCGGGGTTGTGGGCTCGATCCCCAGTGTGGGGGCATGCAGGAGGCAGCTGATCAATGATTCTCTTTCATCATTGATGCTTCTATCTTGTTCCCTCTCCTTTCCTCTCTGAAATCAATAGAAAAATATATATTTTAAATGTTCCCTCTCCTTTCCTCTCTGAAATCAATAAAAAATATATATTTTAAAAAGCCGAACTTTATAGGCTGCATCGCCCAGGTTCCTTTACTTAGCTGAGCTTCTGTCACGGGGCCGTGGGTAGGAGTCTGGAGAGCAGGCAAATTGATTTCCTACATCCACCTACTCCCTCCTGGCTTTGTAGTGTTTTGTTGTTGTTGTTTTGTTTTGTTTTTGTCTAGGGCTGTTCCTCAGCAGCCACAGGTCCAGGAGGCAGCCCTCTTCTACGTTCAGCTCTCTCACCAGCCTCTGCTAAGCCCATTTTCTTCTTTTGCCTCTTCAGTCCTACAGGTGTATCAGCTCCCCATTGTTGTCAGTCCCAAGTGCTTCCCTGTTCCTTCTATTCCTGACCCTTATTCACAACCCAGGAAACCCTTCCTTAAACTCCAGCTAAACTCATTGTCAGCGCTACTGCTTTCATTCTGAAACCCTAAGTGGTTCCACCATCCACACCCCCGCCCCAGCCCCCACTAGCTTGTGGCTGCATGAACAAAGGGACCATGGCTGTCCTGTTTATTGATTTTGTCTCATCCTTCCAACTAGCTACTGAAAGGATCGCGGTTGCCCAGAGCCTGACAACCTGCTGAAAATGTGTCCTATTGTTTAAATGTCCATGTCCAGATATAAATGATTTGCCCACAGGCTCCCATCTCTAGGGTTTTTCCAGTATATTTTGTCCAGCTGCATGAACACAGGGACCATGGCTGTCCTGTTTATTGATTCCGTCTCATCCTTCCAACTAGCTACTGAAAGGATCGTGGTTGCCCAGAGCCTGACAACCTGCTGAAAATGTGTCCTATTGTTTAAATGTCCATGTCCAGATATAAATGATTTGCCCACAGGCTCCCATCTCTAGGGTTTTTCCAGTATATTTTGTCCAGCTGTGCTTGTGCCCAGATCTATTTTGCAGCATCAACCATTCATAGACCATCTAATATTCTAATGCATAATAATTTTACTTATTTAAATTGGATAGGAAAATGTTATTCTGATGAAATGTAGATGTAAAGAGCCTATTGTGACAGTCAGAATGCTTGCAGACTAGTTCAGTTTCTGTCACTTTATCCCCGGTTTCAATTGAAGCATGTCATTCGAACTTTCTGAGCCTCCCCCTTTGCATTTGTATAGAAGAAATGGTATAATCTATAATAACAAAAGCATAATATGCTAATTTGAGCGGACAGCTGAATGACCTTCCGGACATCATTCCGACGTCCTTCCTGACGAAGCCGCTGCTGCAGAGGCGGATAGGGGCGATCAGGCAGGCAGGCGAGCAGTTAGAAGCCAGCAGTCCTGGATTGCGAGAGGGATGTCCAATTGCCATTTTAGGCCTGATCCCGCAGGGCCTCTGTACTAACATACAATCATTCTCATTTATTCTTGTGAAAATGGAAAGGTTCTTCTTCCCTTGCAAGGACTTCAGGTAATTTTCCCAGGAGCCTCAGGCTTGCAAATAGACCATGACTCTTTGAGCCAACCCCAAATGTGTGTTCTCATCAACCCTCCAAGACAAGAACCCGCAGCCGTATGTTCTGAGCCTGGACATCTTGACTGAGTGGGGCAAACAGACGGGTCCGCTGGCAAGGTGCCAACATGCTGGCAGGACCCGCTCCTGGAACTCAGGGCTCTCTCTGAGGAAGCAGAGATTTCTGGGTGATAGTAATGCTGATGGCAGTAAGGATGGTGTCGGGGGGAAGCAGCCATGTTAGAAGTTGGCTCTCACCCATGTCCAAGCTGTTCAAAAGCCTGGTCCTACAAGGCAGACACAAAACCCAAATAGTAGTGGAAGGGGAGGTACAAGCACTTGAGGTTATAAGCATTTGTGTTGGTAGAAGGAAGTTTTGCCAAATCTAGTACATATATATTTATATATACATGTACACTATTTTATATAGAAAATATATTTTATATGTATATTGTATATAGAAGAAATAAAAGAATATATATTCTACATAAAGTGAGTATATATTCTCTATAAAAAACTAATATATACAATCTAGAAATGTACATATTATAGTTTATTAGTATGTATAAATACACATATATATTTAAACCAGGACTTGTTTATTTAACAAAAAATTATGTAGAAGTTCAGTATACTGTAACATCTTTATTATGACCTTGACTTAGGAAGATTGGTATAGGACATCAATGTGGAAATGTTTACTATGGGCTAACTATCAAACAAAAAGAATCTGGAAGGATGTGGTGGTCAGATAATAATAATAACAATAGTAATAGTAATAACAGCTAATGTTTGTGAATCACTTTTTGTGGGTCCATACTTCATAGCTGCAGGACACATGGGCCCACATCTGGTTTTGTAAAGAAAGTGTTATTGGAACACAGCCACACACACTTGTTTACAAGTACATGTCGGCTCTGGCTGCTTTTCCTGCTACACGAGCTTGAGTGGTGGTGACAGAGGTGGTGCGATCAGCAAAGCTGAAAATATTTGCTCTCTAGCCTTTACAGGGAAAGTTTGCTGACCCCTCAGCACCTCACACATTTTATCTTCTTTTCTCCTTTCATCCATTTATGAAGTGTGGACTATTTTTATCTTCATTTTATAGATGAGCAAACTAAGAAATGGGAGAGTTCATTAGCCTGGAGTCTTACAGCCTGTAAGTGATTCCGTCTCAGGGAGTCCGAAGCTAGCACCTACACAGCCCTGCCCTGTCTTCTGGCTTTCTTTGCCTGTTATAATTCACACAGCTAGTGGAAAAGTAGAAATGGTTCTCTATTCTATCCATCTAGCCCGCCAGTTCCTAGGAAGGCATGGAGAGCCTTTAGCTTTAACCGCACCCATCTTTGAGTCACTCCTTCACCCTTCAACTTGCCCCTTGCCATGGCCTTGACTCCTCAACCCTTCTCCCAGTGTTCCCTACTCCTGGGTGCTCCCACATTGCTGGGCCTCCTGGCCTCGGGAATCTTTCCGTTCCATTCCATGCTCCCCTGAGTGTAGCTGAGTCTGAGCTGCAAACGAGTGGAGAAAAAAGAGGAAGAGATTATTCTTTTTGCAAAGTCAAACATCCATCAGGCAACTGGACTCTTCCTGGGGGCTTTTCCCAATGCTTTTTGGTGTTTAACTATGAGAGTTAAGTTTCTTTTCTATGCTTTGAGTTGTAGTACAAAAGGCCTCCTTCCTTTTTTTCTAATTTATTGTATGTCTGGCCACCAAGGAATGAATTGGGAAGGTTTAGGATCCAGGTAGGAAATTGGAATAGAAAAACTCCTTATCCTGTAACAATGTGAAATAAGTGAGTGTAAATTTTAAAAATCCTGTTTCTTTAAAGTTGTGGGGAGGGACGTAGAGTGGAACTGAGCCTCATGTGCTCAGACCCCGACTGATGACTGAGGAGTTATCCAGAATGCTGGCACCCCAGAATATAGCTTTAAAAGCCACTGCTGGGGATCCCTGTGATAAAACATACATGGAGCCCCCTGTTCTAGTGGTGGGAACGAGGGTGGACGTTGTCAAGATAGCACAGTGTTGCTGAAATAAAGATGACGAGGTGTGGATGACGATTATGCTTGGAACTCCCAGATCATAGAATTTTCCACCAGAGCACCCAGGAGCTCCTCGGGGGTGCACTCTCCAGGGAGAGAGGCTCCTCAAGGCGGCAGAACTGATCGTTGCAGTAGACTCTTCACTGCTGCCTGCCTTGAGGCTTTTCTTCATGCATCTGCATGAGACATTGCTGATGGAGCGAGCTTTCTAACAGGCGGTGTGATCA
Source organism: Myotis brandtii (assembly GCF_000412655.1). Classification (NCBI taxonomy): domain Eukaryota; kingdom Metazoa; phylum Chordata; class Mammalia; order Chiroptera; family Vespertilionidae; genus Myotis; species Myotis brandtii. The sequence goes on from NW_005368860.1 coordinate 1,249,344, forward strand.
AGGCACCTCTGAGCTTCAGCCCCAATCCTCATTAGCCTCAGGGCACAACGGGGTGGCCATCGTGTTCCATGAACTGCAAAGCCTTGTAGAGTTTTGTTTCCATCTCTCCCACATTATCTGCTTCTATTAAGTATTCATTTCTTGAACTTGACAATCTGTTAAACCCTCATTTATTTGTCATTTCAAGCATGCGCTCCTTGGTTTCACTCCTCAGTGCATTCATTCTGCATGCTGTTTTATGATTCTCAAATGCTCATTTCTATCAGGCAACCTTCCTTTGTCCCCTTGGAAAATGACAACTAAACTTCAAAACTTATTCCAGAATCATCTTTTCTGAGAAGCTTTAAAAAAAAAAATCTCACCAGAAAAAACCACCTCTGCTCTGTACTATTTTAATACTTTGTGTATAATTATGTTATAAAATATAGCATATATTTATTTGTTTGAATGCCTGTCCCCCTTAGCAATCAATGAACTTATTGAGGGTAGATTGACTTTTATTTAGCACAAGACTAGAAACAGTTGGTGAACTGAACTTCAGATCATCTGTCCATCGGAGAGTCTTAAAACTACTAATTGTGTTAATTACAGCAACGCCTAATTCCTGCTTCCACATAGAGTTGTCTGAGCTTGCATAGGGTAAAGACTAGATGTATAAAAACATTGTCAGAAGATTAAGTGATTATCTCTTCTTATAAAATTACAAAATATTTTATTTTCCTTTTTATGATTTTTTGAGGAGTTTAGGGGTCTAATTTTATGCTATGAATATATATTACTTTTACATCAGAGAAAAAAAACAGTTCTAAGTTTATCTCATCTAGGGATTTTTTTCTATAGGAATAAAAATTGATATTTTGTGTTATTGATATTATGGCACACACTGTTGGGTGACTAGCCTAATATCTATTTACAACTCCTTTCTTTCTTGACCTCATCTTATATGGAGATAAGAAGACCTAGATTCTTGCTTTCTCAGACTTCTTTGCATCTAAAGTAGACATGTTTTGCAGATATGGCCAATAAGGTATCATTGGCCATCGCTGGACCAATTATTCCCTCCCCCCACCCCCCCACCTCCATTTTCTCATGCCTTGAGTACAGACTTGATGTCTGGAGCTATGGCAGCCATATTAAAACAATGAGTCACAAAATCATAAAAATAGAAATCAAATTCTAGGCCAAGGGTGAGAAAAGATAGAGCTTTAATCTTTATTGCCATTTAGCCACTGCACCGATCCTGATGTTCCACCTCCAGTTGTCTTATTACATTGGGAAAATATTGGTATTATTTAAGACACTATTATTAGTTGGGTTTTCTGACCTTTAGCTTTAAATATTCCTCACAGATACAGATAATTATAATAATTGGTGTACAATATCATAACGGTGTTGTTATAAAAATTGAAAGTTAAAAAAATGCAATATTCAACAATAAAAATTTAGTTTTTAAAATTATGGAGCCAAATAATCAACTTTTAAAAGTAAAGTCTTATAAGACTTTTAATAACTTAAATAATTATTTATGGCATATTATTAACTTTGAAAAAGTAGGTTATAAATTGGTATAGAAAATATAATCTCAGTTTTGTTGAAAAATATATGCATAGTAAAAAAAAATCCATACATCATACACTGTTGTCTTTGTTTCTGGTAATTGGACCACAGTGATCTGTATTTAATTCACTTAGGAATTTTCATGTTTTCTAAATGCCCTTTAGTGTACATAGATTATTTGTCTTAATTGAATTAGGAAAATTCATTTAAGAGAAATAATATTGAATGTTATTTATAAAGTAAAAAGACAACAGAGAACTGATATCTGGAACGTGGACAAGTTTGCTGTGTGGCCAGTATTAAGTGAGTTAAATGGTAATTGAGGGGAAAATGTAAATTATATTAAAATATCTTGCATTTTACTAGACTTGTATCCATGCCAACATTGACAAATACAGTCAGCCAATGATGCTTCAGAAGAATAATGGGATATTGGATAGGCAAAGAACGATAGATGCTTCCATTTGCTGTTGAATTAAAAGCAAGCTAAAATCCATTAACAGTGAAATGGAACCTTACTGTGCTTTTATTCTTCCTGATCCTGTCTGAATAATTCAGAGAATGGGCAAAAAGCCCAGATAAATGCATAGTTTTTATTTTCTCTTTGAGCCTTTTCTATCTTAGCTGTTTGGTTTCCTAAAAGGCTATCTCAGTGGCTGCCGGTGTCAAAGTGTCATTGGGATCAACAACCTGGAAACCCTATTTCAGGACTCAATGTGTTTTTACACAGAGGCCAATGCTAACCTCAGTCTTAAAACAATGAAACAGCAACTGTCGAGAGTAAAGAGAGGTTTTAATGTCAAAATATAGTATTTTGTTCCCCTGTGCACCTAGAAGTTGTGTGAAATGGGCAAATCTTTGCATCTCTCAGAGCTCCAGTTTCCACAGCTGTGAAATGGCTTTGCCACTTCCTCCCAGTGTTTTTGAGAGAGTACTAAGTGGAAACGTGTCCACGTGTAATGTACATTATGTCAGTTGTCATGAAAACCAAACATTTTAATGACCTCAACAAACGGAAACACTTTGCTTTGAAATTTTAATAAACCCCCAGTTAAACAAGGGTCTCTACAGGGAAGATGCAGGAAAGGTATCCCCATAACACAGGGCTCTGTGAATCCAGGCAGTGGGATTCCCGTAGGCGTTACTGGGTGAAGGGTCATTATAGCCAACTTCAACCACAAAGGTCCTGAGGGACTGAGTTCCCTCTAAATCATTTTGTAGCCTGAAAGGGGATCTGTATCCTAAGGTTTTCCACTTCATGGGGTCTCCCAGAGCTGGACACCTCCAAATTATAACTTGTACCCCCTTCATTCTCTGAATCATTTAAATTATCTCTCTCTCTCTCTCTCTCTCTCTCTCTCTGTTTTCCTCTCTCTATTTCAAAATCAACAAATAAAAAAATGTTAAAAAAAAAGAAGTATGAAAACAGTGCAGGAAGGTTGTATTTCCTGAATCCCAACAGCAATTGTCTCATGTCGTGGGGGGTGAGGTAGCATGATCCAGGATCATTTTCTCTGCAAATTGGATAGTATTTTTATAATAAAAACAGTTTTTTAAAAGGCTGTTTTCCTGGGTGGAAAAAGAAAATAAAGGCTTTTGTTGATTGTTTTTTTATTTACTTTGTTCTGTTTTGCGTTAAGTATGTGATTAGTAGAAAACTTTCTGTTCTGCAAGGGGTAGTAGAGCCGTTTATTTCCAAGGTGTTTTGAGCATAAAGAATAACAAACACAGAGGAATCCTTCTCCACTTCTTTTATAACATTTTGCTTATATCTTGGGTACTTTTTCCCTCCCTTCTGGAAGAAAAATGTATAGTGGAGGAATTTGGCCATCTTTGCAAAAGTACCTTGGACCAGCCATGGGTGTCAAAGATGGAACATCTTCAATAAAGTAACAGTGGAGATGTCAGTAGGTTTACTATTAATATTTTTAAAAATATCATCAACAATCCTCTATTGTGAGAGCTGCAAAGGTGCTAGGCTGTTTGATTGCATTACATGTACTATCTACCTTAACCTTTATATATAATAAGCCTAAGAAGTTGGTACAATGGAAAAAAAAAGCTGAGACATGTACAAAGTTTCAATAATTTGCATAAGGTGACAGCTATGTGCTTGACACAGAATATAGTCAAGATGTCTGGCTGCAGAGTCCACAGTCAACAAACAATGCCTTGGAATTATCCACTGGAAATGAATTGGAATGGATCACTGAATGGAGGGCAGATGCTGCTGCTTCCCAGGCTGATGGCTTTCTCCTACCCAGAGAGGCTAAATGCATGTTGGGAAGGGATGATGCAAGTATCCAGTCATACACTGAGTGTTTCTTATGATTTTTATAAAGGCAATAGAGGCCCAGTGCACAAAAATTTGTGCACTCGGGGGGCATCCCTCAGCCCAGCCTGCCCCCTCTAACAGTCTGGGAGCCCTCACAGGATGTCCTACTGATGTCCCTGTAGGGAGCGGGCCTAAGCCGCAGTCTGGCCTCCCTCTGTGGAAGGCAACTGGCCGATCAGGTATATAGATACTTTCTGAAGGCAGCACAGACTCCTTCCTTATTTCTTTCCTTTGTGGTTGGAGAATAGGGGACTAAAAGGTGGAGACAGAACTGTGGCCGGGCCTGGGGCTCTTGTAGGCAGAAGAAAGAAGGAGAGGGCTGGGGAAAGTCTAAACATGGTTTTCTTCAATTGTCCATCCTTCCTCCGGGCCCCTCGCTATGTTCTTTCCTTGTCATGGTGGACACTTGGGGCTCGGACTGACAGGAGCCCAGCGACAGTGGAGTTCAGCCCCACTTCTCAGCTGAACATACAACTGCCTCACATTCCAAGTGGAGCTGTTTTCAAGTGGCTAAAATGCTGGCAATTCATGCCTCCCAGCCTTTCCCCTCTCGGGTTTCCTCCTTGGGTCAGTTGCAAA
>NW_005368860.1:1254136-1254774 GCF_000412655.1 Myotis brandtii
TGGGGGAAGGGAGCAGCTCACCTGCTCTGGACCCTGCCAACCTGGTAGGCTGAGGCACAGGCGGTGCAGCCTAGGGTGCTAGTGGCTGCGAGCCTTCTCCCCCTCCCTGAAGCGTGGGGTAGGGTGGCAGCAGCTGACAGCCACCCCTGGGCACCATGCATGGAGACACCGCTCTTCACTGAGCCACTGTCCGCCCGGGACCTGTCGGGGTTAGGGTGGCCTCGGGCTCCCACTGGCCCCACTGAAGCCAGACTCTGCTTGGCCGGGCACCCCCACCGCCCGAGGACTGCGCATGCCCCACAGGCCTCATTGCCCTCATGAATCGCCATGGTCCAGCCATCCCATCCCAGGAAGTGGCCATCCTGATCGCCATGGCTCACTCCCCGGTGCAGTTGGGCCTGCCCAGCAAGCATATAGGCAGGAGCTGGGCCTCTGAGGGCAAGGAGGAGGGATGCACGGGCCAGGGCAGAAGTGGGGAACTTGGCGGTGTAAACAAAGCACCCCCCACGTTGTGCCAGCCCCTCGCACTGCATTCCTGAACCCCTGGGTGCCCCTGCCCAGCACTGTGCTCTCGGGCCTGGGGTGGGGGTGAGGGACCTGGAGCTGCGGCCTGAAGGCAGCCCTCGCTGGCTTGGAAT
>NW_005368860.1:1254873-1282859 GCF_000412655.1 Myotis brandtii
TCTGCCTGTCTCTCTCTCTCTCTCTCTCTCTCTCTCTCTCTCAGAGGGCCCCGTGTCTCCGGTGGGCGGGCGAGGGCTCAGGCGAGGCGATTGGCATCGCTTGCCTTCGCCTGAGCCCCCACCCACCCCCGGGTCACACACGGGAATGGGCCCCGTGTCCCCGCCCCTGGGTCGCACATGGGAGTGGGCCCCGTCCCTGGCGGGCAGGCAGAGGCTCAGGCAAAGCAATCAGCCATCGCTTTGCCTGAGCCCCTGCGATGGCGGCTTGCGCTGTCCTGCCCTGCCAGCAGTATGCAAATTAGCCACCATCTTTGTTGGCGGTTAATTTGCATATCGCTCTGATCAGCCAATGGCGGGCATAGCGAAGGTATGGTCAATTACCATGTTTGTCTATTATTAGTGTAGATGATAGGCAATAGCCTGTGCACAAAATGCTCATGGAGTGAGTCAGGAGGTCATGAACCCCACTCATTTGGAGTTCCCAATGTCATATACCAGGGCTCCACAGAACCATACAGCTGGAACGGGCTGTGAGGATACAATTGGCCTTTGATGTTTTTGTTTACCCAGAATTCATTACACTTTCTTTTGAAAAATGTACCCTCATTTCCTCGTGAGGAATTAACCTCTTCGGTATTTATCATCTTTTTTTGCCAATTAGAGGAGTAACCTAGTCAAAAACTAGGTACATGAGATGAGACAAGGTCCATTACATGCTCCCTTTCTGGAACTCACATTACAAGTTAGCATGTTGAAAATACTGAAAACAACTGGAGTTCTCATTCATTCCAGAGATCTGGATCCTCTGGAACTCCCTGAATCCCATTAGAAACCAACTCTTCTGTTTCTCTTTACTCTTATATGCCCACTTCCTTGAATCAGCCTCCCAACGAGTTTCTCTTTTGGCCTAGAAATTCTAGAGACTGTTTCTGTGACTTTCATCCAAAACACCCAGCCATCATATAATCTGAGCCATTTGTGTAAACCACTATTACAAAACACAGGAGTCATCTACTCAGTATTTCAGATATTCCAACGTTTGCTTTATTGAAGAAATTCTTATATAATATTCTGATGTGTCAAACAAAGCTCTACCCTAAGCACTTTATATCTATGAATGTGCGGAACATCTCCAGTGTGGGAGGAACTTACTGCATTATGAAGCTGATGGCAGCTTATGTTGTTGGAGAATCATTTCTTGTATTTGGCTAAAATTTTCTTCTTTGTCTTTCTATCCTCTTGACCCCTGTTCTGACATCCACCACACAGAATAACACTGGATAGCCTCTCCTTTGGACTCCTTGTTTCATATGCAACCAGTTGTACACTTAGATATATGGATGAACTGCTCACGAAGACTAGAGTATAACTCCTGCAGTTCTAACTTGAGTGTCATCTGAGTTAAAGGACTCTTTCTCATCCGCTACCTTTATCAAGCAAGCAGTGGAGAGTTCAGAAAACCCTAATGCACAAAAATCACAGAGAAATTCCTTTTTCCTGAATCCTATCACTGTCGATGTAAAAGAGAGTCTAGGCAGCGGTTCTCAACCTGTGGGTCGCAACCCCTGAAAATACATCCTGCATATCAGATATTTACATTATGATTCATAACAGTAGCAAAATTACAGTTCGCGGCATTAGGAAGGTTGAGAACCACTGGTAGAGGCTTTATTTCTTCACCTCCTTTTGATTTAATGTCATCAGCTACCCACTTCCATGTGTAACCTAACTCTTGCAGTGATTCATTCAATAGATACTTATCAGGCAGATGTGCCAGGTGCTTGGGGGTATAAAACAAGAAATCAGTAGCTAAAATCCAGAATAAAAAAATCAAACATCCACTTACTTAGTACATATGAAATCAGTACCCAAGCAATTGATTTTTGTTGTTGTTATTTGATTTGTTTGTTTGTTGCCTCCATGTAGCTCCGTGATGCTATGTAGACACAGCTAGTAGAGGTGTAATTCTTGGAAGCATCTTCGCCAGGACAGTGCCCGAGAAGGATGGATAGCACACGGGCTATTTAAAGACCCAAGAAGAAGCGCTCTCTCTTTCTCCTGAAAGGTTTCCTATGATGGTTCAATGAGAATTAGTGGTTCTTCCCCAGGACTGGCTTTAATCTTGATTTGTCCCTGGTCTAAAATGAGCTTTGAGAATACAGGTGAAGCCTTTATAGCAGTGGTTCTCAACCTTCCTAATGCCGCGACCCTTTAATACAGTTCCTCATGTTGTGGTGACCCCCAATTTCATTGTTACAAATTGAACATAATGAAAGCATAGTGATTAATCACAAAAACAATATGTAATTACATATGTGTTTTCTGATGGTCTTAGGCAACCCCTTTATAGAAACTTTCAAACACAGCAAGAAGTTATCGAAATGTCCTGGCCAGGTGGCTCAATTGGTTAGAGCATCACCCCTGCACCAAAAGGTTTCAGGTCCAGTTCTCGGTCAGGGCACATACTTAGGTTGCAGGTTCCATCCGCTGATTGGGGTGCATATGAAAGGCAACCAACTGATGGTGATAGGGTCTCTCTCTCTCTCTCTCTCTCCTTTCCGCTTCCTATTCCTAAACATATCATCCAGTGAGGATTAAGAAAAAACTGCCCTGGCTGGCGTGGTCAGTGGTTAGAGGATCGGCCTACTCACCAGAGGGTTGCATATTTGATTCCCAGTCAAAGGCACATACCTGGATTGCTGATCCAATCCCACCCTCCTTTGTTGCATGCAGCATGTGTGGGAGGCAACCCATCGGTGTGTCTGTCACATCGATGTCTCTCTCTTTCTCCCACATCCTCCTCCCTTCCACTCTCTCTAAAAATCAATGGAGAAAATATTCTCACTCTTCAGGTAAGGATTAAAAAAACCTATTGTAACACAGCAAGATGAGAAAAAGAGGGGAGGAGAAAGGGGTAGTAGCAAAAGAAATTTTAATTGTTTGTGTTAGTATTGTAAGAAAGAACCGTGTGTTATGCCTACATATTGCTCACATACTGACAAGGTAGATGATGATGGCATATTCTTTAAAACCTACTGGTGCTAATATGAAAATACTGATCATGAAAGATACAGAAATAGTACATCTCTTTTAAATCTCAGAGGACAGCCTATGTAATAGCTTGTGGCAGGTAGTTTGACAGGTCTATGTACATAATATGAGAGCACAGCCTAATTTGTACCTTCTAGACTTTTATAAAGAGAGAGTATCACCTCTGATGCAGAGCTGATATTATAGGGAAGATTCGCATCACTGCTTCCTAAGCACCATTCACTTTTCTTTCCTTTACAAACGAAGGATTTTATTCCCAGGTCTGGCTCTATCCACCCTTCCTCCATGCTCGCCTATCAGTTTGACAATTCTGATCCCCAAAGATTAGAGGTGTGATGGATGGGAGAGGCAGTGAAGAAAACATTGTTTGTGCTACAAGAAAATCCACCATATCCACACAATGTATGAATCCGGTATTTGATAACATTAGCACATGCTTGGTCCAAAGATAAAGACTGGGCATTAGAGGAGAGAAGAAGGTCAAGTGCAGTGGAGAGGAGAGTTTTACTTAGTTGGCCTCAAGTCTCTCTTTCCCTCATGTCAGGTCCCAAGGGGAGAAAAGACTATAACAAGAAAGAATAAGAGTTTCTATAGACTTGAAGGACTCCAGGGAGGGACTTCTTTGCACCATGTACTTCATACCAGAAGTACATTGGTAACAAACCCTCCCAGCACTTCTTGTGTGTAGATGAGATGCATAGTATTAGACATTTGATCTCTGAATTAAACCAGACCTGGGTCTGAATTAAAGACCCTGGTTCTCACTTCATGGCTGTGTCACCTAGAGCAGTGGTCAGCAAACTGCGGCTTGGCAAACCGCGGCTCAGGAGCCACATGCGGCTCTTTGGCCCCTTGGGTGTGGCTCTTCCACAAAATACCGACTTCTGCGCCTGGGCCACGAAGTTTCAATCGCACTGTACGTGCGCACCCGCACATGGTATTTTGTGGAAGAGCCACACTCAAGGGGCCAAAGAGCCGCATGTGGCTCACGAGCCGCGGTTTGCTGACCACGGACCTAGAGCATATCACTCCTTGTTGTACCTTGTTTTCCTCATCTAAGAAATGGATCATAGTCAGCATTATATGTGTGAGCTAGAAAGGAATTTTTTTGTTACAGTTTTCTCATTTTCAAGTCTATAATGACAAAAATTATTTTACCCCAAGTCTTAGCTTTTTTAAGAAAAAAAATTGTTATTCTGAAACTTTTAGTTTAGCAACAAAATGCAGACTGATGCTAGGGAAATTGGGTGATTTATAGTACACTTAGTTCCATCATTATGAATGGGTTCTATTCCAAAGGGTTATTTGTGTATAAGCCGTCTACCACGTTCCAAGCACTGAACAGAGGCTAACGGCGGGGTGCCTTCCAGACTAAAGTGGCATCTGACATTGCAGCAGCTCCTACAGCAGCTCGTCCATTCTGCCACTACCCATGAAGATAGAGAATGAGCAAGAACTCACCCTTCCTAAAATTAAGACAGACTTTTAGAAGGGTTCTTAATCATCTTAAATGCAAAGAAATATGTTGCATTAAAATTTCAAAGAGCGGCTACCCAGTCTTCAGCAAATATGCTCATGCGCAAAGTAGGCGTCACAGAAGACTGGAAGAGAGTTCTCTCATCTCACATTATTGTCCCGGTGCAGACACTCCAGTTCCTATTGAATTAAAACCAGGCAACTACATTTTTAATAGTATTTTTCCAATCAAGTAGATATCTTTCCTATGTCTTCTACCCCCAAAGAATACAGCAGAGCAGAAAACATCAAGAATTGGGGAGGAGGACTTGAGAAGTATGGTACTCAATAGTAAACAATGAAAGCAAATATAAAGATACGTAGAAACAGTGCATTGTGAGGATTTGACAGATCATGCCTTGTATGCAGTAGAGACAGAAGTGTTCCCAGTTCAATACAATAGATCCATGTTACCTAAATATCTTACAGAAATCGGAAAGTGGGTTGGGAGCCTTGCCCATCACTCCAGTTGTATATTGGAGACGGGACCCCAGCATTAGACAAATGAGCAGCAGAGTTAAGAGAAATCCTTACATTATTGGCAAAACCCAATGTCTAGAGACATCTTACTTCATTCAAGGCTGAGTAAAGAGAATAAAAAAGGGGGTCATATAAGAATTATAAGAGAGGAAAATATAAGGAGAACATGTTTTTGAAAGAGATATTGCAATCCAAAGACACGTTTTAAATTGAATATTTGTTCAAATAAACCAGGAAAAAAGTATCCATTAAATAGGAACAAAAAGTCACATAGGAAAAGTAGTCTAAAATCAAAGAGCAACAGAATGGGATGAAAACAAAGTTGAGTGAGTTTTAAAAAAAAAGTTCAATAATACCAAAATTATAGTAGCAAAATTGCAGACCACAGTTGATGCAAATGGAGGTGAAAATATAAAAAATGTGGAAAGTCAAATAAGGATCGTAGAAGGAAACCTGAGAAAACAAAAACATGAAAATGAAGGGAAGTAACAGGAGAAAAGATGGTCACTAAAGACTAGGAAAGAGAAAAAACTTCCAGTATTTGGTTAATTGCTAGCACTGATAAGGGAAATTTACAAATGCGACTAAAGTGGTGATGGAGTGTTTACTAAGAGGAGAGATCTCTGAGCTGGTGTCCTAAGGACACAGATGAAAAGAGGTGTATGCTAAGCAAGACCAAAGAGCCACACACTAGACGCATCCTGGTGGAAATATGTAGTTCAAGTTTTGGGGGAGAGCCCTAATTGGTTTGGCTCAGTGGATAGAGCGTCGGCCTGCAGACTGAAAGGTCCCAGGTTTGATTCAGGTCAAGGGCATGTATCTTGGTTGCAGGCACATCCCCAGTAGGAGGTGTGCAGGAGGCAGCTGATCGATGTTTCTCTCTCATCAATGTTTCTAACTCTCTATCCCTCTCCCTTCCTCTCTGTAAAAAATCAATAAAATGTATTAAAAAATAAAAAGGTTTCTTCCCACAGGGACAAAAAGTAAACTAGCTTCTTTTTATAATACAACAATTCTTTTTTAATAGGGCACTGATCTGTAAAATATAAGCTAAGTACTACTAAAGAAATGCAACCGTGAATAAAAGATCAGGTTTGGGAGACTTTAGTGAAATTAAATGCTACGCAAAATGAAGTTCATGAGTCAAATGTTTATTTCACCCTAAAGGAAAAGATGCACACCTATATTGTTTTGGTTTCGATCTTATGACAGATGCAAATAACTTTAAAATAGCCCCTCTCATGCTGCTCAGCTGTACCAGACGCGACTTTAATTAAAATTTCCCTTTTCTTCCTCCCTCATCTGTGTTTCAAAGATGACTTGGTTACATCATTTCATTGAGTCCATATAATCCTGAGCATCTCCACGCATAAACAGAAAGCAAATGCCTGTCCTAAGAGTTCCCCAGTGACTCTTTCACCGAGGATTTTAATAAATTCAGAGACTGTGAGTGTCTCCAAGCGCGTATTCATGAGCGTTATGGACAGCGTGTTGAACCCTATCGGCTCCTTGTTCTGCGCGGCTCCCAGTATTCTCCAAACCGGATGAATGTTCACTTTTTGGTTCATCATCAAACAATGCCATCTCAGTTCATTGTGTGTTTTTGCATCTCCTTGTTTATTGGCGGGCAACACTTTAATGGAATTCCACCAAGTAATTGCTCAAAGAATAGCCTGAATTATGCCAGGGTTAATGAGAGCGGTCAGAGTCTATTTGGAGTCCTGGTTTCTAGCATCTTTTCTTTTTTAAAGTTTGTAATTCTTTTTTTTTTTAAAGAATCTTTATTGTTGAAAGTATTACATAGGTCCTCCGTTTTCCCCCATTAATCTCTTCCAGCCTGCTCCCATCCTTACCCCATTCTTCTCCCCTCAAATTCTCCCCCCACCCCAGCCCTCACCACCCCATTGTCTGTGTCCACAGGTTATGCATATATGCATACAAGTTCATTGGTTGATCTCTTTCCACCCACCCTCCCGTGCCTTCCCTCTGAAGTTCAATAGTCTGTTCATGCTTCTATGACTCTAGTTCTATTTTTGATCATCAGTTTATTTGGTTTATTAGATTCCACATGTGAGTGAGATCATGTGATACTTATCTTTCTCTTCTAGCATCTTTTCATCCAACCACAAAGACCATTCTCTTTGGGAGAGAATGCTGTGTGCAGATTGCTTCCCCTGCTGTAGGGCCTGTGCTGAAGATGGCCTTCCCCTGAGTTAATGCATTGCAGTAAGAGCAAAAATAATAACAATTAGCCGCACAGCATATGTCCTTAATGGCTTGATAAAGGACCACAAGGGGCATCGTGAAGAAGATGAGTGTGGAAAAGACTCCTTTTTATTAAGCTTAGCGGGGGAGGAGGTTTAGGATATTCATTTCCATAGATAAATAAACAAGCCAAAGCAAAGGAACATCTGCTGGGATGGGCTCCTCCAACATGGAGCAGATGTGTTTCAACAACAAAACATATCCTCGAAGCATTTTAAGGTTTAATTATTTAGTTATTTCATTGATCTGAGGAGCGAGGGGGTAGGGATGGATGGAGGAAGCATATTGTAAATTTACTGAGCCTGGTAATTCAATTTTGAATGCAGCTGAAGCCCCCACATGCTGAAGTTTCTCTCAGAACATATGCTAACTGCTTTTTGATACACAGAGCTGGACTGCGTTCATCCCACTGCACGTGTGTGGGGATATCACTCTGGTTCATTCTCTTCACGCCATCTCCCCCGACGCTACCCTCAGCTCCTCCCTGCGTTTTTGTAACAATTTCCCATGTCCTCTCTCTGCCTTTAGTTTCACCCTGCTCGAAACTTGTCCATGTGACAGTCTCTCTCTCTCTCTCTGAAGAGCAATCAATCAATCAATAAAAAATATTACCCCGGGGTGAGTTTGAACCACCAAACCTTCAGTTAGCAACTACTGTGCTTACCCAGTGTGCCACAGAGAGGACTGTACAGCTTAGCTATGACTTCAGCTACAACAGAGATGCCGTCTCTCTTTGCCCTTTTGTCTATAACACACAAGTGCTCTGCCATACACACATATTCACACCATCAATGTCTCTGATCTATCATAAAACTCTCTCTGTGTGTGTATGTGTGTGTATTCAGCAAGCAGAACCAGCAAAGCATTTAATTCCTCAAAGGTACTTAAAAAGCACTGTGTTTAGACATCCCAGCAACTCCTTCATGCACCTGGGAGAGATGGGGATGAAAATGTGCTTCATTTATATGGAAAGACTTCCAGGCTTTAGAAGCGCAGTCTGAAAGGTGAGACGTCACCAACAGCAATGGGCATTGGTCTACATTCATGGAAACCTTCATTTCCCCCAATGCTGAGGACGGGGATTAATTGTTTAATATTCACAAAGGACTCTGGGGATGAAAAGACTCGCATAAAAGCTGAAAACGACTCTACTTTGTTTGCTTTTCCTCACCCTGTGGTTGAATCTACAGGGCCACCGTGTCTTTGAAGCAGCTCCAAGATTATAATAATGATGACCACCCTTGGAGTTGGGAGAACCGAGCAAACAGGAATAATTTAGACTCAGCTGTAATTCTAGTAACTGCAAAAGCAAGGATGTTAGTATTAAATAGAGTTAATATTCTAGTAACTGCAAAAGCAAGGACGTTAGTATTAAACCTCTCTACCACCTGCTAGCTCTGTAACCTTGACAAGAGATTCTATTTCCTTAGCTGAAAAATGGGCTAATACATCGACTTAGTTAATGTCAAGTTACAGGTGTTTTAAAGGACTTACGTAGTGCCTGACACATTGCTGGTAGTTGTGCAGTTATAACTCTTATTGTTATTGCCAATGTTTGAGGAATATTAATAAATAAGGTTTCCACGTCCTGATGCTGCAGAAGCCAACATTGATCCTAAATAAATTAAAAAATGACAAAAGAGAAGGAATGAATCAGACTAACAGGCAGGAAATCTTTTAAATTATTTGTGATTGTGTGTGTGTGTGTGTGTGTGTGTGTGTGCGTGTAATAGAGAATTCTGCTATTATTTACGTAAGATTAAATAACTTTGTCATTTAGTTCATAATTGCTTTATTTTTTTCATTCTAATATCCCAGCTAATTTCTTGAATATGGATCTAATTTCAACTTCCACTCACACCCTCACTGACACCGGTAGTGTTTTTTGCAGTGTTTGTCAAAAGTGAGGACTTAAGGATCTGTGACTTGTTTGAGCAGCTCTACATTAAGTGGATCCTTAATATATGCAGCTTAGCTATAAGATGCCAGGGAAGAGGCAATAGGTTGTAGGACCAACTCTGTCTCCATCTTATTTGGACATGGGGGATTATCTTCCCACTTTTTCCAAATTGTAGACACTCAGGTAATGAGGTGGGAGTTGGCAGGAAGGGATAAGAGAACTACAGTGTTTACGCTGCTTTGAATTCTACCAGATTTCCTCCAGGTGGGGATTCACTGCCGACCACCACCTAACTCTCCTGTTCACTGTCCCCTTGTGGCTGAAGCTGCTTCTTCAGTCTCAAGGAAGTAAGGACTCTGGCCTGGGGTTCCCCTCCCTGTGCTGACCACAGCAGCTCTGTGAATGCAATAGTTATGCATCTAGGGACCTTCAACCAGACTGCCGTGGAGAGAAAGAGAAAATCAAGGACTCCCAACGGGTCCATTTACTCAAATTTAAAAAAACGTTGTTCTGTAGACCCTGGTTTATAGTATAAACCAGCTGGCTTCTCTGGTATGTACAAATGAGGAAACCTGGAATGCTAAAAATTACAATGTTTGTGGCAGGGTCAATGGCCCTTCTGAAGCCAGAAAGGAATTAAAAAAATAGAAACCAGGAGTTTCTGTCTGTTCTCCTTGTGTATCGCCGTATTATAAGAGGAAGGCTTAAGAAGGCAGCTTACAAAATCTCTAAGAAAAATGTCCCTATCTGAGTCAGTTTTAGAAAAAAAAGACAGGGCCACAATAATTGGATTGGCAAGGGGAGGGAGAGAAGGGTCCTCCTTTAGGATCAATATCAATAATAAACAGCTCGCCGAAAGAACTGCCTCTAACATTAATTAGCTCTGTGATGCTAGGAAATTCAATTAAACTTTGCTGGCCTTGTTTGTTTGTTTTCCTTGCTTGTTTGCTTGCTCTTTTTTCCCCTCTGTAAATTTAGATTAACCAAAGAACTTTTAACTAGACAACTGAGCAAAACTTTGACAGCAATTCCTCTGCATGTGAATATATTTCTTCAAGGACAAAACTCACAGTTGTCAGGGTCCGTAGTTGGGAGTTGAGGTATGTTGGATCCTCACAACCACACGTTGCTGGGAATGGATCATACACAGAGCAGTGGAGATAAAGATTTGGCTCAAGGGTCCAGAGCATTATAACAGCCTCTGTCTTAGTTTGGTAAGAATTAATATCCATGGATTTCCAAATAGAGGGTACATAAGTCATATCCAGGAATACTTAACCTGGCAATAATGACCATGTTATATAAGGAATGGCACAAGAAGCCGCCTAGCAACAACTGAGCACCCAGAAACAGCCCATTATAAATACTGATCACAAGCAACATGGGCAGGTGAGTGGCCTGGCTAGAAAAGGTAGGATTCAGTCTCAGTGGCTTCAGAGGAGGGTTCTACTGGGAAAGTGGAAATGAAGAGAGGGAAACTGAGGCAGAAATCCGGGCAAAGAGGACACACTGGTGACAGAGAGGGCAAAATAGTAAGGAAAGGTGTTATCTAGTGGGAATTTAGGCTCACCTATATTTGGCAAAGCATTGACTAAGTCATGGCCCTATTCTCTGAAGAACCAAGGTTACACATAGCTGAGCTGAGAGCACCTTATAGATGAGCTTCCAGACTTCTGCTTCTGGCCAAGATCGGATTTATCCCTCTACCTAAAACAAATACAAAATTAAACACAATAAATAGAACAGTGATTTTAAGACAGTGCACATGGGTAACGAATGGTAGTGATTGCTGGGATTTGGACAATACACATTTTGGTGAAGCCTACAATTGCCTCAGTAAGATAATTTTTAGGCTTGGTTGGTACCAGGGGTAAAAACATGGGCAAAGGTAGGCGGGATCCTTGAATTGAAGAAGCAGAGCCTGGAAAGATCCGAGTGGTTATATGTTCAAGAACTGGAGAGGAAACAGGAAACAGAGAGGTCAGACAAGGCAAATAAATTGCCCAAGGTCACATGGCTGGTAAGTAGATGAACCAGGATTCAAACCTCAAATCTGTACCTCGTCTACACATCATGTTGCTTCCTTTCTTGGTGTTGGCTAATTCAATCCTGATACTAGAATCCAAGTCCTCTATTTGTCCTACAAGTAGAAGTTAATGAAGCCCTTGACTTCACACATGACAGCACAGAAAAACAATATTCATCTGACAATAATAACTAGCATTTGTTTACTATTTAGTATGTATCCAGGCTGTGTGTCATACCTGCATCCATCCATTTAATGCTCTCAGCAAGCAAGAGAGGAGTCTATTTATTTTTCCCTCTGAAGAGTCTAGCTGCTGGAGCCAGTCTATTAACCACCCAGGCCTTCACAGTTCACTGCCCTTGCATCAACCCGGCCTCCAGACTTCAATGCAGAGCAGACGTTAGCAGCTCACCAAAGAGGACTGTGCTGAGAAAAGGCAGCGCTCGAAGGAGAAAAGCATCGCAGCTAATAAACTAGCCCCTCTGTAACGACTTCAAGATCTTTATTTAATGTGCAAAACACAGAGACCCTAAGTGGTTCCTCAATTCTAGGGGGCATTTGGAGTCTTAACCGGGATAATGTGAACTTTCATCTCTTTTCCTAACAATTGCAGAATTTAAATACCATGTGTTGAGACGTATTCTACTGTGTCTTGTTGAGCCCAATATTTAGTAAGATATACTAATCCTGTGGGGTGTGGTGCCCCAAGTATAGGGTAAACCTTTGAATCCATGGATTCCTAGTATATAATGTTCTGTGTACAGCTATATGTCCGCTTCTTCTTTTGCCATATAAAGTAAAAAACAGTAATGAATCAAGATGTGCCAATTTTAATGAAGCAACCCACTTTCCAATTTACAGAAGAGAGAGTGGACATTAAATTATCCCCATTCACTCAAAAAAGAAAAAACAAAATATGAGTCTCCAGACAGGAAATGATAGTCTCCCTATGAAAAGTCTGTAACCACACATGCATATGCACATCTGTGTGTATGTATGTGTGTCTGTGTGTGTGTGTGTGTGTGTGTGTAGAAGACAAATATGGAGCATTACTACGTATTTCATTAAGTCCTAAGAAAGCTCCTGACAGACACTAATAATTGATTGTATAATTTTTTCCTCCTGTCCCACATAGAATCTCAGTCTCTTTTTCAACACAGCTCAACTCTAGAAAACTCTACCAATTTATCTAGTTGGCATTTAAAGTGAATCCTATTAGCCTTCCGTGGACCTGCCTTTCAACTGGAACATTTTCAATAACAGAGAACCCCCTATTTCTAAGCCAGCAAGCCACATTTTGAGATTGTCCTAATTGTTTGAAGTTCTTTCTTGCATTGAATGAAAATTACTTTCAATTCACTTCTACATATAAGTCCTAATTCTGCTTTCTGGTCCCAGTGGAAAACTCAGCTTGTACTGCTTTATACCCTAAATGGCTTCCACACTCCTATCTGCACATAGCCTTATTTGATTCAAAGTCTTTCATTTTTATTCAAGAATGAAGTGTTTTAAGAAACAACTATCCATTGAGTACTGTATTTCGTAGTGGAGGTAAAATAGTAAGAAAGCAAAGGTTGTCCTCTTCTCATGTAACTTCCTTTTTTTCATATAACCTTCTATTGACTAGCCGTGGTCGTCAATATGCGCTCTTCGGCCCCTTGAGTGTGGCTCTTCCTAAGCCTTAGGAGTACCCTAATTAAGTTAATAACAATGTACCTACCTATGTAGTTTAAGTTTAAAAAATTTGGCTCTCAAAAGAAATTTCAATCGTTGTACTGTTGATATTTGGCTCTGTTGACTAATGAGTTTGCCAACTACTGGACTAGAGGAACCAGTTAAATAGCAATGAGAGCACAGTGTGACGTGTGCTGAGACAGGGACGCTCAGGGGGCTTTAAGAACATAAACGAGAGGCCAAGAAACCCTAAATCTGGAGCAGAGTTGTCAAGGACCGCTTTCAGGACAAAAGGAAGCCTAGAAGAATGAGCATGCTTTAGCAGGCAAGGGGTGGGTAGAGCGGAAATTAGAGGTAGGAAAGTGATCCAGCAAAACAGCTGAATGCCCAAAGGATAGGAGGTAAGAATCAGCAAGACCCAGCTGTGGAGTGTGTGTGTGTGTGTGTGTGTGTGTGTGTGTGTGTGTGTGAAGCAGTAAGTGGGTACAAGAACCTGAGGACTTTTGAAGCCTTATTGGGTGATCTCAATGTCATTCCAAAGGCATTGGGATGGACTGCAGCCAGGTGCAACATGGCACATTTGTTAGAAAGACCACCCTGCCACAGGGGGATGAAATGCATGATGAGGCTGGGCTGAGGCAGGGAGCCCAGTTGAGAAACTGTTACTCTAACTATGGAGTGAGATGAGGTAGGCAGACATCAGGATGGGGGCGGGGGTTCATCCCTTCATCCTGATGGTCACTCCTCTCATTCAGTTCAGGTTTGCAAAGTTTCTCGGCTGACATAATACTCCAAAATTGAATAAAAATCCCCACTGTGACCTGAGCCATTGCAGAATAAAGCTGAGTTACCACCTTGCTTGTGTGGACACTACAGAAAATGGTCACATTTCCTTTTGGGAGCTGTACCGCATTGTTTATTAACATTATGGCTGCAATAGACTAGAGCTTATTGATCCTTTTGTGCTATGTAGGCACATGTTTCTTTCTCTGATAATTATGCTATATTTTTAGTTCAGGTACAAAATGTTGCATTTATGCTTGATATAATACATATTTCTTAGCTTTTCCCTGGTATTCCAGATTGCTGAGAATGCTTTAGATTTTAGCTCTAATATCCAGACAATAGCTCAGAGCTCAGATGAAAAAAGACTACAATCTTTTTGTTTGTTTGTTTTTAGATTTTAGCTCTAATATCCAGACAGTAGTTCAGATGAAAAAAGACTACAATCTTTTTGTTTGTTTGTTAATCCTCACCAAGGATATATTTCCATTGAGTCTTAGAGAGAGTGGAAGGGAGTGGGAGGGACAAAGAGAGAGAAACATTGATGTGAGAGAGACACACTGATTGGTTGCTTCCTGTACATGCCCCGACCAGGACTGGGGATCAAGCCTGCAATCAAGGTACATGCCCTCGACCAGAATTGAACCCAGGACACTTCAGTCCCCAGGCCGATGCTCTATACACTGAGCCAAATCAGCTAGGGCAAAGACTACAATCTTTAAAGTTAGACAGACCTTAGCTAAAATCCTGGCCTGACAACTTATTAGGTTTCAGGTGCTAAAAGCCTTATCATTTCTAATGTAAGTATTTTAAAAATGAAATCAAATATTGATTGTATTATTGCATTGCATCGATGTATATTAGTGTTATATATAATACCATTGTGAAGATTAATAGGAATAATACATATAGAATGCCTGCCTTGTAGTTGTTAAATGCTGATTTTTAAACTGTGGCCTCTTGGCTCCAAGCACACTCCCTGTGTTTAGCACTGGGACATGGTGCCGGAGTAATTTGCGTTTTCCAGCGAGCATACTTACCCTGTTCTCATCAATAAGAGTTTATTAGCCCTTGTGCTCCCTTGCCTTGGATTTTATTAATGGGGCTTTGAGTTAGGTGACCAAGAGCAGAAATTAATAACTATTTAGAAGTTAACTTCCCCATTATGCAAATACTGATTAGCAAAGAATATTTATCATTTCCCAGGAACTCTTAAGTACTTTATATGTATAAACACATTTTATCCTCAATAAACTGATGGGGGAGTTTCTATTGTTATTATCATCACCCCCATTATGGAGTGAACCAGACTAAACATTATACTGTTAATGAATTGCATAGGTTTGCTGTGGTGGGTTGAATGATATGTCCACCCAGACCCACGACTGTGACCTTATTTAGAAAAACAACCTTTGCAGATGTGATTAAGTTAAAAATTTCAGGAAGGATCCTTTTTGATTAGTGTGGACCCTAAATTGAAGTTGAGAAACATAAAATAACTGTAAGCATGAAGAAGAGGCAAATATGAATTTTTGTGACCAGCTAGCAGTAATATCTGAGCAGAGTTTTGTAGGACAAGAAAGTTCACCAGTTAGAAGGACTGAAGGTGCACTCTGATTATATGCAGAAATATTCCAAATTCCCAAGCAACATTGAACTTGTACATTTCTTCTCCTCTATTGCCCACCAACCACCCTTGATGCCTCTGAAAAAAAAATTGTTTTTAAAAATACTCTCCAAACACAATCTAGAGAAAGGAGAAAACTAAAGACTCATTCATGTGCCCCCAGTGTTACAGGCCTTTATATCAAGGTAAATAATTGGGTGGCTGTAGTTTTTCGATGCGATGGAGTATAACAAGGGCAATCAATCTTTTCCAGGGCTAGAGAGTCAGAAAAACGTGGAGATGTTTATACCTTCTCCCATGCAGAGACAAAATAATTTAACTTGCTAATTCAATAAGGGTCCATCCAGGTAAACAAAAACCGTGCCAGGTAAATTAGATAGAGAGACATTAATATAGGGAATTGGTTACAAAAATGCTGGCAGAGATGAAAGAACAAAGGGGAAGGAGAAAAAAATGAAATTAGAAACCCTGGGAAGTCACTCCTATCTCTAGGGCTGGAGGGAAGATGGGTGGGGGGTGGGTTACCGGAGCAGGACCAGGACAAGGATCTGGCAGACAGGAACTGGCCCATGGAGGGAGGAATTGGGGCAGTGGGAGGGGAAGTGCTAAAGCCACAGAGAAAGCACAGTCCTTGCTGGAGACAGTGGCCAAGGCAAAGAGAGAGGAAAAATGCCTGGGCTCTTCTCTTCTGCTTTCTCTTTACTCAGCCTCCAGGGACTCCTGCTGGCTCTCCTAACACCTCTGTGGTTTTCTGGGATCTGCCCTCCCAGAAGCAGAGCAAAGAAAGGGCAGAGAATTCATTTGAGAGCAAGCAAGCAAATGACTGGTCACTTGCCCTAATTCTATTCAAAATAGTTCATTCTTCTATCTACTTAATGATTCCTCTATCCACTTAATTCTTACTTTGAGCGTTATAATGGTGTGTGTGTGTGTGTTGTTGTTGTTGTTGTTGTTAGTTTTCTGAAGTGATGGAAGCTTTAACAAGCTAAGTTAATAGAAAAGCAGAGCGTGGAATTTTTCTTTTATAGGCTCTACTGTTAGGTTAGGAAAAGTATGGAAGCTTACACTTTGGAAATGAAATAGCCATTTGGTATCCCCACCCTGTATTTGAAGACTCTAGCTTGCAAACACAGAAAAATAAAAATAATCAGATGGGTCTATATTTCCACAGTCATCTATGACAATGGATTGACTACTTGCAGACTTCTCGAAACATTTTACAATTATTTTGTTGTCAGATACTCACTATCCCTTTGAACATTTGTAAACGCCGAGAAATGACTCCCCTTTTACAGGACAGCGAAAAGGCCTGGAGGAAGTAAGTGCCTTGTACAAGGTCTCAGTTTGGGATGTTGAGAATGAGATTTTAGGTCAACAGTATTCACATTTGCTAAGAACTTTCCTGTCTTGATAGTCTAGGGGCAGTGGTCGGCTAATTCGTTAGTCAACAGAGTCAAATATCAACAGTACAACAATTGAAATTTTTTTTGAGAGCCAAATTTTTTAAACTTAAACTATATAGGTAGGTACATTGTTATTAACTTAATTAGGGTACTCCCAAGGCTTAGGAAAAGCCACACTCAAGGGGCCAAAGAGCCGCATGTGGCTCGCAAGCTGCAGTTTTCTGACCACTGGTCTAGGGAAACCAATACTAATCAGGGGCCATTGAGTTGGGAATGGAACTAGAGACACTCCCTAAACAGACCCTGTATTAGCTTCCAAGGGCTGCCCTAACAAACGGCTTAACATGACAGAATTGTATAGTCTCATGGTTTTATAGGCTGAAAGTGTGAAATCCAGATGTCAGCAGGGCCAAGCTCCCACTGAAGTTTATAGGTGACCTTGCCTCTTCTGGCTTCGGTGGTTGCAGAAAATCCTGGTGTCCTTATGATGTCAGGGAAATTGGGTTATAGCTGCACCACTCCAATCTCTGCCTCTGTTTTCTGAGAAAATTAATATAAATGAAACCATTTCAAAATGGAGTCAGAGCCACCATCACAGAGGAAAGGCCTTGCACGTATTGTTTCTGGAAGCTCTGGAATGTTTGAACTGGGCAAAAGAACCTTTGGACTGGACCACACCAACATTGTCTTACAAACCACCTTTGTGAAGCTAACAGGAACACAGACCCCACCACAGGACTGATAATTAAGGACATTCTTTACTAGTAGAATCAGAAACCAGTCATGTACAGCTAAAGAGTAACTTAGCTTATAGTACCAATAGAAATTCCTTTCTTTTATTCATCGAATTATGTCCCTTCCTTTTCTTATAAAATCTTCTCTTGCCTTCATTCCATAATCGGGACATAATTCATGTTTATGCCTGGATGTATTCCCCAGATTGCAATCCTTTTTTATTCCAAATAAACACTTGTTGCTTCTCACTTTGGCTTTTTATTTTCAGGTTAACACACCTCTTGGTCCTTCTCCCATGTATATCTGTGTTTTTATGTCCAAATTTTCCTCTTCTTATAAGGACACCAGTTTTATGGCATTTAGAAACCACTCTAACCTTCTCTTGACTTGATTTATTTCTAAATATTCACAAGTTATTGGCAGACATGAATTTGGGAGTAACACCCTTCAAACCAGTACAGAACCTATATTGTGGTGAACCATGTTTAGAAAATCCATAAGGCCAAGGTAGGCTTTAGCCAGTGTTAAGTATCAGCATTCTATTTTTTTTTGCCCTGTTCCTAAGCTTTCTGAAGATTTCATTCCAGAGTAAAATATACTGAGCTCTTGAGACAGAACTGCAAGTACCGAGAACCCTGAATTGGGAGTGAGAGAAACTTGAGTTTGGTTCTTTGCTCAGAGACCTGGTTCCATTTTTCTCTATCTCAGTGTTCCTTTTGAAAACCAGGAATCCTACTAATTGCACTGCCTACATCGTAAGTATGTTTGCAGCATTACAAGAGTTAAGTTCACTGAAAATTCTATATGGTACAGAATTATAGGTTCTATTGGCATTGTGGAAGGCATCCATCTTATTATTTTCAAAAATAATATAATCAGGATTAAAGGCAAATATGAAATACACTTCTATTCAATCTCTTCAAACTCCAGGAAATATTGAAAATTTAAAAAATTGTTGTGCATGCATATAAGCATAACCAATGGACACAAGACTCTGGGGGGTAGGTGAGGCCAGGGGAATCCCAAGGCGGGGAAAAGGAGACCTATGTAATACTCTTTGTAATACTTTAAGCAATAAAACAAAATTTTAAAAAATTGTGTACATTTTGACATGTTTACCAAAACGTTATGGGAAGACACAATAAACAAAGTAGATGAGAATGGCGCTACTTTGGTAGAAGTGGATGTGGTGGGGCAGAGCCATGATGACTTATCTCCCCCGCCCTTATCTGCCTAGACAGCTTTCAAGGCATTTCTTCAAAACTCTGGGATTCAACTTAGCACGTGTTGAAAGTTATTGGATGCAAAGATAATATAGATATTATAGTTTCATCTATTGCTAATATTTTGATTAAAGCCTTTGATATTGCAGTCTTGGGAATGCAGAAATTCTCAAGTTTACATATATGCTCAACTAGCATTGGCCCTTAGTTAGAAGGAAGCTATTTCTGGACTCTCTGTTCTGTTCCATTGATATATGTCTACCTTGATGCCAATATCACACTTTTTGATGCAATTAGAAGTGAAGTTGTTTTCTTAAATTCCTTTTTGCATTGGTCATTGTTAGTGTATAAAAATAAGACTGATATTGTGTGTTGATCTTGTATCCTGCAACTTTGCTGAATAAATTTATTAGCTCTAGTATAGCTTTGTGGGTTCTTTGGGATTTTTGTTATATAAGACCATATCAAATGGGAATAAACATAATTTTACTTCTTTCCAATTTGGTTGTCTTTTTGTTTTGTCATTTCTGATTTTTCTGGCTAGAGCCTTTATGTGATGTTGAGTAGATATAAGAGCAGCTGTCCTTGTTTTGTTCCTGATCTTAGGGGGAAAGCTTTTAGTCTTTACTTTTGAATATGGTGTTATTTTTGGGGTTTTCATAAATGCCCTTTAACATTTTTTTGGCTGCTTACTTTTTAAAAATTGTTTTAACTTAAACAATTTTAAAAATAGTTTAATTATAGTTCAGATGCACTATTATATTCATTTCAGGTGTATAGCATAGAGGTTAGATATTTATATAACTTACACAGTGATCACCTCACTAAGTTTAATTCTTCCCTCTTTAAATGTAAAATAAGTTCCAATCTATTTTCAGTTTGTTCAGTTTTCATCATGAAGTATATTGAATGATTTCTTGTTACAACTCTTACAACCTGGAATAAATCCCACTTAGATATGATGTATAATCCTCTTAATCTGCTGATGGATTTGCTTTGTTGTATTTTATTGAGGATTTTAAGGTCTTTTGTTTTTAAATGGAATGAAGTACATTATAATTATGTTATAATGCAACTCGTATTTGTTGAATGACTTTGTGCTAGTCACAGAATCCTAGTCACAACTTCTCATTTAGAAAAATTCCAGTTTCTATCTGACCTTTAAGTAATACCTCTATACCCCTTTAAAATACACTATAATTTAGATTGTTTATGCATCTACACTTTCCCCAAAGTATCTGAGATCTACAGCCTGCCTTGCCTGAATGCAGATGATTTCATGGAAAATGTACTATTTGCCTTTGATATTAAAATTCCAGCTTTGCCCATTTTAAAATTCTAGCGATTGTCAATTAAGAACTTTGAGATTGTTTGAAGGCTCTCTCCTCAAATTAGTGTTACAGACTTAGGTTCTGGAGTCAGACGGGCCTGGATTTGAATCAAGACTCAAATATTTGTGAGTTCTTTGACAAGTTATTTAACACCTCGGTGCAGCTTTCCCTCATTGTTATTCACATTAT
Organism: Myotis brandtii; assembly: GCF_000412655.1. Taxonomy (NCBI): domain Eukaryota; kingdom Metazoa; phylum Chordata; class Mammalia; order Chiroptera; family Vespertilionidae; genus Myotis; species Myotis brandtii. The sequence continues at coordinate 1,275,076 of NW_005368860.1, forward strand.
AACAGTGCTATCTATTTAATAGCATTCTCAGAAGCATTAAATGAGGAAATGCAGGTAAGCCATTTAGAAGCATGACTGGCACACTGAATGCCTAATTAATGATGGTTTTATGATAATTATCCTATTGGATTGCAGATAATCAACTTCTCTATTCCCACTTAGGTTTAAATCTATTTAGGGGGCATTGGTTTCTTACTGAATTACATATGTTTGTAAATTGTCTGTGCATATCTCTGAGCAAATATTAAATAACAGAAGAAAAGGGGGAAAGGGGATTGGCAAAACAATGATATAGGAATAATACTGCCACTTCCCCCAGAAATACGTGACATGACACTAAGCTGTGAAGTCCAAGGAGCCCCAAAGTCTCTTGACTGGAATCAAGAGGTGGGAGGCTGGGAAGGGATAGAGACATAACCCACGCAAGGCAAAATGAATGGGTGCCTTAATATTTCCCATGAAAAATTTATTGTGCATTAAATTAAGCCTGTTCATTTGTAAGTTGACACACCATTGTAAAAGTGGTTATCTAAAGACTTATTTAGTATCTGTGATAGGTTGTGCTCTGTTAAAAATAATTATATCCCCTTTCCTATGGTGTCCTCTCTCTGGGAGAATTTTTTCATTCCATGGACATCAGTTTTGTCCATCTTTCTGGCTTTAGCCAATGTAATGTGAATGGATGTGGCATATGACTTCTCAGCAAAAATTTAAAGTGGTTGCATCTCTCTTCCTTCCTCTGTTTTAAGACTTGCACTGTCCTAAACAGAGGTGGCCCCTTTGGGCCAGGTCTGAAAATGGAAACAACATGGAACAGAGCCACAATCAACTTGCGATAGACAAGTAGCCTAGGAGGAAATAAGACTTTGTTATTGTAGGCTGTAGAGATTCGGGGGTATATTATTGCTGCAGTATAACTTAGCCTAAGGAAAAAAAAATGTCTTTTCAAAACAGCTAAAAAGTCATCCACAGCAAAAGGATATTCTAGTGATGCAAATATATCATTTTCTAAGATTAGAACACAGGTATATGTACCTTTAAATGTGCTATACCTTAGCCTCTCAATTTTTGTTTTAACTACAGAAAGTTGATTCTAAATTTCACATGGAAATGCAAAGGACAGAAAAGGCCTGAAATAACTTTGGTAAATAAGAATAACGTCCAAGGATTTGACTCCTAGATTTCAATGCATGCCATAAAGTTAGAGTAATCAAGATAGTCTGGTTTTTGCTTAAGATAGACAAATCAATGGAGCAGAGCAACGCATCCCGAATTAGATTCACACATATTTAGTCATTTGATTTTCTTAAGTACAAAAACAATGCTGTGGAGGAGAGATAGTCATATCAACAAGTCATGCTGGGACAATTGGGCGTTTGTTCACTTGTAGAGATATGAACCTCAATCCATTCCTTGTGCCACATGCAAGTATAAGTCAATATCCATCATAAAATAAAACCTAATACTATAACTTTTCTGAAAGGACACATTGAAGAAACTTTTTTTATGGCTTTGGATAAACCAAAGATTTCTTATATATAATTCTAAAAATATAATCTATAAAAGAAAAAATCAGTAAATTTGGATTTCACCAGAAGTTAAGAACTTTCCTTCAAAAGGTTGGAATGAAAAGACAAGTCACAGACTGGAGGAACATATTTCCATATCAAATATTAGATAAACAATTTATTTCCAGAATATAAATTTGTTCTTTCAACTCAGAAACTAAATAATAAGAACACAATGCCATGAAAATAAGTGGATGGAATATTTTCACAGAGATATATGAAAAGTTTCTCAACATTATCTATAATAATAAAATCATAATATGCTAATTAGACTGGACATCCTTCTGGACGACCTCTGGACCAAGCTGGGGCTGCGAGGGAAGCCAGAGGAGGGAAGCCCGGGTCCCAGGTGCTAGAGGGAAGCCGGTGCTGGCAGCTAGGTGGGGGGGTGTGGGGGGGAGAGGGAAGGCCTACTCTTGCACGAATTTCGTGCATCGGGCCTCTAGTTCATCATAAACGAAATGAAAACTGAAACAATGAGATTCTATGGGCCACTTCTGGAATGTTTAAAATTGAAGGACTGACCATGTCAAGTGTTGGTGAGGAGGTGGAGCATCTACAACTTTCACTCACTGTTGGTGGGAATGCAAAATGGTCCAAACACTTTGGAAAACAGCTGGAAGTTTTTAAAGAAGTTAAATATACACTTACCATATGATCCAGCCATTTTATTTCTAGATGTTTACCTAGAAGAAAGGAAAACATATGTCCATACATACACTTGTACACACGTGTTCACTGAAGTTTTACCTATAATTGTCATGCAATGGAATATTTTTCATCAGTAAGAAGCAGTGGACAGTTGATACACACAAGCACATGGTACACATCAAAATAATTATGCTGAGTGAAAGAAGCCAACTGAAAAGGAGTATATACCACATGATTTCATCCATATACCATACTGGAAATGCAAACTAATTTATAGTGACAGAAATCAGATCAATGGTTGCCTGCAGTGGGACCTGCAGTGGGGACAGATGGATGGGGGAGGTTCCAAAAAAACATGAGGAAACTTTTGAGAGGATTGGATATGTTCATTATCTTAATGCATTCAGCTTATACCCCAATAAACATGTTGAAAATTCTTCAATTGCCACTTAATTTCCAACCAATAAGATAAAATCTAAAGATGCTCATTTGAGGCCCAGAGTACTTCACAGCCTAACTTCAACACATGGTCAATATTTAATAATTTCTAGAGTTTTTCATTATATCCTGTATCATTTTAGGCATTATTTTCCTCAGGAACAGGTGGCCCATTCATAACAGAGATTCTTTGGGGAAGATGACTAACACGTAGCTCTCCTTGCTGACCTACAGGTTCATAGATCCATCCAGCCAGCCAGCCACCCACCATCCATCCATCCACCCACCCACCCACCCCTCCTGCCTCCCTTATCCCACATTCACCCATAGACATTTAACATGTACCAACCACAAACTATTTATTCTGCTAGTTCCTGAGCCATGAACTTGAAAACAAAGCAAAACAAAACAGACAAAAACTTCTTTGCTCTCTCTGGGAGCTTGAAATGTAGTAGAAACATGAAAACTTATCTTTATAATTATATTATTTTACGAATTCCCCCAAAAAGTATACCTTTAACGAAGACTTTCCTTTGGAGGTAACCTTAATATTGTTTCTAGAAAAATCACTTGGGTAAAATTTTCTATACACTTGGAAACAATCATTATGAGCCTGACCAATAAATAAGTAAGTAAATAGATACATAAACCAATACCTCTGTTATGCAAAAAATGTTTAAAAATTTAATCTCAGTTTGGGAGAAATTTCTTTCTACTTTGTACTATACTTTGCAGCAGAATGAAAAGCAAAGCATCTCATTGTTCCTCTGCCTTTTACTAACTCCTTGTTGCCAAACAGGTACCTTCTGCCTCAAAGGGCTTCTATCACTTGACAATATAGAAAGTGGAAGAGAGAAAAAGACCACCCCGACTAATGACCTTTTTATTAGTACCCCAAATTCCCATGCAGTCTGCTACCTGACCACATTTCCTGACAGGATGACCCTCACCCCATTATGGTCTCACAGAGCACCTCCACATCAGAGAAAAGCATTAACTGCACAAATATGTGTGAGATCCTGCCACACACCAGGCATTGTGCAAGGTTTTTGAGATGAAGCACAATGACATGCTTTCTCCCTCAGAAAATCCTGCAAGCCGTGCACCGTGATACTCTGATGGGTTCTACCCTGCTGTCAGGCACAGGGAAGGGCAGATTCTGCAGACTCCCTGGAAGCTAATGGGTAGGAAAGAAAAGAAGGCACAGCCCTTTCCCTTCTCGCCTCCCGTTCCCAGCTTCCTTATGTGGGAGCAAATCGATGCACCGGTGTCTCTGGGTCAACAAACAAGGTGATCCTTGGGATGTTATGGATGGTTGCACCTCAGAAAGCCTTAGCAGTGCTCTTTCCTAACTCGAAGAGAATGCTGCTCTTTCCAAGTCTTGGAGATAGGACTTGCCTTTGGTTCATGATACACCTGTGACCTGCAGGTCAAGTCAAACAGCTTCCTCCCCCAGTGATTTCTCTGACTGGTGCTCACGGCCCCTTCAATTCACAAATCTGCAATGTCCATAATCTCTTATGCCAACAAGTAAACAAAAGGTTGAGATGGAGGTGTCGGGTATGCTTTGGGGTCTTTGGGTGGTAGAAAAAAGATTGAGTTATTGATCTGTTTGAACCACTTTATATGTTGTTATTATGTATTATGATAGAAATTATAACAAATTCTAACTCACAGACTGGACTTACATATGATCCACATAAAAAGTTCTATGTGAAATCAGTCCCCACCCCTCCACCCCCCCCCAAAAAAAAACACACTAGAGGGGGTGGGGAGAGATATCAAAGATAAGGCTGAGATTTAGGTATCTATTCGAAAATTCTTAGCGAATCAAGCCATTAGTCCTTCTGAGAGCGAAAGCCGCCGAGGACTGGCCTTTATCTATGAAAAAAGGCCCAGGAGGGCCTGCAGTCAGCGCCAGTCAAGTCGCTGGAGAGAAATGGGATTCTAATTCCCACATGTGGTCCAGCTCAGGGAGTGGCTTTCTCCTAGGAAACTGCTTTCACTCCATTTGTGTTGAAGCCACACAGGCTTTTGTCTCTGCGTTTATTTACTGTCTCCTCCTCCGCCGCCCACACGGCATTTTCCTTTACTTACAGGAGTCCTGAGGACCCGAAACAGTGGCAGGCTGATTAAAAATTAATATGACCCTCGGAGGGAAAGGACCGAGAAGCAGTCGGCTCTGGGATCGGCAATTTTTAGAGGCTCTTTAAATACCCAATTATTTTCAGGACACCTGCGGAACAGAAACCACAGGACACGGGAAATAGGTTTCCAGGCCAGAGGGAATATATTTTTAAGCAAAATTCTTTTAACCTGGAGAAGAGAAGAATTATATTTGCAGTACTTCTCTTTATTATATTTGCCCCCTCCCACCCAATCTCCACCTATTTTGATCTCTTTTATAGTCTGAGGTGATTGCCCCAGCAGGAGTGACAAGAATTTATCTTCAGCATGAACTTCATTATTCTGCAGTGTTTCTACATTTGCCCAGGAGGTAGCAATGCTGTGTTGAAAAACAAAAACAAACACACACACAAAACCAGTGAGTAAATTAAAATCAGGCCTGGGAGTACTTCATGATAGAATCCATCCCAACTCAACCAGGGAGACCGTGCAGGCCTGCTATGCGAGGCATAGAGAAGCTCGGGCTTACAGTAGTGTGTTTCTTGGATGAGAAAACCCTGTCTTGAAGAGCCGAATGAGTGCACCAAACTCTGAAATGGCCTCTGCTTACTGTACCAATGAGTCTGTAGGAAATCTTTTTTGGTATCACCTTCATCCTGACATTTCCTAAAACCTACATTGTGGTTAGTAAAATATCAATGTGTCGCACTCCAGAAACATATTATTTACGATGCTCAAACAGGAAGGATTGCAGGCGATGACCACATTTTCATTTGGCCATGGGAAGGAGCAAATGGCAACCGAATGACAGACAGGGAAACACATCAGGCAGGGTACCAATGCTTTGTCTAGCCCAGAGACAAGGCTGTCAGAAAGCTGTGCTATAATGTGGCTCAGAGGAAAATCTGTTATCATTGCCTTCCAATAGGTTGTCAAAAATCAGCAGGCTGAGGGGGTGTTTTCAACAAAGGCAGGAGATAAAAACAAAGAACACCTTTTTCATGCAGTATTAATGGAATGCTGACTTATTAGCATTGCTGAAAAAAATCAAGGTAAATTTTGGTATCTAGCAGAATGAATTGGAGTGTGATTTTTTTTAAAAATATTTTTTTCAGAGAGAAAGGGAGAGGGAGAGAGAGAGATAGAAACATCAATGATGAGAGAGAATCATTGATCGGCTGCCTCCTGCATGCCCCATAATGGGCTGAGGCCACAACTGGGTCACGTGCCCTGACCCAGAACCGAACCATGGCCTCCTGGTTCATAGGTCAATGCTCAACCACTGAGCCACGCCGGCCTGGCTGGAGTGTGACTTTTTAATACTGTATGTGTTATTTTCTTTCTTTTTTTAAGTATATATTTTATTGATTTTTTACAGAGAGGAAGGGAGAGGGATAGAGAGTTAGAAACATCGATGAGAAACATCAGTCAGCTGCCTCCTGCACACTCCCTACTGGGGATGTGCCCACAACCAAGGTACATGGCCCTGACCGGAATCAAACCTGGGACCTTACAGTCCACAGGCCGACGCTCTATCCACTGAGCCAAACCTGTTAGGGCTGTATGTGTTATTTTCAATTAAATTTAAAGTGTCTTTCCACCACTAACTGTTAACTTTAAACAAGAGGAAAGCTCAGGCAATCTGAATTTTGCTTCGGAATTATCTAATTCTCTAGTTACTAGAGTCTAGTAGGTCTTATGGTAAATCACTTAGCTGTCTGAAACAAATTCTTTGCACTTTATTCTCCTACCGTAAAAAAATGACTATGTATATACTCCTACATGCTACAATTATAAATTGGATAGGGAAATTAGAAGAGTAAAACTAAAGAATAAGGGAAATTAACTACAAAACAATATCCCACTTAACATTTATTGACCATTTATCAAGAGCTTTTTTAAGAAAAAAATACTTGGAACTCTGGGTGATTATGATTTATATGACTCATGATTTTTGTTTCTCTGTTTACTATTATTATTTTAATGGAAACACACTCTTAACTTTTCATTTGTTTATTTGCTTTGCTTTATTTTTTGATACATTTATTTTCTCTCTCTTTCTAAAAAGGGGTTTAAGATTAACCACAGTATACTTCTCCACATGGGACAAAAACAAATCAAATTTATTAGTTAAAAAGAGATTACCAAAAGATGGTAATATATCAGTCTACTGCTCAAAAAATGTCAGTGGCTCCCCGTTGCCTACTGAATAAAGTCAAAATGCTTTCAGCATGGCATTCGAAGACCCATAGTCTGTCTCCAGCCAGCATGATAGAAAACACAGGAAGTCTTGGCAGTCTGAATGTTGATTCCACCACTGGCCAATTGGAATGATTGGTCAATACGCTTAGTCTTTCTGCATCTAGGAAACACAATACTAAGTTTCTGTGAGTGGTTGGTTCAATTTGCCCAGGTATTTTCTGATTGTAACTTCAACTCCAAAGCATTATTATCCTGACCTTCTAGCTTCTGTCACTCTTGTAATTGGTCCTTGATCTCCTTAGTTGTACCTTTCCAGGTTATCAGAGAGGCCTGATTTTCCTTTCTGGGGTTTCAAACATCTAGCTTCCTGGTTTGCCATGAAGATTTTGGAATCTACTACTACTACACCTTGCCTCATTCTTAAGGTTTCCCACTGTTCTCTCCAAGTTCTGCATTCTGTTCTTTTAGTACCTGCCCTTTCCAATATGATGGAGTCAGACTAGGAATTTCAGACAAGAAGAAAGGCAACTACACTGGGTTCAGACTCATTCTCAGCACAGTATTGCTCCCAAATTGAGATCTAGCATCCACATTCAGAACTTGGTAGTTGCATTTTGAAGTCAGTGGGTGTCTAAGGGATGCTATTAGCTGGATAGAGGTGTGAGTATCTTTAGTCACTCAGTGACTCCCAGAAATGTATGTTACAACAAACTTTCTCAGATGAAAGTGCACTGATTTAGGCTGGCACTTAGCATTATGATGTGAAGACTTTTTCTAAGCACAGCCTCGAATAGAAAG